>NC_069658.1:184221373-184524404 GCF_027244095.1 Hemicordylus capensis
CATTTTCAAACTATGGATGGGGTATCCTTTCTTTGAATTGTAAAAAAAAATCTCAACAATCCAATACTTGAAGATATAAAACTAGCATATCTGGGAGAAAGGTGGTTGCCCAACCCAGCCCCCTCCCTACTGTGCTGGTATTTTGCTTGCAGAATGCCACCCCCCCACACACACACACACCCGGCCCCATATGTGGGAGCACTTTAAAATGTGATTTCCCACATCTTACACCCATTTGCAGTTTAAAGTTGTACAGACCACTGTTCCATATAGGATTCTGAAATCTCATTTCCACCCCATTTGACTACATGTATTGAGCAGGCATCAAATTAGTTTCAAAGGGGACTAGGCAAATTCATGGAGGATTGGGGGGTTATGCGCCATGACAGCTAAATGGAACCTCCATTTCAGAGGCAGTATACCTCTGAACACCAATGCGGGGGGCAGACTGTTGGAAAGAGATGCTGCCTTCATGCTTTGCTTGTGGGCTTCCTGGAAGCCTCTGGCTGGCCACTGCTGGAAACAGGATGCTGGGAAAGATGGTCTGAACAAGCAGTCAGCCATCTCCTTTTTGAGCTGTGCTTTGTCAGTCTACCACTTAGCTACTCGTAGGGCTCAGGCATGATTCCATGTAAGAATCCTCACCACCCTGCCCTGCGTGCTTCTTTTCCTCCCTCAGCATTTGGCCTACTGGGGCTCAGGCATTATTTGGAGCCAGAATTTTTTCTTTTTCTTTCTTTACCTCAGCAGGCCTTCCCTAGCTGGCCTACCTCTTGGTGCTCAGCTGCCGTTGGGCTCTGTCCAGATTTGGTGGCAGAATGTCCCCATCTTTTTTCACCTCAGCAATCCCATCTTAGTCAGGCATGTAACATTCAGCATTCTGCCACAACTAGGGCTGAGGCCTGAACTGGCATCAAAATGGAGAAATAATGGCCAGAGAATTATCCAAGATAGTCAGCAAAGAGGAGAGAGAGAAATAAAATTCCTTGGTTGCATAAACTGGAATTATTTAATTCCTAGAATAGCAACCCTGAGATAAAGACACAGAAACCGTGACAGAAGAGAAGTTGACAACCCTAGGTGTGAGTAATAGTTAGGTTTGTTATATTTTTCTGGCGGGGCTCCTATGCCTTTAACAATGGCATGATAGAGAAAGAAAGAAAGAAAGAAAGAAAGAAAGAAAGAAAGAAAGAAAGAAAGAAAGAAAGAAAGAAGAGAGAGAGAACTAAACACAGATTTAAAACTGGTTCTTGAGCCAGTTTGCCGAGATGTCCCAATGTGCTCTCAGCACGCCCCCTTATTGTGTGAAGGGGCTGTTCATCTGAAACGGCCCTCTGCACATGGTCCCAATACTTGTTTAAACTGGTATTGGGAGCATGTGTAGTGGGCTTATTCAGATGAACAGTCCCTTCACGCGTTAAAGAGATGCACCAACAACACATCGGGATGTACTTTTCCAATATCTCAGTGGAAGCACTTTCAGCGTGACCCCCTCATCATTCATGCTGGCAAGGCGTCTTGTCCAAACTGGCCCATTGTTTGGTATTCAGGTAGTATGTCTTGAATGGGATAGAGCAAGACAGTCAGAAGGCAGAGAAAACAGTGATGCCGTATTTAAATCAGCAAGGTATACAGTTTGCTCTAGCATGTGGAGTGTGTAGTTTGCATCACAGGGGATGTGTGGTGCAATGGATAGGGTTCTAGCCTACCCCTCTTCCTGACATTGTAGTTTTCTACATGCAGGGAATTGTTTCTGTATGAAAGTGTATACTTTCACATGAGCTGGTGCAATGGATAGGGTTCTAGCCTACCCCTCTTCCTGACATTCTAGTTTTCTACATGCAGGGAATTGTTTCTGTATGAAAGTGTATACTTTCACATGAGCTGCTGCCTCAAGTCTGCAGTGGTATGGCACAAACACCTCAGTGAAAGCCAGGTCTACCTCACAGGGCTGTTTTGAAAATAAAATGGGATAGCTCCACATATGCCATACTGAGTTCTTCATAATAAACAGATAGATGGAGCAAGCACATTGAGTGGCGTAAGGGCTGTGCATCTGCCATCTGTAAGATTGCCGCTTGTTCATACAATTTAGAAACTCCCATGTGGGCAGAGTTTGTCCATATTTTTGCCTTGTGATTTTGCATTGGAAATAGAATCCCAGTGGACAAAAACAACACATTTTACATGAATGGCATAGAACAGGTGCTATATCTGCCAATTGGGTGTGTTGAATACATTGACATGCCTTTCATTGAGATAAGTCCAACCCATATTGCCGTCAGCTATATGGCACTTCAATGCAGTATTGTTAGACAAGGAAATTTCCCTTGGTACAATAGAAAATTGTGCACAAATTTGAACCAATGGTGGTAATTGTGAGGGAGACTCTCAGACTGCGGATCTCTCTCTTCCAAGGACTCTGATGTTCTGCACCAATTTGTAATACCCAATTTGAAATTTGAAATTGCTTTATTGGATAGTCAAGGGCTATAAAGTCCATGAGGCATTTCCCATTGTTGTTATAATTACAATAATTAAAGCAGAGTTATTATAATCCCTTTATTACGGTGTGTTTGCAAGAAACCCCTTGACATCCTACTTGTTTTGCCCCACTGGAGCGCTGAATGACTGGGCCATCCATAATTTGCCACATTACAGGGTGGCTAGCAATGCTGCTGTTAACAGGGAGAAGGGAGACATATTTGCCTGAGGTCCTGAGCTGGCTAATCATCCAGGAATGTGGAACATGGAGACTGCACAGATGGATGGCTGTAGAGCTGAGACAATAGGGAGAATGGAGTCTCATAATCCTTAGCTGCTTGCCCGTGTTGCTGGGAGAGGAGAGGCTTGGAGGCCTTGACAATAGTAAGGGTCACTTGAGACACTGCAGGCACCTGAGGAGGGGAGAACTGCTGGCTTACCAAACAGGATGGTGTGGGGGCTGCTCTCTGATCATTGGATAGCTCACCTGGGCGCTTTGCAGATTACACCTTGCAACAGGGTCACGGTGGATCTCGGAAGTGTGCTTCCACACTTCCTGTGTTGTGACACCGCAGTCCCTATGCGGACAACAGGGTGCCGTTCACTTTTCCAGTGCCTTGTTTCAGATTTAATTGCTGCGATATAGAGCTAGGATGCCATATATCTGGCGTAAGAATGTTGTTGTCTTTCCGGGTTGTTTGTTTCCATGAGACTGCTCCCCTTGCTGTTTACGTTTCGAACGCAACTTGCCTGAACAGAGGCATTTTGTTGCTGTTGAGCAGCTAAACTGGAAAGCTCCCTGTAACAGAGTGCTTGGAGTAAATGCAGGGAAGCAAGACCTGGGGCAAGCACAGATCCCAGGGTGAATAAGGCTTTTCTACCTCCCTCAGGAGGCCAGGTGAACACCACAGGTCTGATATCTGAGGGGATTTTTTCAGCTCTCGTGGGATGGGGCAAAAACGAAAAGGAATGTTGAACTACAGGAAACTTTCACTCTCTCTCTCTCCACCCCCATAGGTGAACGGTCGGGAGCTGTCCCGTCTCTCACAGGAGCAGACCCTTGAAGCCCTGCGGTGCTCCAAGGAGCCCCTGGTCATCCAGGTGCTACGGCGCAGTCCCCGCAGCCGGGGTGGGGGTGGTGAGGGAGCCACCCCCCAAGGGGACCCCACAACACTGGTGGACAGTGGAACCCAGACAGACATCACCTTTGAGCACCTACTTGGGCTAGGCAGGATGCGGCCACCAAGCCCCCCAGCTGTGACGTTGGAACCCTATGGGCTACCGGATCTGTGAGTGCTCTCCTTAAGAAAATATTCCCTCATCACCTTCTCTCTACTTACCCATCAATTCTAGCTCCACTGCCCCTTCCTACTGTCTGATGCTCCTAGGGTTGCCAGCTTTTTAGCAAGCCTCTGTAGCTGCACTTGCACCTTTAACAGCAGTTATCTGTGCCTTTAATGTGCAAATATTTAGCAGGCAGTTTTTCTCTCTACATTGTAAACAGTTTGATCTTATTTCTGATTACCCATTTCAAACTGGTTTTCAGGCTGGCTATGGGGTTGAGACAGCCTTGGTTGGCCTGTTGGATGATCTCCAATTAGGAATTGACCGGGGGAGTGTGACTCTGTTGATCCTTTTGGATCTCTTGGTGGCTTTTGATACCATCGACCATGGTATCTTTCTGGGGCACCTGGAGGGGTTGGGAGGCACGACTTTGCAGTGGTTCTGCTCCTACCTCTTGGGTAGATTCCAGATGTTGTCGCTTGGAGACTGTTGCTCTTCAAAACAAGAGCTCCAGTATGGAGTCCCTCAAGGCTCCATATTGTCTCCAATGCTTTTTGACATCTAAGTGAAACTGCTGGGAGAGATCATCAGGGGATTTAGTGCAGGGTGTTATCAGTATTTTGATGACACCCAAATCTATTTCTCCATGTCAACTTCATTAGGAAATGGCCTAACTTCCCTAAATGTCAGCCTGGAGGGGGCAATGGGCTGGATGAGGGAGAACAAACTGAGGCTGAATCCAAGCAAGACGGAGGTACTCATTGTGGGAGTTCGAGACTTAGGAAGTGGTTTAGATCTGCCTATTCTGGACGGGGTTGCACTCCCCTGGAGTGTCTGGGAGTACTTCGGGATTTCTCAGGTTGAGGCAGTGGCCAAGAGTGCTTTCTGTCTGCTTCAGCTGATTTGCCAGCTATGTCCATTTCTGGGGGTAGGAAAGAAAAGGAAAGATTGTGCCACCAAGTCGGTGTCGACTCCTGGTGACCACAGAACCATGTGGTTTTCTTGGTAGAATACAGGAGCGGTTTACCATTGCCTCCTCCGAGATAAACGCCCAGTGATGCATATGCTGGTAACATCCAGACTTGACTACTGCAATGTGTTCTACACTGGGCTGTCTTTGTACGTAGTTTGGAAACTTCAGTTAATTCAAAATGTGTCAGCCAGTCTGGTCTTTGGGGTAACCCAGAGAGACCATATTATGCCTGTCTTAAAACAGTTGCACTGGCTGCTGATATGTTTCTGGGCAAAATACAAAGTGCTGGTTATTAGCTTTAAGGCTAATAGGCTTGGGGCTATTAGCCTTAAATGGCTTGGGGCTGGGCTGCCTTAGAGAGCACCTTCTTCTGTATGATGCCCATTGCATGTTGAGGTCATCTGGAGTGGTCTGTCTCCAGTTACTACTGGAATGTCTGGTGGCAATTCGGAACTGGGCCTTCTCTGTAGCTGCTCCTGGCCTATGGAATGTGCTTCTAGCAGATATCTGCAGTTTAGGCTTACTGTTGGCCTTTAAGAGAGCCCTAAAAATGTACTTGTTTGGCCTGGCCTTCCAAGGTTTTAGCATTGTTTTTAAGTATTTTAATTGGTTTTAAATGGTTCTGAATTGCCTTTACACTGCAGTTACTAAACTGCAGTTACTAAACAGTTAGTACAGAATGTAGCAGCCAGGCTGGTCTCCAGGGTTGCCCGAAGAGATCATATTACACCCATTTTGAAAGAACTACACTGGCTGCTAATAAGTTTCCGGGCAAAATGCAAAGTGCTGGTTATTATCTATAAAGCCCTAAACAGTATGGGTCCGAGGTATTTAAGAGAGCGCCGCCTTCTTCATCAACCCCACCGCCTGTTGCAGTTGCCACCGGCTCAGTTGGTGGCGACTCAAAACCGGCCTTTTCTAGTATTGCCCCGCCGGGACTCTGGAACACATTTCCTAATGAAATTAAAGTTTCCCCTTCTCTGAATGTTTTTAAGAAGGACCTAAAAACATACCTGTTTAATCAGGCTTTTAGTTTATAGTTTTAAAGCTTTGGTTTTAGGGTTTTGATTGTATTTTAGATTGTTCTAATTATGTTAACGTTTTAATGGTTTTCTATTGTGAACCGCCCAGGGACTTTTTTGTATGGGGCAGTTTATAAATGTACTAAACAAATAAATAAATGCATACTGTTAAAAGCACAAGAGCAGGCCAGGCCAGTTTTTGTCTGGCTAGTTGTCTATACTCTGGGCTGCCCAATGCCTCATTTGAGTCAGCTTTCCCCGTAATAGAGCTGGGGAACTTTCACACGCTGCTGTGGCTTCTCAAGCATGATTTCCTCATATTAATGCAGGCTGGCTTAAAAAACAACAACAGCCGTGAGCATGTACACAGTGAATTTCCTTCACCTTTGTATTATCACGGCCCCCAGTCCCCCTGCTTAAACCCCAGATTCTAGTTTTCACCTTCCATTTGCATTTGGTGACTGAGCATGAGCCGTCACAGCCCTGAGAGTCTCCTCAGGGGGTTCTTAGTGGCAAAAGGATGGTTCACCTAACTGCCTTATGCCTCCTCTTGCTACACAGCCCCGCAATTGGGCATGAATATTATGACCCTGTGGAGTTCCTGGAAGGAGGTGCCCCAGAGACCGAGAGGGCAGAGGAGCTGGAATATGAGGTGAGTATGTGGGGCGGCTTGGATCAGACACCTGGTTTCTATCCATAGAGCTGGGAGCAGGGCCAGCCCTATCATTAGGCCGAATGAGGCAACTGCCTTGGGTGGCAGGTTGTGGGTGTAAAGGGTTATGTCTTGTGTTGTATCTTTACAACACATTCAGGTTGTTCACATAACCAGCCCCCACAGGGGTAGGACAGGACTACCCCAGGTAGGGCTGGTGAAGTGGCAGGATCGCTCCCGCTCCTACCACTTCTCCTCTGGTTAGCCCTGCATTTCAACCCGGGCTTAAAGTGAGGTAGGAGGACAAGTGCGACCTCACTCCATGGTAGTGTGGATGTATGTATCGCTGGCAGCTGCATCTTCGTCATAGAGATGGGGGGAAGGAGCAGCCAGGCAGCACGGAGCCTTCCCAAGGCGCCATGCTGCTCGCGCAGTGCCTTGTGGGATATCTTGAGGCCTGACTTCCTTCCCACCGCTGCTCACCGTGCCGCTCAAGTGGACACGTGGTTGGCAGAGCACTGGCCAGCTCTGTATTGTCTTCACAGACTGGCAGCGGCTTCTCCAAGGCTGCAGGCAGGAGTCTGTCTCAGCCCTATCTTGGTGATGCCAAGGAGGGAACTGGGAATCTTCTGCATGCAAGCGGGCAGGTGCTCTTCCAGAGCAGCCCCATCCCCAAAGGGGAATATCTTACAGTGCTCACACATGTAGTCTCCCATTCAGATGCAACCAGGGCGTGTGAACGACCTTATCATATTTCAGGTGCCATAACTGGGGCAGGTTCCAGAGAGTGGCAAAATCAGGGATTTGTCAGGACTTCAAGACCTGCAAAGACCTCACTGCCCCAACAACACCATCATTCTCAGCTCTGTGCGGAGCATTCAAGGTGGCCAGATGCAGTATGAGAGAATTCTCTATTTGCATGAACCCGCCTCTCTGAGGTTGAGGGGCCTCTGAGAGTGCTTTGCCTGAAGGCCCCCAAAATCCTGGAGATGGCCCTGACCCAAATATTGTGTGTCTGAGGGGCCCTGAGCAAAGCCAACAATGGTTTTCTTCCTTCTTTCGTTGCTTCCTGCCTGCACTGAACACTAGCAAGCTACCTACTAGGAATGTGCACAAACAGGCTCGTGCACTCCTGGAAGGCGGAGGGGGTTTCCTTAAGGAGCAGGGAGGAGGCCCATTCCCTCCTGCTGGCACTGTCTCCAAAAACGCTGGTGTGAGTCTGCTGCGTACCTTCTTACAACCCCGTGTGCCGGAAGTGGCACACACATGCACACTGTTACGCACATTAGCCATTTCCGGTACAACGCTGACCGGGGCTGCAAGGAGGTACGTAGCAGCCCCGCACCAACATTTTTGGAGACAGCACCTAGTGGGGGGGAAGGGGTGGGAGGGCGGACACCCTCCCTGCTCCTTAAATGTAACCCCCCCACACCTCTGCACTGGTCCGAACGCCAGTTCATGCACATCCCTACTACCCCCTACACTCTATACATGAACCTATGCTTCGATTTAACAATCCTGTAATATACTTTAGCACTTGAGTATCCTTAAGGAGGAGAGAGTGGGAGTATGGACTACTTTTTAAAGAGTATAAACCCTGATGCTTAAACATTTTGTTCATGTGGGCGCTACCAGAGCAGGGACTATCTGTATTCCCAGGATGCCTCTGACCACCATAGAGGAAAGGCACATTTTGGCATATCAACACATGATAAGTTGGGGGAGGGGAGTAGAGGCGGCACTTCTGTGGCCAAGCATGTGTAGGCGGTGCAGAAGGAAGAGAGGGTTCGTGCATAAATATGTATTGCTTGATTACTCAGCACTTGATGGCTGCGTATGTGATCTGAATCCATTGAAAAGCACTCCATCTGAGGTGATATGACAGTTTAATCTGCAATGGCTTATATACACATTCATAACTCATCACTTGATGCTGCAATCATCAAATGATGAACATGCACTTGTGAGCCAACCCTAAGGTAGTTAATCTGAGTACATTTTGAGTACTATTCTGCTCCAAGTGCTATTTGGCAGAAAAAGAGGGAATATATTTCAGTAAAAATAATAACAACCCCTGCAGAAGGTCAGAACGCCATTTGCCCTTGCTTAAGTGAGTGCACACCTAGGAAACGATGGGAAAGCCAGTCCAATTTTGAGAGAACAAGGCGTGCAGCCCATTTTCTGTCTGGGCAGACTGAATGCAGCATTAAAAGGCATGCCAGAAGCTCTCTGCAATTAAACTTCCTTCCTCTGGCCTGATGAAAGGAGGGTGATGGATTATAATTCCATGTGACTTTGCCTGGTCTTTTCTCTATCCTGCAGGAGGTGGAGTTGTACAAATCCAGTCACCGGGACAAGTTGGGCCTAATGGTTTGTTACCGAACTGATGACGAGGACGATGTAGGCATCTACGTTGGAGAGGTGGGGGAGGGGGCAGCCCTTGGCGGGCTGTGATGGTGTGTGGCTTGGGGAGGCAGAGCCAGGCCAGTGGGGCCAAGGAGAGCTGCAGGTTGGGACAGAGAACTTTAGCCTTGTGTGTGTGTGAGAGAGAGAGAGAGAGAGAGAGAGAGAGAGAGAGAGGAAGGTGAAAGGGAGGGGTTGGCTTCTTGCTGTGGCCAGAAATATGTGCATTTTAGGATGAATTCCCAGCACCAGGACAACTGGCATCATCATCATCATCATCATCAATTATTAATTATTATTATTATTAATTCAATTTCTATACCACCCTTCTAAAAATGGCTCAGGGTGGATTACACAGAGAAATAATAAATAAATAAGATGGCTCCCTGTCCTCAAAGGGCTCACAATCTGAAGAGAAACATGATAGACACCAACAACAGTCACTGGAGGTACTGTGCTGGGGGTGGATAGGGCCAGTTACTCTCTCCCTGCTAAATAAAGAGAATCACCACGTTAAAAGGTGCGTCTTTGCCAAGTTAGTAGGGGTTAGCTGGCATTTGCCCCTGAGGCTCCATTGTCAATCTAGGGGTTGAGGAGAGGTTGCTTCCAAAGACTGTGATGGGTGGCTGTAGGCAGTTGTCAAAGGCACACCCGGCAGATCCTTTGGCACCTCAGTTTTCGGGAAAAGTCTGAGAAATCTTCAGAAAAGTCTGAGGAGACCTGAAGTCTTCTCCAGGTGCTCTCTCAGGGTGATGAGGTAGGGATGATGAGGAGCATCTGGTATAAACAAGACCCACAGATAGAAGGGATGTCTGAGTGCTGATAGGCCACAAGTCAAGTCTCCGGGAGCATGTTTTGAATATAGAAAGGACCATGTGGAGTCTTAAAGGCCACCAGTAGGAATTTAAATTAAATTAAAACCAGTCATATTTAATATCTTATTTTGGAGTACCATGGGGCATCTTGGATTGCATTGGGGCCCCACAGCATTGTGGGATTTGTAGATAATGCAAAAAAGAATGGAGATAGTAAAGGCACAATGTATGGGGTCACTGACACAGGAAAACAGCAGCAGATGACAGCACCTGTAGGACTCTGCCTCCCCGAAGGCTTCAGCTTGGGACTGCCCACATCAGGGCTGCACCACTTGGCCCTCCAGTTGGTGCTGAACTACATCTCTCATCATCGCCAGCCTCCGTGGCCAATAGCCAAGGATGATGGGAGCTGTACCTCCACAGCAGCTGGAGGGCCAAAGTGGTGCAGCCCTGGCCTACACAGACGGCTCCCCAAGGCTCTCAGGGATGGAACTTTGGAAGGGAGCAATTCAGGCATTCGTGGAACGAACAGTCTCTTCTGCCCGTTGGTGCAACAGTGAAGAGCTTTCTGAAGTAGGCAGGGAAGCTGCAAGAAATCCTCACCTCCAGCTCCTAGAATGCCACAGTCAGAGTTGGGTGCCAGCTGTTCAGTATTCAGTTTCATACACCGCCCCAAACTTCTGCCTCTCTGGGCGGTTTACAGTGGAGAGTAAACTGTGGGATGCTGGCCTCCTATCCGCACCGTGACCAGATGATGGCCTTTTGGGAAGACCCAAGAAGATATAGAGAGAAGCTTGCTCCTCTCATTTCACATCTCATGCTCTGTGACCACATTGCTGCAGTAGGGACACAGGAGACAATACAGAGACTTGGGGAAGGCTTCCAGATCTCAGGGCTTGGGAGTGCAGAGCAGCGGCGGCTTCTGAACCAAGGAAGGAAAAAGATGCTGGGCTTATTTTGTGCTAGAATCCAGAAGCTCCTGGGTCCTATGCCCAGTACACGAAGGAGAGTAGGTTCTAACACTTAGCAGCAAGAGGAGCTAGGAAGTAGGATACTTGAGCTGTCCACCTGAGGCTTGTTTAACTTTTCTTGCACTAGGTAAACCCTAACAGCATTGCTGCCAAGGATGGACGAATCCGGGAAGGAGATCGCATCGTCCAGGTAAAATGTTATGGGGAAATCGCCATCAGTGTGTATGAATGAAGATGGTTTAGCGCATGCATTTAAACTTGCCCTTCTGCTCATTCCCCCCACTCCTAGATTAATGGCATGGAGGTACAAAATTGGGAGGAAGCTGTAGCAATTCTCACATGCATTTAAACTTGCCCTTCTGCTTATTCCCCCCACTCCTAGATTAACGGCATGGAGGTACAAAATCGGGAGGAAGCTGTAGCAATTCTCACCCAGGAGGAGCGGACAAACATCTCTTTGTTGCTGGCAAGGCCCGAGACGGAGGTGAGAGACATTTTGTTGCTCTGTGTGGCTGAAGAAGCAGCAGACGATGAGGGGGGTGGATAGTATGCTGGAAATGGACTTCTGGGTTCAAACTCTGTCTCAGCTGTACAGGCATACCAGGTGGTATAATGGTTCGAGTGTGGACTTTAGAATGGTGAGACTTGGGTTCAACCCCCTCCTCAGACCCAAAGCTTACTGGGTGGCCCTGGGCCAATTGCTCTTTCAGGCTAACCTACCTCACAAGGCTGTTGTGAGATTTAAGAGGGTGATCACGAGTTCATTAGAGTGGAGTGATAGAATTAAAATGTAACAAATGAATAGCTAATATTTCTTGGTTATCCATTTGGACATTTCGATTTAAAAGCAGGATATGCATTTTAAAGCATACAAACAGGAGCCTGTCCACTACTTCACATATTACTGGGACCATGTATTTGAGTCCCTTTTGGCTGCTCTGGAGTCCTGTGGATGAAAGAAGACACCCTTCCATCAGTGCCCAGTACAATCAGAGGCACAGGCTTTTCTTTTTTTTTAAACTTGCCTTGTCCACTGCTGAGGAGGTGGAGGAAGAAGAAGAGCACTGAAGAAGAGCACTTTGCCTACTCTGATTAAGGGATGCTTACAAAATTCCCCTCATTTCCCCCCAGATTTTGGGCTTCTGAGTTACCTGGTCTTTACTTTTAAACAGCAGCAATATATAGTGGAGATTCTGGGTGGGGGTTACTCTGCCCCCCAAAGATTGGGTATGTAGCTTAAGAATACTTCTGGACCCAAGCCTCTAGGCTTGACTACTGCAATGCACTCTACATTGAGCTGCCTTTGTATGTAGTTCGGAATCTGCAACTGGTGCACAGTGCAGCGGCCAGGATGGTTTTTGGGGCCACCCATAGAGACCACACTACTCCTATTTTAAAAGCACAACACTGGCTGCCAATTATTTTCCGGGCAAAATACAAAGTGCTGGTTATTACCTATAAAGCCCGGAATGGCTTAGGCCCAAGGTATTAAAGAGAGCGCCGCTTTCTTCATGAACCCTGCTGCCTATTAAGATCATTGGGGGAACTCTGGTTGTGGTTGCCACTGGCTCGCTTGGTGGCGACCCAAACCGGGGCTTCTCCAGAGCTGCCCTGAGGCTCCGGAACACACTCCCAAGTGAAATCAGAATCTCCCCATCTCTGGTTGTTTTTAAATGACTTTTGAAAACACACCTGTTTCATCAGGTTTTTAGTTTATGATGTTTTAAGGTTTTACTTATGGTAATTTTAGCATACTGTATTTATATGATTTTTGGTTGTAAAAAATTATTGGATTGTAAACTGCCCTGAGATTTTATATAGGGTGGTATATAAATGTGATAGATAGATAGATAGATAGATAGATAGATAGATAGATAGAGTAGATAGATAACCATTCTGCTATTATTGCTCAAAGTTGAGCAATACCAGAAAGTTGAGCATTGCTGAAATCCTGGGGAGCTGCTGACAGTCAGTGTAGACAGTATTTATTTATTATTTAATTATTACATTACATTTTTAGACCGCCCCATCCAAAGGTTCTGGGCAGTGCACAGCAAGTTAAAACAAAAAACAAAAACAAACACCGTTTAAAACACAATGCTTAAAACAATATAAAAACAATTTTAAAACAATTCAGAACCATTTAAAACTTAACACTTAAAAACAATTTTAAAACCTTGGAAGGCCAGGCCAAACAAGTACATTTTTAGGGCTCTCTTAAAGGCCAACAGTGAGCCTAAACTGCAGATATCGGCCAGGAGCAGCTACAAAGAAGGCTCGGTTCTGAGTCACAACCAGACATTCCGGTTGTAACTGGAGACGGACCTCTCCAGATGACCTCAATATGCGCTGGGGATCATATAGAAGAAGGTGCTCTCTAATATAGCCATTCAGGGCTTTAAAGCTAATAACGAGCACTTTGTATTTTGCCCAGAAACATATCGGCAGCCAGTGCAACTGTTTTAAGACAGGCATAATATGGTCTCTCTGGGTTACCCCAAAGACCAGACTGGCTGACGCATTTTGAACTAACTGAAGTTTCTGAACTGCCTACAAAGGTAGCCCATGTAGAGCGCATTGCAATAGTCAAGCCTGGAAGTTACCAGCTGATGCACCACTGTTTTGAGATTGTTCTCTTCAAGGAATCAGCTGAAGCTGATGGAAAGCACTCCTGGCCATAGCCTCCACCTGAGATACCACGGTGAGGCCTGGATCCAAGAGCACTCCCAAGCTGCATACCTGTTCCTTCTGGGGGAGTGTAACCCCATCCAGCACAGGAAGATCTAACTCATCCCTCAAATTCCAATCCCCCACAATGAGCACCTCCGTCTTGCTTGGATTCAGCTTCAATTTGTTATCTCTTATTTAGTCCATTACTGCTGGTAGGCAGGCATTTAGGGAGTGAATGCCATTTCCTGATGATGATGATGATGAGGAGGAGGAGGAGGAGGAGGAGGAGGAGGAGAAATAGATTTGGGCATCATCAACATACTGATAACACTGTGCACCAAATCTCATGATGACCTCACCCAGTGGTTTCATGTAGATGTTAAAAAGCATTGGTGACAGAATGGAGCACTGAGGGACTCCATATAATAGCTCCCATTTCAAAGAGCAACCATCACCAAGCTCCACCATCTGGAATCTGCCTGAGAGATAGGAGCGGAACCACTGCAAAGCAGTGCCTCCTATCCCCAACTCCCCCAGGCGATCCAGAAGGATACCGTGGTTGATGGTATCGAATGCTGCCGAGAGATCGAAGAGAACCAACAGAGTCACACTCCCTCCGTCGATTCTCTGGTAGAGGTCATCCATCAGGCTGACCAAGACCAACTCAACCCCATAGCCTGCTCTAAAGCCAGTTTGAAATGGGTCTAGATAATTGGTTTCTTCTTAAACTTCCTGGAGCTGGTTAGCCACCACCCTCTCAATCACCTTGCCCAACCATGGGAGATTGGAAACTGGCCTATAACTATCCATCACTGAGGGAAGGCTGCTTAAGAAGTGGTCTAGTCATTGCCTCCTTCAAACAAGGAGGCATTCTACCCTCCCTCAGCGATGAGTTAATGATATTAACTAGGCCATCTCCAACAATTTCCCTGCTAGATAGAAGCAGCCAAGTCAGGCAAGGATCCAGGGAACAAGTAATAGTCCACAATGCCCCAAGCAGCTTGTCCACATCCTCAGGCATCACAAATTGAAACTGATTCAATCTAATACTGCAAGAGGGATTGCTGGACACCACCTTAATAGACTGCAGAAACAGTGGAGTCCAAGTTGGCCCAAATATAAGAGATTTTGTCCACAAGGAACTCATTAAAAACATCACAGCAGAACAAAGTCTCCAGGGATTGGTTCGAAATGGAAGGAGCCTGAATCAAACTCTTCACAACCCGGGACAGCTAGCTGAATGCAAACCTGCAGAAGCAGTGTGTGCAGACCAGAATTGTTTTTTTGCTGCCAACACTTCAGCATAAACCTTCAAATGGGCTCTATGCGGTCAATTTCGAGCTGAGTCAATTTCAATCTCCTCCACTTGTGTTCCAGTTGCCTACCTTGTTGCAACTCCTCTGTATACCAAGGGGCCACTTTGAAAGCAGGTTGGAAGGGATGCTTAGGAGCGATCGTGTCTACTGCCCTGGTGAGTTCCCTATTCCAGGTTCCCACCAGGGCATTGACAGAATCACTGGCAGCACCAACATTAAAACCCTCCAAGGCTTTTTGGAACCCTACTGGGTCCAGCAGCCATCTCTGGCAGACCATCTTAATAGGTCCTCCACCCCTGCAGGGCTGGGTTGTGGCTGTGAAGCCAACCTTAACCAGGTAGTGGTCCCTCCATGACAGTGGGCAATCCACAGGATCCCCACCCAGGGAACACCCCCCTCATCTGAACAAAAGACCAAATTGAGTGTGTGGCCCGCAACATGAGTTGGTCCTGAAACTAGTTGGGATAGGCCCATAGTTGTCATGGCCCCTATGACCTCTAGAGCCACACCAGACAAGTCAGCCTCACAATGGATATTGAAGTCCCCCAGCACTAAGAGTCTGGGTGACTCCAACACCAACTCTGAAACCAGCTCAGTCAGCTCAGTTAGGGAGTCAGTTGGGCAGCAGGGTGGATGGTACACCAACAGAATCCCCAATCTATCCCTAGTTCCCAGCCTCAGAAAAACACACTCAATATAAGTCAACTGTCTCACTGGCAAAAATGTGGTAGCAAGCATGACTTGTCCCCTTAGCTAAGCAGAGTCCACCCTGGTTGTCTATGAATGGGAGACTAGAAGTGTGAGCACTGTAAGATATTCCCCTCAGGGGATGGAGCCGCTCTGGGAAGAGCAGAAGGTTCCCAGTTCCCTCCCTGGCTTCTCCAAGATAGGGCTGAGAGAGATGCCTGCCTGCAACCTTGGAGAAGCCACTGTCAGTCTGTGAAAACAATAGTGAACTAGATAGACCAATGGTCTGGCTCAATATATGGCAGCTTCCTATTTATTTGATTGATTGATTGATTGATTTCTATACCGCCCTTCAAAAAATGGCTCAGGGCGGTTTACACCAAGAAATAACAAATAAATAAGATGGATCCCTGTCCCCAAAGGGCTCACAATCTAACAAGAAACATAAGATAGACATCAGCAACAGTCACTGGAAGTACTGTACTGGGGGTGGATAGGGCCAGTTACTCTCCCCCTGCTAAATAAAGAGAATCACCACCTTAAAAGGTGCCTATGTTCCTATGGACCACAGCAACCCCACCTCCCCAACCACTTCCGCAAGCCTGCTCCACAACAGAGTAGCCTGGTGGAAGAAGGTGGGCCCACACTGGGCCACTAGCCTCCCCCATCCAGATCTCAGTTATACAAGCCAGGTCAGCTCCCTCATCCATGATCAAGTCATGGATGATTTCAGTCTTATTCTGAACTGACCTGGCATTGCAGAGGAGCAAGGCCAGGTTCTGTGGGAAGCTGGAACTGCTCCCCGAGGCCAGAGAGCTGACAGGGCAGCCGGAAGTGGAAACAGTTACTGAATTACTGGTTTCCCTTCCCCTGTAATGGCCAGTTGCTCTGCCAACGCCAATTCTTCTGTTCCCTACCACAACAGTAATAGCTGCCCCAGAGCTGCCGGACGCAACCCCCGCATCACCCTGCCTAAGAGAGCCAAAACACATTACAACAAAAGGCCTGGCACAACCCAACAGAAGGAGGACTAACAAACTTTAACCCAGACCACCAACCCCACCTTAGTATAACTTCCCCCCTCCCCAGCACCAAAGGCCTCTGGCAGCCACCTTCGGCAGCCGTGCCACCAGCTGCAACCTCCTTTCTTTATCAGCCCCCAGAATCTCTCCTCTCATGAGGGGCTCTGAGTGAAGATGGTAGAGTCAATCAGTGCCCACAGGTGTTCATGGTCAGGCACTTGGGAAGGGAGAGCCCAGTCGGGCAGCCGAGCTGAGGTGAACTTCAAGCTGTCCCAGCCAGCCAGCAAAGGATGGATTGTGGGGAAGGCTGCTGTAAATCTCTTGGTAGTCCGGCAGAGGAGACACACTGGCAAAATCCAAGGCTTCTCTCTCATTCACCCTCTCTGGTCTTCTTTTAGTATTGAGTTAGATGGACCAGGGATCTGACTTGACCTAAACAGCTTCCGGTATTCCTTGGGCCTTGCTTATTCTGGGAGCAGCTGCCCTCTCCTCGTCGGCAAAAGTGGATGCTTATAGAGTAAGCAAGGCCCTACTGCTTTCCAAAAGCCAGATGCGAAGGCTGCTGACCGGGATGGGTTGACATATGTGGCCACACCTCCTTAGGACTGGGCATGGCAAGTTGTAAATGAATTAGTGCTTGTGAGCCCCCGCCCAGCTCCTCCAATTGGACACTGGTGAAAGGGAGTCGCCTCCTTTTATAGCTCACTCACTTCATTTGACTCAGGCCCATATTTGAAGCTTCAAACTGAGGGTGGAGCTGCATTTTCTAAGACTAGTTCCTAGGTGGAGGTAGGGAGAGTTTGCACAGGAGAAAAGGCAGGTGGGAGAAGGTGGCTAACCCTTCCCCTGCTCACTGATTAACCCCTGTAATGGATGTTTTAGCCTGTTTTTTTGCCTCACCTGGCTCAGAATCTGGAAGTAAGCTCAACTGAATTAAAAATGTCCTTAGGGCAAATTAAAAGTGTCCTTAGGGCATTTGTCCTTAGGGCAAAGGAGAACTAGTGAGGTTCTCCCTCAGTGTTCTCCTACAGACACCTCCCTGAACCTACAGATATATTCCTAGGCAAACATAGGTTTGGGAAAACACATGTGATGAGGTCACAAGTAGTGCTTCCCTGATAGTAAAAAAACTGTATACTTGTCCTACTTTGAAAAGAAAAGGTTCATCAAGTATGAACTTGACAGTTACCCATTTGGAATGAAATCATGGAGGAAGACAAAAGGAAGTCACAATACATCTGACTGTCAGAGCAGAGCATAGACATCCATGTTGGAAATGTTTATAACCACTTTAGGAGCATAGGAAGCTGCCATATACTGAGCCAGACTCTAGGTCCATCTAGCTCAGTATTGTCTACACAGACTGGTGGCTTAGGAGCACTGGCTGATATCCTGACTAAATTACTTAATGGAAGTCCTATTGAAATTAAGTCATCATTTAGAGTAACTCCCGAGTAGTACTACTCAGATATTTGGTTTGGATGTCAGCCACAGTCTATAGATACTATAATATGGGTTTGAGCGATATGAAGCAAACGGTAGAGAGAGAGGACTATGCCTGACAAAGAAGTATAAGGTAGTCTAACCTTTTGCGAAACACAGAACAAGGGAGATCATGCCTTCATTGACCAACTAGCCTTATAAACAAACAAACAATGGAAGAAAGCTTTCAAGTGGCACATAACTCGATTATGTTACTCCGACTACAGTTCCTTGGATGCAAGGCTGAAAGATCCAGGGCTGGGATAGGCAGTGACATTCCTGGCCCTCTTCAACGTTACTCTCTTCATTCTTCCAGCTATCCAAGCGTTGGAAAGACAGTGACCGTGAGGATTTCCTGGATGACTTTGGCTCTGACCACGAAGCTGGAACCAGACCCCGACTACTGCTTTCCCCATCAGGCCCGCAGGTATGCATGCGGTCTAGGAGGAGAAGGTGGGGTTGGCAAGGTGTGCTCTGCAGAACAAGATGGGTCTTTGTGCATCTGGAGTGAAGGTGCTGAGCCAAAATCAGTTGAAGAGGGGTTCACTCTGGGGTTCTGTATTTCACAGCGGGGAAGATTTGTGCTGCAGCTACACCATATGGAGAGCTCCATCTTAATGAATGCGCAGAATGTTGCAGCAGACCCCGAATGGCCTGACTGTTCTGGTGTGTGACATTGGATTGCTGTGCTCGTGGCTGTGGTTAAAAGTGCATCCCACTCACATTTCAAAGGTTTGCAGTGAAATAGTGATCTGCAGCCTCTACTTGGAGTGAAACAAGCAGCCAGGGCCAGCCCATCCATGAGGAGGTAACTGCAGACTGGTGGAGGTAGTGGATCAGCTGCTTTAACTCCTCTCTGGACAGTACTCCCCCCACCTTACTTGGAAGCACGCCACCTGCAGTTGCTTCCTCCCACTCCTGCTGGATTTTTAAAAAGGAAATGTGCAGGAGAGGAGTGGTGGCCTAGAGCATCTTCCAGGAGACACTCTGGACCACTATTTATCTCCTCCATGCTTCCTTTTAGAAATCTAGTAGGGAAAGCTGCAGTGGAGGCAGCAGTGCACTGCCGGGAGGGGAGGGGAGGGAGGGTGTTCTGTTGAGGAAGGGGGCAGTGCTTTGCTGTGCAGCCTCAGGCACCAGTGCGGGGAGCTTGGTCTAGTCCTGCAAGCCACTGAGCTCCTCAGCATGACTTTGGTAATCACTATGTGCACAGCCACCCTTTAACGTGCCCACATGGTATGTGAATTAACCCTAAATTGCTTGAGCAGGTTGGAGGGCTAGAGATTAAACCATGCCTGATCTCATATGGCTATTTTTGCAGGTTGAAGCTGATGTTCTTGGTGGATTTCCGCGTGCCTTCTAAGTGGCCTTGTCAGTAATGTGACCAAATCCTCTTGAAAATGCGTTAAAACGTTGGTTGAGCTCTCTGACATCTGTTGTTTACTACTTATTAAAGTGCAATTTAAATAGCACTTTTCAGAATAAAAATGCTCTTTGTATTTACCCTCAACAGTACTGTGAAGAAGTACTCCCACTTTACAGATGGGGTACGTGGGAGAGAGAAAACACCATGAAGCCACAGCAAAACATATTCAGGTCCAACCCTCTGGTTGCACCAGATCTTCATTTATCTTGAAACATACTCAAAGTTGTTTCCATATGTAGAAATCTGTGGAAAAGGTCAGCTGGTGATCACTGGCTTGCCTCTGCAGCCCTATGAGCTGGCCAAAAAATTGTCCTATCAAATCAGTCTAAGGTAACAAGAAGGAACTGGCAGGAATTCATTCTGGCTCCCAGTACAGGCACCAATCCCAAGAAGAACTCCTTAACTCAGGGGTTCTCAAGCTTGGGTCTCTAGAAGGTGTTGGACTACAACTCCCATAATCCCCTGCCACAAAGGCCATTGTGGGGATGATGGGAGCTGTAGTCCAACAACATCTGGATACCCAAATTTGAGTAGCCCTGCCTTAATTACTTTCTACTTTGCTAGCTGAGATGTGGGCAAGGGGCTTTATAACACCTTCCTCCCCTCTGTGAACAGCAACAGAGGGTCCAGCAGCACCCGCGCCTTATTGTGAACCTCAGCTGCCTACTCCCATTTGCCTGCCTCTTGGCCTGGTCCACACACCAGAATTAGTAGCTGATATGCCCAAGTGGAGGACTCTGGCAGAGCTTCGTCATATTGCAGAGGGAAAGGCGCCCTTGCTGCCTCTGGAGTGAGCAGTCGGGATGCGTCGTGAGAAGAGGGCTCTGCCAACACGTCTGCCTTTCATACCATTCACGCTGGGGAGGAGAAGGTTCAAAAGCCCTTGGAAGAAAAAAGGGTGGTGGGGCACCGGGCTACTAAAAAGGCACAAAAAGGAGATCCGTCGGGTGTCTCACAAAATCTTTTACTGGGCCTGATGCATTTTGGATAAAAGGGTTGTCCTTTTTCAAAGGCACTTTCAGGGCTTAAGAGGTGCTGTGAAAGGTTTTCTGTGTTTTGCCTTCTTTTTAAAGTGTTTAAGGGTTCGCCCTGCAAGTGCCCCGGAAAATGGCTCACTTTTTGCAGCTAAAATGCATCAGGGCTTGATGAAGGATTTGGTGAGGCACCTGAGGCCCCCCCCCCCACTCTTTTATGCTGTGTTTCTGCTCACAGGGGAATCAGGCTTCAAGGCAGTTCACACAAGAGGGTCGGGCAGGCATCGTACCCAGCTTCGGAAGCTGTCCATGCTCCGGATTGTGTGAGCAAACAAGTAGGGGCGGGGGGAGTGATCTTCTGTGAGACGGGAGCTGGGTAGGACCACACTGTCCTACCTGATGCTTGGCACCCGGCAACCAAGTTGGACAAAAAGCCATCCTACCCAGCTCCTGTCCTACAAACCCTCACTTCCCCTCCTCCTACCTAGTTGGTGACAACTGAAACAAGTGATTGAAAATCGGGACTATGCGGAGTTCCCGAATCTGGATAGGACACTTGTCCCCTGCCCTCATAATGATCGTGAGCACTGGCCGAGAGATGACAATGAGGCTATTCTCACATGCGGTGGGAACCAGGCTAAGGGAGCGCAGCCCAGTTTCCACTGTGTGTGTGAACCGCCAGGAGCCGTGTGGCTCCCAGCAGCAAGCCCGCTTAATTCCCCCTCCCCTTAAATGAGGTTAGCGGAACGCACACGCCACTAACCCCGTTTAGGTGGTCGTGTGTTGCTGTGGTGACTCACGAGGAGACCCCTGACCAGGCGGCGACAACAAACCTCCCAGCTCCGGGGGGCTCCCCAGAATGCCCTGCGCATTCGCGGGGGCCCCGACCCCCACCGCCCCAACCAGTAATCGTGTGGCCGGCTGATCCAACTGCTCGTGTGCGGCAGGCTCTCCACACTGCTCTGTATCACTGGCAGATACAATGAGGAAAATGACTCAGAGTAGTCCCACTGAAATTAAAAGGACAGGTTAGGCATTCATGTCATTAGGACGACTTTGAGTCCTTTTCCTTATTGAGTCTGCCAATATGGCGGGCTTCTCAGGCTGTGTTTAGTTCAATATCTGGTCTCTGCACAAGTGTAGGGGAGATGTCAAGGAGACCATTTCAGGACCCCAGTGGTGGGCCTAGCGTGACATCCGTCGTCCTTCCTCTGAATGGTGCCCTCTCCCTCCTTCCCTAGAATGAACCTCTGCAAGAAAAGCCTGCTGGGGATCCTGCCACTCCCCTGACCAACAGCCAGGAGCTGGACAGTGGCGTGGGCCGCACCGATGAAAGCACCCGCAACGAGGAGAGCTCTGAACATGACCTCCTGGGGGACGAAGCCCCCAGTGCGGCCAACACCCCAGGGAGCCTGCGCAAATTTGGGCCCAGCCTGCAGCCCCGCGACTTCCACTACAGCATGGACTCGCTGCTCGCTGGGGAGCCACCCAGTGCCGTGGGCAGTGACCTGATGCCGGGGCTGACGGCGGAGGAGTACGAACGCTACCGCGAGCTGCTGGAGCTGAAGTGCCACCTGGAGAACGGCAACGAGCCAGGCCTGGTGAGTGCGGCCCTGGACGTCAACCGCAACGAGGTGGCCCTGCTGGAGGAGGAGCTCCGCCACCTGGAGTTCAAGTGCCGCAACATCCTGCGCGCCCAGAAGATGCAGCAGCTGCGCGAGCGTTGCATGAAGGCCTGGCTGCTGGAGGAGGAAGGGCTGTATACCTTGGAAGGGGAGCCCAAGAAGCACGAGCTGTCCGACATCACCGAGCTGCCCGAACGCTCCGACAAGGACAGCACCAGCGCCTACAACACTGGGGAGAGTTGCCGAAGCACCCCCTTGCTGGAGAGCCCCCTGCGCCGCTTGGCCGAGCCCCCCAACCTCAACCGGACTGCCCCGCCTTCACCGCCGCAGCCCAAGTTTCGACGGGAAGAGCGGGTGCGACGCAGCCCCAAAGCCGGCGGGGAAGGCAGCCCCTATCTGAGCCGGCGGCAGCGGGAAGAGCCGCCCACTCCCATCAGCCCTATGAGCCTAGCCAGCATATGCAAGGACTCTCTTGGGGCCAAAGGAGAGCCCCGCATGGAGTGGAAGGTGAAGGTCCGTAGCGACGGCACCCGCTACGTGGCCAAGAGACCCGTGAGGGACCGGCTGCTCAAAGCCAGGGCCATGAAGATCCGCGAGGAACGCAGCGGCATGACCACAGATGACGATGCCGTCAGCGAGATGAAGATGGGCCGCTACTGGAGCAAGGAGGAGCGCAAGCAGCATTTGATCCGGGCCCGCGAGCAGCGGAAGCGCCGCGAGTTCATGATGCAGAGCCGGCTAGAGTGCTTGAGGGAACGGGAAGGCAGCGAAGCCCGCGGCGTGTCTGGCGAAGTCAACATCTTGGCCCTGAGTCACCGCAAAACCATGAAGAAACGGAGTCGGCGGATTCTGGACAACTGGATCACCATTCAGGAGATGCTGGCGCATGGCACCCGCTCAGCAGACGGACGCAGGGTTTACAACCCGCTGTTGTCCGTCACCACGGTTTGAGGGCACCGAGAGGAACCGGGAGAGCTGCCATGTCCCCTCCAGGTGTGCTGGGGCCCATCCCCAGCTCCGTTACCCGGCAGATTGCTCTCTGAACACACCAGGGAAACTTTTTATGATTGCTGTCGGATTTCCATGGGGCTCAGACAGGCCCTATTCTCTGAACCAAATTTAGAGTGGGATAGTAAGCCCAGCATCCCTTCCTGCCTTAAGAACCCGGGGGCAAGAGAGGCCCCTCCCCAAGTCTGCAGCCACCAGGAACTTGCTGCGGAGAGGAGGTCTATTCTTCCTGATGTGCGCACAATCCGTAGTGAAGGCGAGGTGCAGGGCGGCTCAGTCACCCACCCTTTGTGGCATATGGAAAGCTCGTTCCAGCTTCGCTCCTGCTCATCGCTCTCTGAAGCACAAGGAAATCAGCTGTGGTCTATATACAGCGTGCAGAGCACAAGGGAAGTGAGGGGCTCATCTCTTCTCCTCCTCCCCCCACCCGCCCCCGCTACAGGTTGAAAGGACCAGTGAAGAGCCCCCCCTCCCCCCAGCTGGGTTGTTGCGACATCTCCCCCTCTCTCTCTCCTTTCTCTTTTTCTCTCTCCTCTTTTGTGGTTGTGGCTCTCGATTTCTCTTTTGTTTCTCTATTTATACCTGGAGGCTTGGGCCCTGGCGGCTCACCTCACCAGCGACCAGCAGTGTCCCCTTCCTGCCTTTTGTACCATCTGATTGCGTCTCTTGCCCTAGAAAGGGGCACTCGCTTAGCATAGGAGGCTGTGGAGCTGATCGCTTGTGGTACAACACCTTGCTTCCAAGGCTGAACTTGCATTGTTACAATAAAAACCAATGTGTTCTTTTTATTCATTGCAAAAAAAAGAAAAGAAAGAAAAACACATGCCAATAAGTTTCATGAGACTTTATTTCTGAAGCTTAATGCTACAGGACCCTTGAAGTCAGTCCTTTTTCCTTGTAATGCATCCCCACTATAAGCACATACCTTGATGCAGGCATACTATCCTTAGGCACTTGCTTGCCCCTGCAGCTTTGGGCAGCTCGATTGCCGTGCAGCAGCTAAAAGAGGCAAATTAGGTGCACTTACTGATGCTGGCTTACACGCAGCACCACGTGACGAGTGGGGCATGCATGTTGGTTCTGTGTCTGCACAGCTCATTCATGCTGCTAGCAAACGTGGAAGTGCCTCTGTAAGGAGGACGTCTGCAGTGCAGGACACTTCTCCCACTGGGAACGATGGGTGAAGCCTCCTATAGTGATGTCACCATCCTTAGCTGCCACAGAGGCTCTTTGCTAGCAGCATTGGATGTACTTGGTAGACGCATGGAGCCAGCCTGCAGGTCCCGCTCTTCCATGGGCAGTGCATTAGGCTGTGTGTAAATAGCCAGTGCACAACAGGATATCAAGCAAGCCTCTTCTAGCGCTTCTGGTGGCATGCCACGCCTAAGAGTTTTTGAGACATTAACTAAAAGGGTTTTCATATGGGGCAAACAGGATGTGCAGGACTTTTTTCATTTCATTAGTCATTCAAGCCAGGTATTATTTCACTTGTTTTCATTACATTTGCTTTTGTCCAACCCTCTTTTTAACCAATGCTTGTAGTAGTTGGCAAGAGAGGATATCTTGGCAGCCACTCACGGCAACTGCCATTTTCTCCTCCCCACTACTGCATCAATCCAGGGCATTCGGGGGGGCGGGGGCAGGAATAACACTTTGGGGGGAATAAAATGGTGGCTGCCAAGAGCAGCTGCTGAGACATCAGCTGTTGGTGGGGGAAATCTCCCCCACACGCACCACCAAGTAGCAAAAGGTTTAATGAAAATTGCCGTTTTCACAGAGATCTGAAAATGCAAAAGAACCCACACACACCATTCCCAGAGTTCCAGGGGAAGATAAGGACAGTTAAAACTGATGTGCATATTACAGACATGTCCTTGAGGAATGCTTACAAGGATAACAGGAGAGGCCTGCTGTTACATACCCTCCAGCTTCACCTTTTAAACAGGAACTATGTTCTCATCCTTTGTCAGGGAGATGCTGAGGAATACTAGAGCTGTATTCCAGTACTGGAGCATCCCGACCATCTGTACTTTCTGGTTAGCTTGGCACTAAAGAGTCTGCTTTCACTGCTGATCCCCCAACAATGTGGTGTATCGGTGCATCAATGTGTTTTGAGTACTGACATATAGTAGATCTTAAAGAAGTAGAGACAATTGGTGAAATGCACATATAAACAGGTGAAGTTGCCTTATGGTACTGAGTCAGACCATTGGCCCATGGAGCTGCGCACTGCAGAATGGTTGAAAAAGAATGAACCAAATGAATTTTAAATGCATGTTGGCTAGTTTATAACCCCGTATCATCCCATGCTCCCTTTCGCCAACCTTTGCAATTTTATATTTTTAATGATGATGAAGAAAAAAGACTGCTATTTTGCTTTCTCTCCCCCAGAAGCAGGAAGCCATGCAGAAGGGGAAACATTGTAGTCAACATGAGTGCTTGGCCTGCAATGGATTTCTACACACATTTATTCTCTTTTGTTTATATTTTCCAATCTGGGTTTTAGGAATTCTGGCTTTGGTTATTCTTGCTTTCAAGAAATACTTAATGCAAATTTTGAGAAAGTTTTGTTATTATAGAAGAGCAGGATAAAAGCAGCCTTAGCTTCACTTACATAAATGGCAGGGTCCCAAGACCTATCAAACTGGAAGTAGAACTACTTATTTCTCCCTCCCTGGCAGGACAAAGCAGCATTCAAAGGCAGGGGGATAGCCATAAAACCCACACAACTGCTGGGAAAAGGCCAAGGTGGAGGGTTAACAGAGCAGTTGAGCAATGCTAACACATCACGTCAAGCACGTCATGGAGATGGGGGCAGCCATCTGGAAAACGGCTCTGGACGGCAGGCAAGCCAAGCTAGCTGCAATACAGCCTCAAGCAGAGAGCAAGTGGTCTACCCAGATGACTTTGTTCGCTTGCTTGAGGAAACTGGAACCTGTCCCTAACCAAAGAGCCTCACTTCTTTTCCTCAGTGTGCCGTGTCAGACGCTCCCTGCTGCAGCCCCTTGTGGCTGGCTTCCTCCCCCCTTTAATCCAGCATTACCGTGACTTTAGAGCAGTGGTGTAATCCTACCTGCACTGTGCCGGCTCACACCGGGAGCCACTGTCATTAGGCGGATCAAGAGCTGTGGCATGAATATCGCTGCACCCAGGGACAGGCTGCTTAGCAGGATTAAGGCAGGGGAAACAGGCCCAAAGCTCAAGGGTGGGGGGGTGGAACGGCAGCTGCCATCACAATCCCCACCACGGAGCCAACCCCTACTTAGAGAAGGCCATTCAGAGTATCTCTGCTCTGCAGAGGAAAAGGTGTGCAGTGGAAGACGCGTTCAGGTTCCATCTCCGTTGGAAGAGGAGACATTTCCCCATCTAGCCCCTTCTCATTCTTCCTTCGTCCTTGCACTCCAGCAAGCCTATGTCTCTCAAAAAGCGACTTCTTAAAGCCAAGGAAGAGAGCTAGTACAAGCAGACACTTTCTGCCCCAATCCCAACAGGTTGCCCTGAGCAGAAGCGCTGGCCCCCTTGGCTCTTCCTCTCAGGCCCATCCCCACCCAAACACTTAACCTCTACCTATGGGGGGATGTTCAAAAGCTGGCTGCTGGAAAGCTACAGGAGGGCTTCACCACTGAGGCATGGTCGTTGGCCAGGGGTGGCTGTGGTGAAGCCTAGTGCTAAGGCATGCCCCACGTGCCCCTGCCCCCCAAAGAATGGACCAGACAGCAAGGTTGGTGGGAAAGTTTACTGAAGTGGCTCATGCTTGGATGTTGCTCTTGGCACTGAAGGCCATGTAATATACAAGGAGACCAATGAAGGCTGCCAGCACCTCGGTGGAGACCCACGGTCCGCTCCAGGCACCCTGCAAAGTGGGTAGGGAAGAGGGAAACACACACACATTAATTACAGCGTCGGGCACACTTGGGAAGTTAGGCATCGGGTTTTCACACCTTTAGCCCTGCTCTACAGTCCAGGGGAGGATTATACAGCACCAGCGGCAAGCATAAGGTATCTTGAGACTTAAGATGATTGGCCACGAGGGCAGATGGCTCCAAAAGGGAGAGGAGAGATTTCTATGCAGCGTTCAAGCCAGCTCAGTGAGGAAAAGCTCAACATTCAAGCAGTAACTTGACCCCCCAGTGATGGGGATCAGTCACCTCACTGCTGCCCAATCCACAGGGTATTCCCATTTTCTGGAGAAGTGCCAGCCATTACTGTCTGATGGGTTGCAATTCACTCAAGATGTGTGGACAGCTCCACATGGGTGGGGGTGGAATAAACCACTATCTCCCACCCCATGAATGGGAACACTGGACCCAGAGGCAGGTGAGCAAGATGCACTTAAGTTGCACATGACTGCAGAGAGTATTGCACAGATACACAATTCTGTATGTTATCATAGTAACGTATTTGGCTTCTCGATTCACTTTCTTTTTAAAGCGAAGTCCATACAACTGTGAAGGCAGACTTGAAAGCATGGGGAAATTCCAGAAGCCAGAGAGAAAGGTTCAGGTCAGGGTATCAGTGTTCTCCCATGCCTTTACTACACGACGACTCTTACAAGCTAGGTACACCCAATCTCCATTCTCCTTGCCTTGGCCAAGTCTTAATCATTTCAGTATACGAAGACTGAATGCAGAAGTAGTCTTGCCAAAAGAGATACAAGTTTGCATAATTCTGATTGTGGAAGTTTGACTTCTTCCAGGCCCAGGAAGCGGGGGGTGGGAATCATACCCAGGCCTCAAGGACAAACCAGCAAACCCGACAATTCAGGCCCAATTAAAAAGGACAAGAGTGCCACATATAAGCAAATCATCCCTCATGGTACATAGTTGCCCTCTCGCCTTTATCCGCACTGACCGAGCTGTGGCCTCTGCTCCTTCCAACCTCCACTTTTTAAACAGGGCAGTGCACAGGACCTCCTCCTCCTCCTCATGGGCAGGCCCTCAACATTCAGCATCCCCATTCCCCTGGGACTGTAGTCACTGCTCCCATGCGGCCAACAGCCCAAATGGCATGTCTGGAGCTTCAAGGAGTTTTAGAAGGGCCCACCACAGGACAGACCTACAAACTGCACTGGGAAGTGGTCATATGCTACAAACCCCATGGATAACCCAGCCATGACTAGAGCACTCCAAGATTTGGCTTAGACACTGGCTACCCATGGAAGAAGCAATCTCTTCCCCCCCAACCCCCACAAGTAGCAGGTTCCTCCCTGCCCCTTTTAACTCACTCGATGATCCACATTGACTGTGAAGAGGGGTTTGATCTCAGATATGTCCTCGTTGTTGCGTTGAGCCTACGACAGGAGCAAGGAATTGGAAAACAGTGGTTACATGCAAGCCAGTTAATTAAATGAGCTCCTCATGGCATGCTGTTTTACCCACCATCACTATTCTCTCCCTTACAATGAATAGTTCTGCAGGGAGAAATGCAGTAGAGAAAGCAAGCAGATACTGTCAAGATATTAAAAAGGCATATATACCACTTCTCAACAAAAGAGTTCGCAAAATGGTTTACAAAGCAAGAGGTACAAGAAAGTGATTCCCAATCCCCAAAGGGCTCACAAACTAAGAAGGGGAAGGTTTGGCACCAAAATGAGAATGCCACTATAAAACTGTAAGCTTTGAAAGCTTTTAAACATATTTGGATTCGGTTCTCAGAATACTGTCATGGGAGGTGGCGTCAGGCCTGCATGGGATCCTTGCCCTCTGTCCTGGAAGGGTGCCCTGTTCCTTAGCACCATGTGTGCACATAATGGTGGACCATGTCTTTAAAAAGCAGGACAGCTGCAAAGTGCAGGCAAACCTTATCATACCCCTACATCCGCAGTTCCACAAATGACACCCTACCTCAGCATATGAAGTAGATAAATGGTTAAAAACCGTGTATCTATTGTTTTGGCATGGCTGGAAATGACCTCAGACATCACTTCCAGACACCATTTTGTGGAAAAGGAGCCATTTTGTGGCTCATTTGTTTAAACACCGCCCCTCTCCGTGATTTTTTTTGCAGAAAAATGGGGGATTTGAAGGCACTTTTGGGGGCCCTGCTGGACACCTATAGAACACAGCACGGCACCTTATTTTGATTATATCAACTTTTTTGTCATTCTCAATCCCTTTTCCAAGCCTCCAGGAACCTAATCCCCCCGCCCCTCAATTCCCATTGCCCCAATGCTCCGTTATCCATGGAAATCTACAGGAATGGAGCCCCTGCAGGTAACAGGATCCACCTGTAGGTGTTAAATGCTTAATGGAATGGAGGTGAGGCTAAGACCAAGGCCAAGATTACCCACAAGACTCTCTCTTACTTATACCACCAGAGAGGTTGTGCGATCAATTTAAACATTACTCCCTAGTCCACATGCTGAGATCCCCCACATTTTCCCCAACCTTCCTCCTACTTGCCAGGAATCTGGTACACCATGACTGGTTAAACCTCCCCTCTTCATCCACCAGAGGGCAACCTCACCTTGCGCAGGATGCTGTAGGACTCCTCATCAAAGAACTTCACCTCATAGGTGCCGGAGCGGGCCAGCTTGTGCTCCATGCTCCAGGAGACCTGCCCGAGAAAGGGATGTTAGATCAGCATAATGGAAGACTGGGGCTCTTCCTCCAGTTGGCAGGGGAGACAAACACATGCACATATGTGGCACCCACTTCAGTGGCCAAGGCTACAGCAAGCCAGACTAGCCAATGGTTCGGGGTAACAGATTGCTGTAGCATGCAGTACACTATGGAGAGATTCATGGAATCAGAATCGCCATAAATCCAGAGCCATGCATCGGCACAGGAAGACTGGAGCATTGGTACTCACCGTGAAGGCTTCTTCTGGCTGCCGTTGTAGAGGACAACTCCCTGGGTTATCATCCCATGCTCGCTCCAGGGCAGGACGTATGCTAATTCTAAAGCTATAAAAGTAGCCGGATGGTAACCCCACCCAGTTCTTGTAGTCAGCCAAGCTTCGAACGGAAGGCAACCTCAATAACACACATATATGAGTAGAAAAAGAGCTAGTAAACGGAAACAGGTAAACCAACAGGTAAACAAACAGGTAAAAAACAACAACAGGTAAACCAACAGGTAGAAAAAACAGCAGGAAGATAGAGCCCCATCCCCCCAGGAGTCTGGGACCGCATAGGGAGGGTCGAGTTGTCCTCTACAACGGCAGCCAGAAGAAGCCTTCACGGTGAGTACCAATGCTCCATTCTCGGCTGCCGTGTGAGGACAACTCCCTGGGGACATACCAAAGCCAGGTGACCCAGGGTGGGGGTCCCAGGCTACTGAGGGGGAAGGACATGTTGCAGAACCCTTCTGCCAAAGGCAGCCTGAGCGGAGTGCATAGTGTCCATCTTGTAGTGCCTGGTGAAGGTGGACGGGGAAGCCCACGTGGCCGCTCTGCAGATCTCCTCCCACGGGGCATTGGTGGAAAACGCTGCTGAAGTGGAGGCCGCTCTAGTTGAATGCGCCGTGATTCGCGTGGGTGGAGGCAAGTGCTGGGTCTCGTATGCCAAGGAGATGCAGGCCCTGATCCAACGACCGATGACAGCTGAGGAGACCTTTTGGCCCATGGAGGCCGGTAGGAAGGAGACGAATAACGAGTCCGTCGTCCTGAAGGAGGCAGTTCTTTTAAGGTAGGTCTTTAAGCAGCGGCGAACATCCAACTTATGCCACTCCTTCTCCCTGGGGTGGACGGGCTTGGGACAGAAAGAGGGCAGGACCAGGTTTTGAGACCTGTGGAACATGGAGGCGACCTTAGGGAGAACTGAAGGGTCCGGGATTAAGGTTACTGAATCGGCAGAGAATATACAGAACCTGGGGTTGGAGGACAGTGAGGCTAATTCTGAGATCCTCCTGGCCGAGGTGACGGCCACCAGAAAGGCCAACTTCAGAGAGAGAAGGCGTAAAGAAATGGACCTAATCGGTTCAAATGGAGGCTTGTGAAGGACCCGCAGGACTTTGTGGAGGTCCCACGTGGGGAACCTATGTACTACAGGAGGGGATGTTAGCGATGCTCCACACAGGAAACGCTTCAGGTGGGCATGGGACAAGAGAGGCTTGCCCTTGAATGGTAGCAGGAGAGGAGCCAAGGCCGAAGCGTGCCGCTTGATGGTATTGGCCTTAAGGCCCTTGTCAAGGCCGTCCTGTAGGAATTGTAGCAGCTCGGGTAGGGAACATGCCCTCGGAGTCAGGTGTCTGTTTCTGCACCATCTGAGGAAAACTCTCCAGGTGCACTGGTAAATGCGGTGAGTGGAAGAGCGTCTGGAGGCCATCAGTGTGTCGAGAACGCTCTGGGAGTAACCGAAGCCCCCTAGCAGCTCCCGTTCAAGTGCCAGGCGGCAAGCTGGAACCAGGCGGGATCTGGATGGAGTACTGGGCCCTGCGAGAGCAGGTCTGCGGAGATGGGAAGCAGAACTGGAGGCCCGGTTGCGAGGTTCAGGATCTCTGGGAACCACGGCCTGCGGGGCCAATGAGGGGCCACCAGAATCACCCTGGCCCCCAGGAGCCGAATGCGCCTGAGAAGTCTGGCCAGAAGCGGAAGTGGTGGGAAGGCGTAGAGGAGGGTCCTTGGCCAGGGAGCCGTCATGGCATCTGTCTGTTCCGCCTGTGGGCACTGGAACCGGCTGAAGAACCGCGGAAGTTGGGCGTTGCTGGGAGAGGCAAACAGGTCGACTTGAGGGGTTCCCAGTCTTCTGGACAGGAATGAGAAGGCTCTGCGGCTCAGGGTCCATTCGGCTGGGTGGATGTCCTGCCGGCTCAGCCAGTCCGCTTGTACGTTCAGTTCTCCCTTCAGGTGGACTGCTGATAGGGAGGACAGGTGAGATTCGGCCCAGCGGAGGAGCAGAACTGCTTCCTGATGAAGGGAGCGAGACCTGGTGCCGCCTTGCCGGTTGATGTGTGCTTTTGCTGTCACATTGTCGGACTGGACCAGGACATCCTTGCCCCTCAGTGCAGGTAGGAAGGCTTGAAGGGCCAGGCGAATCGCACGGAGCTCCAACCAGTTCATGCTGTGGCCCGACTCCTCGGGGGACCATCTGCCCTGGGCCGACTGAGAAAGGCAGTGAGCTCCCCATCCCCGAAGGCTCGCATCCGTGGTGATGAGAATTCGAGGGAGATCCAGAAAGGGCTTGCCGGCCCCTAGGTTTCTCTTGCAGAGCCACCAGCGGAGCGAGGAGCGCACTTCTGGAGACAGTTGAACCCTCCTGGACGACCTGGAGGAAATGTCCTCCTGGAAGGGGAGGAGAAACCATTGGAGGCAACGGAGATGCAACCTTGCCCAGGGGACAGAGTCGATGGAGGAAACCAGTAGACCCAATAACTGAGCCAGCTGAAGGACGCGAGGCCTGCTGGTCGCCAGGGTCTTTGATGTCATGGACCAAATCTTGAGTCTGCGTTCCTCTGGAAGAAAGAATCGGTCCCTTTGGGTGTCCAGGACTACTCCTAAGTGCTGGAGACGGAATGTAGGCGACAGGTGGCTCTTGGCGTAGTTGACCTGGAAGCCGTGGGACGTCAGGGCCTCTAGGGTGATCTGGACGTCCCGTTCTGCATGGTTTCGCGACATCACGATCAAATCGTCCAAGTAACCCGAGAGGCGGACCTTTTGCAGGCGGATGTAGGCTACTAGAGGAGCCAGCACCTTTGTGAATGTCCTTGGGGCCGAGGAGAGCCCGAATGGGAGGGCACGATACTGATAATGTGCTCCCCTGTAACAGAATCTGAGGAGATGACGGGATAAAGGGTGAACAGGAACGTGTAGATAGGCCTCTGTCAGATCCACTGATGCCATCAGGTCCCCGTGTTGTAGGCTCTCCGCGATGGAGCGGAGAGTCTCCATACGGAACCTGCGCTTGCGTACCCATCGGTTTAAGGATTTTAGATCGAGGACCGCCCTGTAGGAGCCGTCCCGCTTGGGCACGGTGAATAAGATTGAATAAAGCCCTTGACGGTGCTCTTGAGGGGGAACTGGCTCTATGGCTGCGATGGCTAACAGGTGGTCTATGGCCTGTTGAAGGATTCTGTGTCTTGTGGAAGAACGAGAAGTTGGGGTGGGCCGAAACCTGTGTAATGGGGGGCCTGACAACTCTATTAAGTACCCCTCTAAAATTGTTTTCAGGACCCATTTGTCTGTGGTGGACGCCTCCCAGGCATGGTAAAAGTGGGAGAGGCGACCTCCTATCTTTAAAGAGTCACTGTGCTTGACGTGGTTTAAACTGCTGGCCTGGCTGGGCTCTCGAATTGGACTTGGCGGGGAAGTTACCCTTTGGCCAATTGGGGCGCCTAAATCTGTTGTCTCGCTCGTGGGGGCGAAAGGAGGGGCGAAAGGAACGAAATTGGTGCTGCTGAGGCTGACCCCTACGAAAGGGGCGCCGCTCGTCCCTCCTGGCTGTGCTGGGAAGGGTCAGCTTTCTATCCTTGGATTCAATGAGGATGTCCTTAAGGGCTTCATCCCCAAAGAGCTTAGTGGCTGAGAAGGGGACTGCCGCTAAGTTGGCTTTTGATGCTGCATCAACCTGCCAGTGGCGGAGCCAGAGGGTTCGCCTAGCGATCACATTAGTAGCTGTAGCTCGGGCCCCGAAACGTACTGCATCCAGGGTGGTGTCAGCAATGTAGGCTTGTGCCTTCTGGAGCTTTAGAGCAATCTGGCGGGACCTGGCTGGATCTGGGGGAGGCGACTGAAGCAACTCATCGGTCCAGAGCAGTGCTGCCCGAGAAATGATGGAGGCGGCTATGGAGGCTCTGATAGAAAGAGAGATACAATCGTTATTTCTCCTTAACTGTACTTCGATTCTCTTTTCGGCGGGATCCTTCAGCGTTGACTCTCCATCTCGTGGGAGGACCGCACGAGAGGTGAGGGCTGAGACGTGAGCATCTACTGGAGGCGTTTGGAGTTGTGCAGCTGCTGAGGGGATGAACGCGTAGTGCTTATTAGCTAAGGAAGAGACCTTCTTCTGGACCGCTGGTGCTTGCCACTCCTGCTGGAGAACCTCTGAGAAGGTATTTGGCAAGGGAAACAGGAGCTCTGGTGAAGAATGTGTAGGTAATACCAGAGATTCCTTGGAGGGAGCAGCCCCAGGATGCAAACCCTCAATATCGAGACCCAGGGTGCGCATGGCCTTAACAAACAATGTGGAGAAATCGTCAGATGGAAAAAGGCGCTTAAATTGAGGGGTGGATTCCTCCATCCCTGCCTGTCCATCAGACCACTCCCCTTCTTCCCTGGAATCGTCCCCCAAGTCTGCCAGATCAGGGCAAACCCCCTCTGTAAGGGCAGTATCAGCTTGGCCCACGGGGGAACGAGGCAGGGCAGGGACCCTCCCTAGGTGGGTAGGGGACTCTGGGCCCGTGTCTTCTGAGGAGTGGGCTGGGGCAGGGCGTGTGGCAGTGGGGCTGGGCTCCCTACGCCTCTTCTGCTGCCCCTTGCGGCCCTTCCGCCTCTTTCTGTGGGATTTCCCATGTGGGGTGGAGTCAGAATCGGAAGAGGAGGGGGAGGAGGGGGAGGGCGATCGCCTCCCTCGCTTACGGCCCCTCTTTCCCGCCTTGCGCTGATGCAGGGCTTGCGAGAGCAGATCACTGATCCAGGTTTTCCAGCTCTCCGGCATCTCTGGCCCTGCGGCTGCAGAGGAGGGGGGAGGGGGAGGGGGAGGGGCCGCTCCCTGGTCTCCTGCCGGGGCCTGCGCTATTGGTACCAGCAGGGGGGGGCTATTCGGTGGGGAAGCCTGAATAGGGGCCATGGAGAGGGGCTGCCTGCTCTCGGGAGCTCCCGTTCCGCCAGGGGACTGCCGCTCACACTCACCCTCCTCGGTCTGTGCGATGCCCTCCTCCTCCTCTCCCGAGGAGCTGGTGGCCTCCGAGGAACGGGCCGCTGTGAGCAGTTCCAACACTTGGGCTCTCCTGCGCCGCCGCTGGGCCCTCGCCTGCTCTGCCTCCTCGAGGGATGAGCCAAGATGGCGCCCTTCGCTCTGTGCGCCCGCCCGCGCACCGGCAGCAGCATGTCGGTCTTTCCTTGAGGCGCCCGCCCCCGCAGAGGGGGGCGGTGCTGCCGAAGTGCCCTCGCCCGGGGGGGACGCGGTGGTCCTGGGCATGGCTGCAGCGTGTCTAGCGGCGGCCGCGCTCGCAGCGGAGCGGTCCGCCTTTGCTGCTTGGGTCTTTTGCCTCTCCGCCCGTGATCGGAGTCCCTGCAGGCACGGCTGCGGCTGCTCCATGGCAGAAGGGGGGAGAGGAAGGGGGAAGGTCTGGACAGCAAGCGGGGAGCGGAGGGCTGAGTAAATAGGCTGAGCAAACGAGCGGGAGTGGGGTGGAGATTGAGGCTCGGCAGGGAACCCTTTTTGAAGAAATGCCTTTTTTTTTTTTTTTTTTTTTAAGATGAGGGAGAGGGAAGGAGGGCAGCCGAGGAGCCAAGGAGAAGGGAGAGGCGTAAGCAGAGGAAGGAGCAAGTTAAAAGGAGACTTATCTGAGGAACGAAGCAAGGCTGAGTATCCTTTCCTGGAGCGTTAGCAGGACGAAAAGAACTGGGTGGGGTTACCATCCGGCTACTTTTATAGCTTTAGAATTAGCATACGTCCTGCCCTGGAGCGAGCATGGGATGATAACCCAGGGAGTTGTCCTCACACGGCAGCCGAGAATGTCGCCTCCTCACCACCCCCATTCACGTAACAGACTGACAACTACGAGCCAAGGGCCCAGAGAGCCTGCTCACTTCAGTTACAGGTAACTTACATGACTTTCTTATCACCCTGCCATCATCATCACTGATAAATTACAGCCAGCAAACAAGGCATTTTTTTAAAAACACAGGGTCTCAAGGCCTGAGCACTGTAAAAGGCTTCGTTAATTTGGCTTGTTTTTATTTGCTTCATTATTTGGCAAATTTACTCTTTTGCCATGACATTTTCGGACTACAAAAGTATGACAGAACACACAGAGGAGAGAGCCAGGACTCTGGGTTCCAACAAAATGTCACTGATTGCACAGAAGCCTGAAGGAAGCACATCTTCCAGAGCCAGCGTATCAAAATGTTCACTCTCCAAATATCCCCAGGCATCAAAGTCACGGAAGCCAAGAGAACACATCTTGCCCAAGGCAACCCAGCAGACGTATGACTGAGCTTGGATTTCTACTTCCATCCAGTGCCATCCCATCCACCGAGTCCCACTGGCATTCCACTGCCCCTACTAGCAGATGCTGTTTGTTCTGACCTGATAGCGGCCAACATCCTGACCTCGCGTGACTGGGAACTGCTTGCCATTGACATCTGCATAGAGGGCAACATTCTAGAACGAGAGAGAAGTGTCAGTCACACTAAAACTCACATAATCACAGCGACCATCTTGAAAGCTAGGTATGTCATCTCGCTACAGAACTCTGGAAGGCGGCAAAGCCTCCTAGTTCAAATGCAAACATGCCCTCCAGGTTATAGGGCTTGCAGAGCTTTTGACAGAAATCGGGGCTCAAGACCTGATATTAGTCACGGTTCACAGCTGGCTGTCTTTTTGCCCCTTTCCAAAATGCATCATGTGCCACCCGCTTCAGTGACTGGAGCTACAGCAAGCCAGGCCAGCCAATGGTTCGGGGAGGTCAGTTGCTGTAGCATGGAGTACACTATGGGAAGCCCATGGAGTAGGACCCACCATAAATCCAAAACCATGCACGTGCTAAAGACAATCCACCCATTCTAAGCCACTCTCGCAGCAAGAATGAAACTCTGCCTCCTGGTTCCTTCCCAGCCTCATGATGTTGCACTTACTAGATTGCACTTGCTTTTTAGAGGTGGAACAAGCCAAGCATTCAGGGGCTCACCTGAGCTCCGTTCTTGCAGGTGAGGGAGATTTCAACAACAAAGACAGTCTCAGAAGAGATAACAGCATCTGAGGTAGTGTAGTAAGATGGAGAGATGACCGGTTCTGTGCAGGTTTCCGCTAATGGGAAAGAGAAATGCGTTTATGCATCTAATGTAGGGAGCCCAGTGAAAACAGGTAAGCCAGCAACTTGCGTTATTTATAGAAGATGCTCTAGATGATGGAATCTCTACAGAGCACCAGTATAATACCAGAACAGGCAGGCATTTCCTGAACCCACCCAGAACACGGTTATCAGCAGTCACTGAATTCTGTCAAGAAGATAGGATCTAAGCCCCCGGGGTGTGTGGGGGGGCTAAGATCCCATCTTCCTGACATAATTCAGTGACTGCTAATCATCCACCATAATTAATCCACCATAACACCACTCCAAAGATTCAGATTAAGTTCTGCATTCAGAAATAGATTATGCATGCATGTACTCCTCTTGGAACAGAAGTCTGAATGTAGAACTTTGGAGTGGTGTTATGATGGTATTTACACACCTCCCTAACCCTACACTCCTCATCACCATTCTGTCTCAGTGTGCTAGCACCCCAGTTCAGGAATCTCCTGCTGAGTGAGGACTGCCCGACCAGTTCTCTTTCTAGTTTTAGAAGGCCTGCAAGAAGTGCTTTTTCAGAGCCAATTTATCTTGCTGGATCACAGCTTGAGCTAGATTTAGCAGTTACTGACTAGAGAACGTAGATTTTGATGTTTGGTTGTTTTCTACATTAATTTCATCACAGACTGCTTCAAAGACTTCGAACAGAAAATATTTTATAAGTTTAGGAAAGAAAGAAAACTCAGCAAACAACTAAGCGCCTACATTTGCCAGCTCTCATTTCAAGTCCCATTAAATCACATAAGGATTAGGGTTATGCCTATGCTTTGCTTCTGCTCTCTACCTTAGGTGGGGCCTGCAAATAGGGATGTGCACGAACCTATTCAGTTCAAACGTCTGAAGGTGGGAGGGGGTCAGACTTTTAGGGTGAGGGGAGGGTGTACTTACCCTTCACCCTGCTTTCCCCCCACCAGCCCTTCAGGGAAGCAGCGCATCTCCCTGCTGCCCCTTCCCCTCTTTGGCCAGAAGTATCTGGTATGGGTGCGCACGTGATCACGACATGCGTGCACACCCAGCATGTGCACACGCACCAGGTACTTCTGGCTGAAGAGGGGAAGGGGCAGCAGGGAGGTATGTTGCTGCCCTCAATGATTCTACAGGAACTGAGTGCCGGAGGGGGGGAGCAGGGGGAGGGGTAAGTGCACCCTCCCCCACCCTTAAAGTCCAACTCCCCTCCACCCCTTCGAACCAAGCCCACCCATTTCCACGCACATCTCTACTTGTAAATTCCCGTTAGTGCCAAAGACTGATATGAGCAACAGCTGGTTTTATTTTCAAAATGAGAAAGCATGCTTTGTCAAACCCAAGACCTTGAGCATAAATGAATATCATACTTTTGCAAACAGCTGGATCATAAAGATTATAATTACATATTGCAAATAGGGCTATCATCATACCCTTGACCAGTAACATCCTCTTACTTCCACACCCACCCTGCTTTTATTAAACATAACAGTTTGAAGAGAGAGTTCTGTGAAGCTTGAAATCTTGCTAAGTGCTTTGTAACATTAAGCTGATCTCAATAAAGATACTATGCTGCATGAATGCTACTTAGTACAGGGCTTGACAAATCCCAGGTGCCAAGAAGCTATGGTGCCACGAATAGGATAGGTAGTTATTTAATAAAATCTTCCTTTGTTCCAGGCAGTCCTGTTTAGGTAAATTGTAAAGGGGATAAACCTAAGCCAACTTGCCCTTCCTCATAACATGTCACTAAGTCCAGTAACTGTGTCAGGTATTCATTGTCTGGCTCTTAAATTTTTGGCCTGGCTCCTAGATCCAAAGAAAGTTTGTCAAGGCTAATGTAGTAGGGTTACCACTTATATTAAACAGAAAAAAAATAGTGTAATACTTTTAAAAGGACCAACTAAGAGGGCAAAATAATTGAGCAAGCTTTTAAGTTCATCATAACTGTTAATTGAGCTATATATGAAGCAAAAAGGAAAAAAAAACGGCAAGAGAAAAGAAAGAAGGAAAAACTGTGCTGCTGGGCACAATGAATCAGCCCCAAGCTAGTTTCTAGAGGTCTTTAAATTGAATTGAGGCATTAAATTGAATTGAGTCAAGGTTGACTCAGCCTTCCATCCTTCCGAGGTCAGTAAAATGAGTACCCAGAATGTTGGGGGCAATATGCTAAATCATTGTAAACCACTTAGGGAGCTCCGGCTATAGAGCGGTATATAAATGTAAGTGCTATTGCTAAATATAAAAGCTCAATCCTATGCAGATTTACCTAGAAGTGAGTCCCACAGATTTCAGTTTCAGACTGCCTTGAGATACGTTTTTATGAAAGAAGGCATGCAAACATAAATAATAAATAAATAAATAAATAAAATGGGACTTGTTTCCAAGAACGTGTGTTTAGGATTTCAGTCTTAATTAGATTAAGCTGTGCTTGGCGAAAAAAGATGAGTGCAGAAGGGCTATATGGAACATAGGAGAGAACATTTCTCTTTTTGGAAAATGTAAGAGGTAGCAGTGTTAGAAAACATCCAGGTCTCTTGTGAAGCAGAGCACAGAGGCCGAGAACAGCATGATGGCCCTTCCATTAGCAATGCTGGAGATCAATACACCCAACAACACACTGCCTAGAATTAGAAATGAGAGAAGACAAACTATTAGGAAGCCTTTCGAAGCGGCTGCAAGCCATTATTATTTATCTACTCCTTTTCAATTAAGGAGTTCTCAAAACAATTTACATGGGAAAAACACAATGTAGTTCCCCATACCCAAAGGGCTTGCAATCTATTACAAAACGAAAGTAACAGCCAGTGAAGGAATACTGTGTTGGCACTGAATAGCGACAGCCGCTCTCCTCCTCCTAAATATAAGAGAACTACCACTCTGAAAGGTGCCTGTGGCCTAGCTAGCAGGAGGCATACCGTTCCCCTTAACCCCAGCATGCAGGACGTCTGTCAGCTCTGTGGAGAGAGGTGGCCATAGCAGCTCAGTTCTGCATGCTTTGGGAGAAGACTGTCTGGAGAGCTGCCCATTCATCGTAGACAGTCTCAAGCTACACACACCAACGGTCTGATCCAGTAATCGGCAAATTTAGGAGATAAACCAGCTTTTTCCCAAGGCGACATGGCCTCTGCAAGTCAGGCTTCCTGCTCCAACAACGACAGGGACTTCAAGGGCTTGTGCCTTTCAAGCATCAAGTTGGAGACAGACTGTATCTGCAGAATGCAGAGAGTCCCAGGTTCAATTTCTGGCATCTCCAGCTATGGGGGGAGGGCGCACCTGAAATCCTAATGAGTTGCTGCTAGTCAGCACTAAAGGGACCAAACATCTGACTCGACGTAAGGCAGCTTCTTCTAGGAGTTGTGTGTGTGCATAAAAGACACAAATAAGAACACAGGTGGTGTGATGAGGGGCCGAGGAAAGGAAGGCGGTGGCACCGGAAGTGTCCACCCTGCCTAGGCCCAAGGAGAGCCTCGGAGCGTGGGGAGAGGAGAAGAAAAGATCTGGAAAAAGGGGGAGAGAGAGCTGGAATGGGAGAACTACGGAAGCCACGAAGGGTCTCCCTACCTCGCGCCCCGCTCAGAACCAACAGCGCAGAGACCAGCCACGGGAGCCCCGACCCGACCCCGACCCCAGCCATCGCCAAGCAAGAAGAGAGAGAACCACCAACCTGCGCTTCTTAAACCAATCCGTCCACGCGCCCCGCCCCGCCCCGCAGGGAATGTCGGGAAGGGCCTCGAGCGCCGCCAGCCAATCAGCCCAGCCGTTTCACGTCCTCTTCGTTCCTCACGTGATACGGGCCGACCCGAAAAGATACGTGGCCTTCTGGAAGAAGTTCTAAAATGGCCGCCCGAGACTTTTGTCGCGCCGACACCGTTGGAGGGCGGAGCAAACGACCGTGCAAGCTTATCCTGCGCCTGCGGAACCTCGTCGGCCCCACACGGAGGAAGAGACGGGCTCTAAAATATGGCCGTCGGGGTCCGTTAAACCCCCACGGATATAACCCTTTGAGTGCTAAAATGGAAGTTTTCCCACTTCAAGGCAAGAGACTCCGACTCCCGTTAATTTCAATGGGAAAATCTTAGCCTTAATTTACTCTTTCGGAGTCGAACCCTACAAAGTGGTAATCCCCCCCCTCACCCTGCATCTGGGACAAGGTCTGGTCTGCTGCTGTGACTGGGGCAGGATTGCCACCTCTCTCCAGCCACAGTCCCTGCCCCGTGCCACATTTATTTATTTATTATCATTATCATCATTATTTATTTAATATATTTGTATACCGCCCAAAACGCAAGTCTCGGAGCGGTTTCCAAAAGACGTCTTGCACTGTAGTGGGGTTAGTAGAAACGGGCACTGAAGGGGCAACAACGTGCATTTCTGGGAGGGCGGGCGAGCTGGATCCTACCCGTCACACTTCTGAAACAGAAATGAAATGAGGGAGGAGAAGAGGGGCCAGCGACTACTTCTCTGAAGGGAGGCTTGCTTGGCCCCTGCTGCCTCCTGCCCCCCGCAGCTGCCTCGAGAGACCGCGCCCGTCAGCAGCACGCCCAGATGGCGCGGTGTGTTCCAAAGGCGTTGAAAGGCACAGTGCTTCTGAGCACATGCAGAGAGTATTTCTGCTGAATGGAATTCAGGGTTTTGTTTTTCAAGAGGATTTAAACACATAGTATTTCTGAGCAAATTGTAAGATATAAACAGAATGTTAGCGAAACCACATATGCCATGTATGGCATAGTGGTGAGTAGAGTGCTAGGCTAGGACCAGGAGATTCCCAGATTTTTTTTTAATTTGTTTTTGAGGGGGAGCTTTGCTGTGGGAGAAAGCTGTGTGAAATAGGATGAAATTATATAAAATGTGTATATGCATAAATAAGCATAAATTGAAGTAAATCTGGACCACGCACATTGCTGCTTTTTATTACAGTGTGTGCATGTGTGGTTTCCAGTTATTTTTTTGAAATTTCATTTTAAAAATACTTTTTCTCCCAGTACACTTGTGCACTCATGCCATTGCAAAATGAAAAAAGCAAAAGAGAAACCCTTTTGAACCAGCATGGGTGTGTAAGGACATTTTTAAAATACCAAAACCTCTATGGGTAAAGGGGTGGGGAGAATCAGAAGGTGGTAATGGCTGGGCAGAAAGCTCTGGAATTTGGCACACAGGTAGTGGAAGATGGCAGGATTCTGTGTATTTAATATCAAGTAAATTTGTCCCGCTATTGATTTAATGATTTTTTAAAAGCCAAAATTACACTAACATTGGAGAATCACGGCAAAGAATAACATCATATCCAAGAATCACTGGGTTTTTTAAAATCATTAAAATCAACAGCTGGACAGACTTACTTGAAATTAAAGACACAATGCCCTGCCATCCTCCACTACTTGTGTGCCAGATTTCAGAATTCTCTGCCCAGCCATTATCACATTCTGGATTTTTTCCTCTTTTTCCCATAGATTTTTTGGTTTTAGAAGGTATTCTAAAAGGTGTCCTTGTGCACTTGTGCTGCTACAAGGGGATTTCCCTCTGGTTTTCTTCATTTTGCAATAGAGTGGGTGCTCAAGAGCACCAGGAGAGACAAAAATGTAATCCTTTAGAGAGGGAGGTCTCCCCGCAAAAACTGACAGCAGGGCACAGGAAGCAACTCAAAGTGGAAATGAGGGGTGGGGTGGCCTGCCAAGCCAAGTCAGCTAATGTAACATTTGAGAATCTTCCACTTGCTTTTTGAATGGGATGCTCAAGCCACTGCCCTCCTTTTGTTCTAATGCAGGGGTTCTCAATCTGTAGTACTCCAGATGTTGCTGAATTACAACTCCCATCATCCTCAGCTCCAATAAATTGTGGCTGAATCAAACTAAAGATGGAGCAACACTTGTTCTTTTTCCCCTACTATGCATATTTCAGTATATTGTTTTGCTTTTTGTACACCAGCGTCACTTTTGTCAGCCAAATATCTGCAGTCTGGGATAAGTCTCTCTAACACTTAGTTTTCACTAAAGTGGTAAACCTATATCTGGCCTGTGACACTTCAGGTTGCATGTGGGAATTTTTTTCCTCCATATAAAAACCCCTTCCTGCAAATAGAAAACTGATATTTCAGAGGAAAGGGTTTTATCTGGCCTTACCCTGACATGCTAGTTTCTATGGGCAAAGACAGAAAATCTTCTTTGTCGTCATCATCATTAAAAAAAAAGACTGCAGATATTAGCCCCCACCTTCAGTATGAGAAATGGTAGAGTCCAGGCACAGGTTTACCACTTCACTGTCACTAGCGTTAAAGATTATTATTATTATTATTTTATTTTACATTTATATCCTACTCTTCCTCCAAAGAGCCCAGAGCAGTGTACTACCTACTTAGGTTTCTCCTCACAACAACCCTATGAAGTAGGTTAGGCTGAGAGAGAAGTGACTGGCCCAGAGTCACCCAGCAAGTCTCATGGCTGAATGGGGATTTGAACTCAGGTCTCCCTGGTCCTAGTCCAGCACTCTAGTTACTACACCAAGATGACTAGATCAAACAGGAAGAGAGCTGTCCTGCCTTATGTACATACTCTCCTGAGTAACCATGCCATCTAGAAGGCTAACAGGGCCAAACCTGCAAACTACTATTACTACTGCTATCATTATTATTAATATATCACTTATGATTTTGGACAATTCTCTTAGGGTCAAACCAGACATGACTGGGCCTAGTGTGTTTGGTTTTCATTCTGTAAATAGCAGCTGGGTTGGGCCCTGCTGTGGATTGGGACCATGGAGTGCAATGAGGAGGAGTTAACCCTCTGCCCCCACTATGATCTCAGTCTGGATCAGGGCTCTGCAGTTGTTATTCACTCAGCAGGGAAAGCTCCCATTGGTGTGAATGGGAGCTTTCCCCCCAGAGCAAAAAGCAGCTACAGAACCCCATGATGGATTGGGATTGTGGTGGGGGCAGAGGGTTAAGCCTTCCCAGTCCCACTACTATTTACTGGACAAAATGCAAGTATGCTAAATTCAATCATGTGCTTAAAGTCATGTCTACTTTGATACCTAATAGTTATGTGGAAGAGGGCATTTCAGCTGATGCCATTTTTCTTGCCCCTGCATGACAAGTTGCACTTGACAAAATTCTCTTTTCTACACAGCTACTAAAAGGTACAGTTGCTCTGTCCTCCTTCCACCCTGGTGTAGTGAGTTAAAGCCTTTGTCTCAGAGCAAGCTTACATGAGGGAAAGAAATGCTGAATCATCTCTGCTGAGCTGCCTGGCTAGGCTTCTCTTAAAACTCCTCTGTATTATCGGTAGGTTCAAAAAGCTGCCACTACCACCCCTTTTGAGACTCTCTGGGCTTGGGGTGGGATAACCTAGAAAAAACTCTCTTAATTTGGCCCTTGGACAAGTACAAAACTCTTCCGTGTGCAAGCCTACACATGATGAGAAAACTGATAGTTGCTGAACATTTGAGGGCGTGTTTGCACCAGTGTAAAGCCCTTCATGCTCCACTTTTCCTGAGTTAAAAACCAACTCAGAGAGGCTTGTAGAAAGAAAAGAGCTAAAAACAAACTTTTATTCAATTACTAGAGACTGTTTCTGTCTGGGGCTTCTAGCTTTCTTAGATACACTCAAAAATTTAGTAGATTACAAAAATAGGTTGTTTTAGGCACACTTCGGTGTTTATAGAGTATTTTGCAATGCCCTAGGTAGGGTTGGGCGTAGGCTAGTGTTTCTTATTTCAATTACATTGCAGGTAAACAATAATAGAACAGTATCAGGGATACACAAAAGCATATACCAAAGAAACAAATTCTAACACAAAGTCTGACTAAACAAACTTTTCCCTAAATTAATCTTCCCAAAGGCAAAGCCCTGGCGCCTTGCCTTAAACTCATCAAACTCCAGATGAGAATTCAAGCTTCATATCCTCTTGTCTTTCCAGAATCTGCAGCCATCTTCCATTGCCACATGCCCTCCTATGCACCTCCCACCTAGCCTCTTCTCACAAAAGAAGTCTCTTCCTCCTTCCAACAGCTCTCTAGGTCCCACCCACCTGGTGTACTGATTGGTCAAAACAGGGTTCACTTCCGGTTAACTCTTTAGAGGGAGGGGAGGCTGGTCACTATACCTGGGCATCCTTCTAGTATTTAACCATGCCTGATGTGCTCCCACACACACTAACATGTTTAAGAAGAAATGTGTGACTATCCCTGTGAGTAAGAAATTATGGAGGACGGCATATTTCAAAAGGTCATGAAGCTGGAAGGACATTACTCTAAAACTCCACATTTTAGAGAGTGAACAGCTGTGTGTAAAGAGATTCTGATAGTAATTGACTTAACCTGCTTATTAGCAGGACCTTAAAGAGCACTCTCGAAAAGTTTACAGAACTCCATCTCTAAAGGTGATGTCTCCAGAGTATTGGGGCATCAACTGGGGGACTGTAACCAGCCGAGCTTATTCTGCCCACTCCCAGAAGCCTCCCTGGTTGCAACTGCATCTCCAGGCTTGGAGATTGCACTTTTGTTATGCTCAGGAGCTGCACTTCAGTGTGAGCTCCCAGGTTATGTTATACATGGGGACAAGTCGCTTAGTTGGCGGTGGACTGGTTGCCCCTAGATTTGGTCTGCAAGTAACACAAATTGCAAAGGGGATTAATTTCACCCCCCGCCCACTTACTATGTGGGGGCCCAGCTAAGTAGACTCCAGAACTAACTAACTATCTATCTATCTATCTCTCTCTACATATTTTTATTTATTTTACATATTTTAATACCGCCCAAAACTTTTGAGAGTTATCTGGCATCCAAGGTCATTTTGGACTTAGGATGAAAAGTCCCCTCATCCTCTCGCAAGAGAGAGAACACCTGTTGCAAATGAAACAATTAGGTCAGGAAGGGAAAGCAGATAAAGACCAACGCAGCAGCAGACTCCCTCAAGATAGGGATGAGTCAGTGACATAACTTTGAAAAGGTGCACATGAAAACATTTGACAGAACTCTCGGGAAGCCTTTCCCAGCACAGGATACTCTTGGATGCCCCTGCACACTCCATTTGTCCTCGCAATCAGCCTTAAATACAATAGGCGATTCACACACCTTCCCACCCAGGAAGGGCGATCAGGCACAATGCATTCTGAAAAAGCCTGTCTGGACTCCCCTATTCAGCAAAGTATGACAAAAGAATAGTGCCCTCAAGGCACGTTTTGGGATATAAGTATCCCTAACTCCATGACCAAGTGTGCTCCCTTGTGCTTTACACTTGGGACTCGATCAGACTGCAACAAGGACTTCAGCAAGACCATCTTCGTGCTTCCTCGTGTTTTATACACCTGGGACTCCACTGCATGCAACAAGAACTCCAGCAGACCACCTTGGTGTGCCCCTCTCTATTGAGGCCACCTGGGCTGAAATCACTACCTGGACTGGCCCGTGTACCAATCCAGCCAGCTCACCTAGCAGTCTCAGGAAACTGGGTCCACCGAGAAGCCATTCTCATGGGCATCCCTCCACACTAATTCCTACAACCCTCCTGCTTTCCACTTCGCTTCCCCGGAGATAAAACCAATATAAAACAGAATTCATGAAACAGATAAAAATCTCAATAAATAAAAACACATTAAAATTAAAATTTCAGTTGAAAGCCTGGGAAAACAGGTACATCTTCAGGGTCGTCTTGAAAGATGCTCATCCATCACTGCAGCTGTGTTAATACTGCATAAAGCTGTTGGTCAGTGGAATAAAGACTGAGACCGGCCCTTAGGAGGGAGAAGGATAACGCCTTCCGTGTTCTCCTCCTCCAAATGGCTGGTAGGAGTGGGGAAGGAGAAGACAATGTAATTGCCGCTGATCCGCCTACCTGAACTTCGTACTCCCCCCCCCCACACACACACCTCTCCTTCTTGGGTCCACCACGCCAGTTCCTTGTGACCTCCCTCCATCCCCGCAAATGACACAGAGAAGAGCTTGATTTGCTTTGTATTTAACTTTCTCATGTCGAAGCCTCTTTTGCTTCTCTCCCCAAGTCAACGCCTTGTGATTAAAAGGGGGGGGGAGGGGTAGGACACTAAGGAAAAACCAAATTACTCCCGAGCCATTGCTAATGCACTGTGTGATCCTCCGTAGGAACCTCTTTCTGAACTGAACTGCACTAACCCCCCCCCCAATCGCCTTTTAAAATCAAAAGGGAGGTTGGAATGGCAGCGAACCCAGAAGTGAATAATGCAGCAGTCAGCGATGAAGAGGCAGAGTGGAGAAGGCTCAGCGGCCACCGCCCTGCTCCACGCTGCCTCCTGGCAGGCAAGTGACAGCATCGCCACACTCTGGAAAGAGCAGAGAGCAGTGGCCAGAGGGCAGAGCCAACAAAGTGATGTGTGTCCCCTCAGGTGAGAATCAGTGTCAGGATTGCGATGAAGGAATGAGTCCCCGTGTCGGGCTGAAACAAGAGCACATCCCAGCAACCCAGCTGGCTGTTGGGATGAATGGCAGTGGATGGAGGTGGAGGAGTCTGCCATGAGGGGCCTGTGGTGGTTTCGCTTTCAACATGGTGCGGGAAAGAGTCCTCTGATTTCTCAGATCAACAGACATATGGACAGGAAGGGTGAGGTTTGGAAGAACTTCTACTATTGATATACCGCTTTTTGACACAAGTTTCCAAAGCAGTTTATGTGGAGTAAAAATAAAGGAATAAAGATGGCTCCCTGTCTCCAAAGGCTCACAATCTAAAGAGTAACCTAAGATAGACCCCAGCAACCGCCACTGGAGGGTTACTGGGCAGCGGGTGGGCAGGGCCAACTGTTCCCCCGCCTCTGCTCAATGAAAAGGTGCCTCTTTGCCCGCTTGGCAGGGGATGCCTCCAAGTCCTGAAGCAACCTCTAGAGGCAAGAGGACCAATGGCCATTGCTGAGGCTCATGACACATCCTCTTTTATGACACCTCCGGGGCCCCAGCTGCTCTTTGTGGGTGAGTTAGTCGAGGAGGGAGGAGGCGAGGTGGAGAGGAGCTGGAGAGATAGAGAGGAAAGAGAGTATTAGAGAGTCCGTTTCATCCATCCATCTATTTATCCATCTATTCATCCATCCATCTATCCATCTATCTATCTATTTATTTATTCAGTGTTACAGATAGTGCTAGTGTTTGTTATTTTGCTGCTTGTTGTTTGTTTGGTTGTTTGTTTGGGGTGGTTTTGGGAGGGATCTAGGGGGGAGGGAGGGACAGTCAGCTTTTAGTAAGGAGGGATAGTTAGTCAGGGGGAAAGAGTTAGACAGGGAGGGAAATGGGGGAGAAGATGAGGAAAGACCTCTTCGCAAGGTTAGTAGGATTCCATAACAGCTTTGCCTTGCTCCCTCTGTTCCTTGCCAGGTCTTTCTAGAGACCCCGCCTGCCTGCCCACCTGCCCGATCAGGAAGGGCACCAGCTGTGAACATGCCTATTGTGACGCGTTCACAGATGTCCCAATTGTAGAGGGGAATTTGAATCAACCCCTCATTTAGCAGAGTTATCCAGTTGGATGAGCTCAGAGCAGAGGTCCAGAGAAAGTGTTTTTTAAGGTCTAAAAAAGCTTGTATTTAAGAAGTTACAAACCTAGATAGAAGGCCTGCACCTTGTACTAGCTACCTCATGGGGAGGGAGGGAAGGAAGGAAGGAGTAGAGCGGAGCAGAGTGGACAAAGAAGAAGGGAGTGCCCCAAGAGTATCAGCCCCTCACATGAAGTGGCACAGTGGGGAAATACTTGACTAACAAGCAGAAGGTTGCTGCTTCGTATCCCCGCTTAAATATTGGGTCTTTTCAAGACAGAGGGGGGAGTGGGTCAAGAAACATGTGGGATGGGAATAGATTAAATTGTGTGTTCAAACATTTCTGCTAATGCATATTTGCTTTATACCTTTGTCTTATTCTTGTGAGTTCAGTGCTATTTCTGCCCTCAAGACTCCACGTGGTGAAAATACTTCCTGTGTCATGGTTGTGTGTGTGTATCTGTGTGTAGGATGATGTTTAACTACCAGCAGAGGAGGGCCTCCAAAGGCCTTTAGGTGATGATGCTTAATGGCGGGGGGGGGGGGGTGAGGCTCCAAAGGCCTTTAGGTCCGGGCTCCAAAATCACCTAGGTGTACCACTGAATGCATGAGTGCTGCGAGTCAATGATTATGGAGTCACATGATTTCCAACACTCCTCCTCATCGGCTCATGCATCAATTTATGTGTCCCATCATCTCTCATCGAGTGTGAAGACGGTCTCTTCTCAGAGGCTTGGTTAGCCCACCTGCCACCATCTTTCCTCCTGAACAGTATTTTAGTCCCACATTTTAGTTCTTTTGCTTTGGGCATATCTTCCAAGTTTGGGTCTCCTCCTCTCTCCTCACAGCTTCAACTGCTCTCCAGCTTTACACATATTGTGTAAGCTCTGTTTCTCCCTGAGGTGAAGGATGTACAAGACAATCATCTGCTGAAGGTTTGAGAGCAGAGCCTGTGTTTTCCTCTTCCTTCCTGGTGGTGTGAATTGGGGGGGTGGGATCCCATCCCATCCCAAGGAAAGAGCAAGAGAGATGCCACTCAGGTGGTACAGATTCCGATGCATTTGTTTAGGGGGGAGTGGGAAGAGGGAGAAGGAAACTGCCAAAGAACCAGGAAGAAGAAGAAGAAGAAAAAGAAGAAGAAGCAGCAGCAGCAGCAGCAGCTTCTTTCTGGTGTGGGGTAGTAGTGTGCACGGATCAGTTCGGAGGCCATTCTACTGGCCTCCGAACCGGTCCGGACAAGGGGTGGTTTTGGTTCGGGAGGGTTAGGGTGGAGGGTTCCATTAAGGGCGGGGGGGGGGGACTTTACTCACCCCTCCCGCGCTTTGCTGCTTTGGCGCCATAATTAGTTTAAAAAATGCGCCGCAGAATCGCTCGCCGCTCCGGGGCTCCTTCTTGTCTTCAAAATCGGGCGGCAGGATACTTCCCTGCCGCCCCCGAAGCCCCCTCAAGCCATTTTAGCTCTTTAAATCTCGCCCCGGACCGAGTGCTAAAGCGCTCGGGTGGGCGGCGGGGAGATGTCCGTCCGCCCGCCCGCCCCCTTCCCTGCCTTCTGCAAAGCATCCAGACCCTGGGTTCCTGCTTAGGTTTACCATGGACACCGTCACGGAACTCACGTATGCTTATAGCCCACCGGGATTAAATAAGAGGGGGTTGTGTCAGGGAAGGGCAGTGGCAAACCAGGCAAGATCTGTAATTATATCTCCCCTTTCCCAAAAGATGGCCATTAATGTGAAGGTTTTTGTTTTATAAAAAATCTTGTTAAGTACTATGGCCTTTTGCGAATCAGGGCCTCCGCAGACCAGGTTTGGTCATTTTTGAAAAAAAGAAGCGAAACCATCACAGACTTGTCATCGTTTTTGACGCTTGCTGGGTTGCTATGTTCCTCTTCCCTAGATGAGCTTCCATTGGCTGGATCACCAGCCCCCCTCACACTACAAAATCTAATCTTTCTCCCTCCAGCACAATGAAGCCGCCTATGCAGTTCAATATAAAGGCTGCAGTTCTGAACGTGGCGGTGTCCGGGCTCAACCAACTGGACCCAGGGACCCAGGTAAACTCTTCTTGCGCTTTTTTCTCTTGCGAAGAAAATGTGATAGCTCTGTCAGTAAGAGAGCTTTTTCAATGTTGTATTCTCAAGACCGGTTGTGTCTCCTAGTCATGACTGATTTTCTCTTTCCCCCCTGGAAGGAGAACATGGCCTCCTTCAAGAATATGCTCAGGGGGCTGCTGGAGGAGGCCCCCTCTGTCTACAACACAATCAGCATCTTGAAAGTAAGTGCAATGAAAGCCCTATCGGGACATTAGGTAGTACATGTGTGCAGGTGTCTGAACGTGATTTTGTGTGCATGACTGTAGTTGCATTCCTTTTCAAAGTGAACCTGGGCACGGCCCCTCACAGGCTTGGTACAGAGAGGAAGTGGCAAGCAGTGCCTGTATTCAACATCATGTATGAATTGCTGTCCCTGTGTCCAGATCTGCCCCTGTGCACTGTCCACTCGTGGTCCGAGTGTGCAACATAAGGTGTGAATGGGGCTCCTGTCTTCATCCGCTCTGACATTCGAACTTGGCCTGACAGATAGAGGCAGCAGACCCCATCCTCTTAAGATACGTCTAGGTCACTTCCTTATTAGAAGCCAACTGGCTGAGAAGACAGAGAAAACATCACTCCCATAAGCAACCTTCAGAAATATTGAAGATCTTGTCAACTTAATTGGGTGTGTGTGTGTGTGGTGTTTATATGGAATTAGATCATCCTTAGACTCCTTTGGGATGGCAACCAAGGGATCTTCCTGTAGTGGGGCAAATTCCTTCCGGGCTTACCTCTCAGTAGCATGGCAAGGGATGATTTAGGCCAGTGCAATGACTCTGAGCTGCTGTTTCAACCCACAGGAGCTCCACAGGTACATTTACTCAGAGGAGCCCCGGCTGCAGGCTCTGGGCCGAGAAGCCTACGGATACGCTCTGGCGCATGTGATCAGACTTCCCAATTTGGAAGTAAGTACCCTGCTGTGGACATGGCTTGGCTCTGCTTCAGCATCCTCTGGGACCCCTTGTCAGGTTCCAGGTTCAGAAGAAGACCTCCCATTGGTCTCTGGTCACACGGGGGCTGCCTGGCAGCACACTTGCTGGAGAGGGGCTGCTTCCACTGGGGCTCACCGAGGAACAGGACGGAGCTGTCACCTGCCCCCACCCCATGTCTCTTCTGGCTGCCCAGTGCCCAGAAGAGCCAAACTCCATCTTTGGGAATTCTCAACTTTGTACCCAACTGGATCATCTTAAATTCTTAGCTGCTTTGGATATGGTGTCAGATTGACATGAAAGAAACATGTCCATCTCTGTTTCTACAGCTGGCCACACACAAGGATTTTTCAAGCACTGAAGATGAGTTGAATCATCATTTGATTAAAAGCACCATCAAAGGTAATGCCAATTTCCAGGGAGGTGGGGAGGGCAGAACTGTCTCCTTGGAATCCCGGAATAGGCCTGGGTGACAAAGGCCATCATTCATCCAAGGAGCACTACCGTGTTTCCCCGAAAATAAGACAGTGTCTTATATTAATTTTAGCCCCCAAAAATGCACTAGGGCATATTAGCAGTACATCAGAAATTACTGCTAGGTCTTACTTTCAGGGTAGGTCTTACTTTCGGGGAAACAGGGTAGTTTTGCTCTGACCTCTCTGTGGCAGGCCACCTGAATGTGCATGTCTCAAACTCCCAACCCCTCTCACATGGGCAAACGTGGTACTTCTTGGGAAAGTCTTTGCAGCTAAACTATGAGGTCTGGAAGCCATTTTTGCCTTCCACTTTGGGAACCCCAGTGCAAAAAGTGACCCATTAGAACCTCCTCATTTATTCAACATGGACAAGTCCCTCCTTAGCTCTTCTCTTAGTCAATTAAAATAAGAAAACCCAACCTTTTCTCTTCTCTTCCCTTCAGATGATCTTGTCCTGGAGGAGTTTAACGAGGAGTAGTAGGAGTAGTTTGGTAAATGTATGAGCATCAGAATGGAGAGGGTGGGAGTGGTTGAATAGACATTTGAGCCGGAGACTCAATGTTTTGTCTTTTTTTTTTTTTTTTCTAGACTGAAAGAGATGTTTGAGATTTGGAAGCATTTCAATTTTGAAGTGCGTAAGAAAAAAACGGTGAGCATAACAACTCAAGAAAGGTTGGTGCAGGGAATTGTCCAAGACTAGTCCTCTTGTGGACTGTATTTCTGTGGGAAATGTGGTTTAGATAACCCTTCCAGAGAGTTTCAATGACCAAATTCTATCAGAGAGAGGTCTTCAGAAGCAGCTTTTTCAAGATGCCCAAACCAGTCCAAGAAGTCCAGTGGAAGAGATGTGCTTTTGCCTGGTTTTAAGGATCGGCTGAGCAGCTTCAGAACTGAATAATCCAATCCTTGCTCCGCCATTTGTTCCCTAGACTGGTGGTGTCATTTTCATTTCTGCAAGAGTGCTTTGAAGTAAACATTCCTCAGTGGCTCCATTCAGCTCAACCATGGAAGCAATGACAAACTCAAACATACTGTGATAGGTCACTGCTTACAGAGAAATGGTGAGGGTGGTTGACAATAATTACATGATAAGTATCAAGTACCTTTCAGCCCCAGGACAAAGTGGTTTGTGAAGCGGAAGTTGAATTTTCTTAGGATGACTAAGAAAGACGTCACAGAGCCGGCGGGAGCTGAGGGGCTTAGGGGCCGCATGGAAAGAAAGTAACTTCTGCTGTATTAGATTGACTGGCCTGGATCATGTGACGTTCTTTCTTTCTTTCATGACAGGCTAGAACTACTGATGGATGGGCTAACAGTCCAAATTCCAAAACAGCCATCCCAGTTCCTAGAGGAAAGGTCTCTTATTGAATGTAGGTACAAATAGCTGGCTCTTTCTTTCAGGTTCGAGGTGATTAAGTAATATGTCTTCCCAAATGCAAACTATTTTGAGGGTTACAATTTTATGTTTTGTTTTCCCCCAGTGTTATAGTCGTGTGGCTTGTCAAAGTGAAAGTGGCTCTCATATGGAAACCCTGACACCTTTCGTGCACGCATAAGAACAGGATCACTGGTTCGTCTTCCCATATGGAATTGTACACAAACATTGAATGCAGGTCCAAACCACCCAGGATCCACCAAGCCAAGTGTCGTCATATACCTTAGCCCACCCGGCCTCAATGAACCTCCTTTCTTGGCTGCTGTGTTTGACTCGGCAGATCCCCATTTCTGTCATCCTAATTCCATGCCTTCAGTCTTGTGTTCCAGACAGCAATCATGTGCAGGATCTGCAAAGCTTTGGCTCAAATTCTAAGCACAGTGGTCTCACCCTACAGACGATCCTGCTGGCTTCTGCACGCCTTTCAAAAACAATTGACCATATGCCAAGGAGGGCTTTTGTTCCGTCCAGTTTTCCCTTGGATGTGCAAAAGTATCTGCATGGTTCACGCATCATTAATGCTTCTCTGAGGAAGGGCGGGATGCCTCCTTGCTCCAGGAAGGCCATGATTAGACCAGGGATGAAGAAACATGCATTGGATTCCATTCTGGGCCTGTCTCCAACCTCCCACGGTAGGACCAGGTGATTGAGAGGGTAGTGGCATCTCAGCTCCAGGCAGTCTTGGAAGAAGCAGATGTCCTGGGCCCATTTCAAAATGGCTTTCGGGTGGGCTATGGGGTTGAGACAGCCTTGGTAGGCCTGTTGGGTAGTCTCCAATTGGGAATCGGCAGGGGGAGTGTGACTCTGTGGATCCTTTTGGATCTCTTGGCAGAACCTTTTGATATCTTTGATTGTGGCACCTCCTGGAGCTCCTGAAGGGGTTTGGAGTGAGAGGTACTGCTTTGCAGTGGCTCCACTCCTACCTCTCATGTAGGTCCTAGATGCTGTTGCTTGGAGATTGTTGCTCTTCCAAACGAGAGCCATTGTATGGGAGTCCACAGGGCTCCATTCTCTCTCCAATGCTTTTTAATATCTATATGGAATGGGGGGGGGGGCGTTTAATCATCAGGGATTTGGTGCAGTGTGTTATCCATATGCTGACACTCAAATCTCTTTCTGCATGTCAACTTCATTAGGAAATGGCCTAACTTCCCTAAAGACTTACCTGGAGTCCGTAATGAGCCGGATGAGGGAGAACAAACTGAGGCTGAATCTAAGGAAGACAGAGGTACTCATTGTGGAAAGTTTGGACATAGGAAGTGGCTTAGATCTGCCTGTTTGGGATGGGGATACACTCTCCCAGAAAGAGCCCGTATGTAGTCTGGGAGTACTTCTGGACCCAAGCCTCTTCCTGGTCTCTCAGGTTGAGGCAGTGGCCAGGAGGGCTTTCTACCAGCTTCGGCTGATACGCCAGCTATGTCCATCCCTAGAGAGAGACCACCTGGAAACAGTGGTGTGTATGCAAAGTAACACCCCGACTGCACTAGTGCAATGCAGTGTACATTGGGCAGCTTTGTCTGTAGTATGCAGAATGTATGTAGAATGCAGCAACCATCTTGGTCTCTGGGGCTTGGGCCCAAGATATTAAAGGAAATGCCACCTTCTTCATGAACCCTGCGGCCTATTCAGATCATCTGGGGAGGTTCGGTTGCAGTTGCTCAGTTGGTAGTGACCGAAAACCAAGCCTTTTCTAGGGTTGGCCAGGGAGTTTGGAATGTGCATCCTAACTAAATATCGTTTTTTTCCTATATTTCTTTCTATTCTCAGCATTTTGAAGCCAACTACAAGTGTAAAGATTCTTAAGCCAATGCACACACTACTCTGTGCTGCCAACAGAGTGCAGCCAGTGAAGCTTGTCACTCCCACCCCGATATCTCAACTGCCTAAAATCCACAAAAAATCTCAGCCATCAGCTCTGATTCTGAAAAAGGTGTCTTTGATGCCTACGGACCCTAATCCTGAGCAGGGACTTCCAGTCCGAGACAGGGATCATCACGTTGCCAACACAGACTCAAGAGACCGCTCCACTCCCAACAAGGGAGACTCCAGAGAAGCCACACCAAGTTCACCCTCCGATCCTGAACGTGACTTCGATCCAGTTCACACGGAGGACGATACCATCAACCCTAGCTTGACTTCTCAACACAGAACCCCTCCGGACTGAAGAACGTTCCCTACACAATACCGACGATACAGAAGAGACTCTACGTGATACCAACCCTCTCCGGGTCACAGGGAATCTCCTCACCATCTGTACTCTCCAAAATGCTGTCCCATAGGATTTGGCCTATTGCTACTGAGAACTTTGAAACTGAGACTACTCTCCATTTGATTGTGCCTGATCGTTACACTTAGTACTTCAATGACAGATCTGGCATTGATGATAGAGAATGCTATCTCCACCCTTGCTCTTGGGCTCCACATCGACACCAACATCCAGAGAGACAGGAGCATCCAGACTCTCGGTCCCGATCACACTCTCCTCAGCACTGCAGGTCTTGGTCTCAGTCAAGAGATAAGAGAACTCAACCACCTAAGCAGCCGGACATTGACCCTCTACCACCAGATTCCTCAACTGAAGAATCTGCCTCAGAGGAAGATGCAGAAACAGCCTTGGACATCGCATTGGGTGCCACACCTTCAGATCTAATTGAAGCTCCAAAGCCTCTGTCTCCCTCTGAGTACCTGAAGCTCTTCACTGACCAAGCGGCCCATATGGCTACCTCTTTAGGTATCCAGATTAACGAACCTCCTCAATCTTCTCCTGATCCCATTTTTAGGCCAATTGGTGCAGATACTTTGGACTCTTTCTTCCTACCACTTAACTCTGCTTGAATTGGCATTGTCAAAGCTTGCTGGGGGAAACCTGCATCTTTGCCACCTACCTCTCGGAAGCAAGAGGGTTTTTACAAGGTTCAAGCCAGGGACAATCAATTCCTTCTGCGCCATCCTACACCTCACTCCATTATAACTGGAGCTGCTCAATCCTGTGCAAAGAACAGAATCCATTCAGCAGCACCTGACACAGGAGGCAGAAAAGTAGATGCCCTTGGGCCTGTCCCCTTCCAAACAGCTCCTCCACACGTCTCGCCATGCCACTGACTGTACGGTTCATTCAGTGTCCACTGTGGTAACTGTGTGCTGGCACATGTGGATGCATTCATCTACCTTGGCACCAGGAACAAGAGCAAGAACAGAGAATTTACCTTTAAAAATTTATTTATTAAAAAAAACAAAAAAGACATGATTGCATTAACATCTCTTGAACTTCCAGCACTTACATTTGACATATTACATATGACAACCCAAGATTCTACGTCCACCCTTTGCCCACCTTTGCTCTCAGCAGATATTGCAGAAAAATATCAGATATACGTAATGCAGTAGTCAACCTCCAGTATTAGAAACAACCAAATCTTGGGTGTGGATGTTGACCCTGTATTAAATTGCAATTTATGAAAGGTTCCCATGTTAATGCAAATGGTTCATCTGAGTTATTCCTCAAATAATCAGTGACCGTAGCCACTGAGGCATATTCCCATAGCTTTAGTAGCCATTCATCCAAAGGAGGGATTGCTTGTGATTGCCAGTTGGGGGCATAAAGAATCCTAGTGGCAGTAATGATGTATAAAATGGATGCAAGAGCTCATCCAGCAAGTTTCAGACTTGTACCGCACAAAAATGTGGTATTGTTTAGCAAGACACAGACAGGGGGTCAGGGTGGACAAAAACCGACCCTGTAATTTGGGACGTTGGTCAACCAGTCATGTGTAAGACATTTTCAGTCAAGGCACATTCACTGTCTCATCAATGGGATGGCCCCACCTTCATGGTAGACAGAGCCAGTGCAAGCATCTCCTGAGTAGCGCTCACCTCCAAAAAAGGAGGCACCCAGTGGAGAAAATGGTTTCACTAATTGCAGCTAAAAGTCTGGAAAGGAGCCCCACCTGTGCTGGAGGACAAAGTTCCCCCAGACAAAATTCCGCCAGATAAATCCTGAGCGGCCTTTTTGTTTTTCTTGGTTACCTATATTTGCCCGCAGGTTTTGTCAGTGCCCGCATTTTTGTCAATCAGATGTTTTTCAGTCTTCACGTTATCAATTTCCTTGAGATGTTTCAATCACAACCAGAATTAGTGCTCTTTTTCAAAGCTAAAATTCCAAACCTCCCTCCATTCCTTCTAAAATTGAGAGTCCCAGGGGAAGCTATGCGCTTATCTCCTATTTATTTATAAACTGTATTATCTCCAATACAGTTATGATAAGGTGCCTGCATGCAAGATGTCAGGTGCCCACAGTAGCAACTTGTTTTTTAAAAAATGCCTGTTCTGATGGCATCCCCTTGTGTTTGCCTGCAGTTAAATAGAGGATCCAAGTGAGACGGCTAGGTGTCAGGCCACTCAGGAGACTTGGGAATGGGCCTCAGATACACATAATGAGATCCAGCCATGATTATCTCCATCTTTTCTATCAGTCTACGGACCCAAATTCATACCGCCTAATCAGTTTCGATCCTGCAGACCTCTGGCACCCAGCCAGGTGGTACCAAATTCACTACAACTGTCCCAGAGGACCTATAGCAGCTGTTTGGATAATTGCTTACTGCAACAGCTGGTCACGTTGGCAATTCCGGCTCCACCCCCTTGCAATGTGCAATTCTGGACTGGGACAGCAATGGTCCTAGAAAACATTCCAATCATTAGTGATGAAGAGATTAACCCCTTGGATCCGGAGGAAGTGAGTATTTGGAATATTGACCCATCTCGCTTCCCTTGGCAGGAAGTTTCACCTAAAGGTCCATAGACACGGAGATACCTCCCAGGTAAAACATCCACCTCTTCACCCTGTTTGCATGTTGGATCGAAGAAGTTCAAAGTCCCTTGTCGGTTTCTTATTCCAAGTTTTAAGTTTCCTTTTCAGTTTAAAGTTTGTAACACGTTCTAAACACCCGTTGTGCATCTAGGCACAGGGGGTGACAGCAGTAAAGTCAAAGTTAGGATGCATGTTGTCTGCCTAACCAGTATGTTTCAGCGATTGTTAGTAGATGGTTAGTATTATTGTTAGTATGGTTAGCTAAAGTTTAAAACATTTATCTCTGATGTTTTTATTGTGCCTACTCCATTGCTAACAACTTCCCCCCCGCCTTTCCGCTTTGATGCTAACATTCCCACCTTTACACCAACATCAGTCACAACTGACTTCACCCACACTTGCACATAGGACTAAGGATTCACAGGTGCTTTAAGTGTCGGTTAGAGCAGGCATCCCCAAACTGCGGCCCTACAGATGTTGCTGAACTACAACTTCCAGCATACCCAGCCACAAAAAATTGTGTCTAGGGATTCTGGGAGTTGTAGTTCAGCAACATCTGGAGGGCTGCAGTTTGGGGATGCCTGTTTTAGAGTCTACATTGGCTCCCTTGAGAGGCTTGAAATTAGGGTTGACACACAACTGTCTGTAACATGGAGGTTGCTTCTTCATGGCATCTTGTGCCAGTCTGATAACATGTGCATTAAAGACTCACGTGGGCCAGACCAGTTGTGTGGTTTCCTCATTACCAAGCAATGTACAGGAAATACCGTAAGGATGTGGTTTCCCTGGCACTGCTGGTAGCCTGAATTGGCCCTTATTGCTGGATCTTGGGCTGATAACAAAAGCTGATGTAATACTGGCAGTAAGCACACTTCCTCTGATGATTAAAACAGTCCCTTAAATGTGTTTTAATATATTTATGTATTTAATCACATTTGTCTTCCACTCTTTTCCCAAGGAACTCAGGGCAATATATGAAGGTTTTCCATAACTACCCTAAGGAGCTTCAGGTCTTTCCAGACAGCAAAAATATGTGGGATGTGAGAAGCTTTTGGGCATATTCAAAGTGCAAGCTTACTCACCCTCTACTCACTCCTTCAAGCTTCTGCCCTACTTATTTATTTATTTAAAAATATGTATACCCCACCCCTCCAGTGCACTACTGCTCAGGGTGGTTCACAACAATTAGATAGACACAAGATACAATCAGAGTAATAAAACTAACTAAATTAAACAAAGTTGTCAGATTAAAAACCACAATCATTATTAGGTTGAAATTAAAGGTTATTTTAAACCAGGGATTCTCAACCTTGGGTCCCCAGATGTTATTGGACTTCAGCTCCCATAATCCCCAGCCCCAATGGCCTTTGGTTGGGAATGATGGGAGTTGAAGTCCAACAACATCTGGGGACCCAAGGTTGAGAATCCCTGTTTTAAACGCTAAAAACTGAAAATTATAAAAAGTTACTTGTGATGCCGTGTTCAGATGCAAAACAGGATCCTTGCTTGATTTGCCCAGCGCTGCCTGCAGGCTAGCTCTTGCTTTTTGAGAAAAACTGATTAAAACTTTTCTGGCAAATGGGTGAAAGGGCTGGTTCTTCTTGGAAAACAAGAGCTGGCCAGCCGGTGCTGATGTGAAAATTGCGCAAGGTCCCTGCACTGCACTATCTGGTGATACACAGTATCACCAGGTAGTGACATTGTGTTGGGAAGTAGGATGGAAGCCTCCAGGAGTGTGTGAAGGGCGAGTAAGCTCATGCTTTGAATTTGCATGAAAGCTTCTCACATCCTGCATCTTTTTGCCATCTGGAAGAAAGACCCTTCATGCTGGCATGTAAGCTCTGTTCAAGTTTAATGCTTAATGCAGTTCAGACATTCATCTGAATATGCGTACACGGGGAACAGAATTACAGCCACTGGCTTCACCCTTGCCCTGTATATACATTTAGCCAAAGGTCTGAAAGAGCCTCCATACACAGAAATTATGCATTTGTTATTTCAGACCTTTGGCCACCCCTGACAGGACCAGCAGCTGGAACAGGTACAATCTATATTCCTTCCTGAAAGTGTGTTCAGGGAAAAATCTGAACTGTTGCTTTGTCTGCTCAGCTACACAACACGGGCTCTTTCATACAGTGGGCGGAAAGCCAATCTATTCTGCAAAGATACACTCCCATGCTGAGGTATGTGGATTGTTCTCACAGGAGTGTTTTGCACTTTAAATAATAGATGCCATTGCTCCTGCAGTAAATCTGCAGTGCACAGAAGGAAAGATGAGGCCTAGCCCTTAACAAGAAGACACAGACTGAGATTGCAATGTACAAGCCTTTGATTGAGCAAGTGACCACTAACTGATGATGGAAATCAGGAGGTACACCACAAGCTGTGCTTAGAGGGGAATGAGATTTTAACCAAGGAGAGACTGAAACAGGAATTGCATGTGCTTTGTTTCCTCAATATGAATGAGAGGGTTTCTACTCTAAAAACAGCTTGAGAGACAGAAATGCAGTAGCTGAAGCTTTCTCTTCATCTGCTGAATTTCTGCATCTGTGACAGCTGTCAAGAGACACAGCAACCCTGCCTGAAATGAATGCAACTGGCCTTCTGTGTTCCCTCTGTGAAAAAGTGAGGTCCTGCCAAAAAACAAAGCCAGGAATGGATTTTGGATACTTTTTTCCCCTTGACACGCAGAGTGAGTTTGTGACAACAATACTAGGCACTTCAAAATTAGTAGAGTTTGTTCATATGGTTTCAGTTCTGCCTCCAGATAGGTGGATGTATTCCTGTAATGGCATTAGTTACTGTAATTAGCACTTAGTCCAGTGCTGCTTTGGATCCTCCTACCACCCTCCCTTTTGTACATAGAAGCAGGCTGTGTGTCCAGGCCAGGCACAGACTGGATCATGGTCTTTATTTATACGTTTTATTAATGGTCTTTCCACTTGTCATACAATCCATTGGGTGTGGAGCGGGGCACCATAATACAATAATTGACATATAATCAATAACCCATAAAACTACAAAAGGTGAATAAACTTTATGTCTGATAAAGCACTTAAATTCTGTCAATGAGGGGCTTGGTGGTTGCCCTGGGGAAGCTGTGGTGCCACCACTGAGAAGGCTTTGTCCCTGCACCTTTCACTATCTTGCTACATTTAAGCTGGGAGTCCAGAGCAAGGCTTCTCCAGCTGATCTTGGTAATCAGGTAGGTTCAAATGAGAAGACCTATTCTTATAGATGCTTTGATTTTAGAGTAGATCTGTTACCTCCCCCACACCCCCGGCTGAGTTCCTGTGCTCATCCCTGTGATCTGGCCCACACTGCCTTCTACTGCTCTGGGGGTCTTTGAACCAATTACCTCTCCATCCCACCTTGGAATGGGATTCGACCTCAAGATTGCAAAAACAAAGTGTTAGGCTGGTCAACCTTGAAGGCCCACCCCACAATATATAACTGCCCTCAAACCTGACCTGTGTGAAACTGACCACAGTTTCTCGTCTGGCTTATGTAACCTTCTTACATTACTTTAGTATTGCCTCCCCCCACCCCATGACAAGATTCTGGTGCCTTTAGCAGCTACTTGACAGGCAGAAATGTGACATATAGAGGTTTCATCACTGTATCTACAACTACATGCTGGGAGAAAGCTGCACCAGTTGCATTTTTGTTTGTCACACAGCTGGTAAAGACACAGACAACCAGTCAGGAACAAAGGGTGCTGCCCTAGTGGGATATTAAGTCCCTAATGGACATTCTGCCCCCATCCTGAGTGAGTTAAGTGCACACCCCTTGGAGGATTTGTGGCTACATAATTTGACAATGTAAACAGGCCTGCTAATAGAGAACAATATGTGAATTGGTGGAGCCACATGTAGGCTAGCATTCATGTTGGCTGAAAACTAATTTGGGAACAACACCTCAAATTATGATAGGAACATAGGAAGCTGCCATTTACTGAATCAGACCATTGGTCTATCTAGCTCAGTATTGTCTTCACAGACTGGCTGCAGGCAGGAATCTCTCTCAGCCCTATCTTGGAGAGGCCAGGGAGGGAACTTGGAACCTTCTGCTCTTCCCAGAGCGGCTCCATCCCCTGAGGGGAATATCTGACAGTGCTCACACGTCAAGTCTCCCATTCATATGCAACCAGGGCAGACCCTGCTTAGCTAAGGGGACAAGTCATGCTTGCTACCACAAGACCAGCCCTCCTCACCATCTCTCGTCTGTCTCACCATCCCTCCCACTGGGAACCCCATGACTGTGATTCCCCAATAGGACAAGATGGATCTTAATGAGTGGCTGCTCAAAGAGGCACAAGGAGAGAGAAACAGCAGAGGTTTCCATACGAACAGGAAAAAGTCAAAAGATTAAGAAGGGATATAAGATAACCTGGAGATGTCATTTCCCACTGTCTCAGCAATGTCTTCAAGTTTCGAGCTTTTGCACAGTTCCCTTTAGTTTCAATAGGGCTTACAAAGAAGAACACCTTGATGAACTGTGCCCCATAGCTCAGATCTGTCTGTCTTCCCTAAAGACAAACAGATGCCCTACATGGCATTCAGATTTTACTGCCTGAAGCGACTGTCTTTCTTTGCCTCATGATAGGTCTGCCTTTAAGACTCGCTATGGCAAAAACAACAGTCATTATTCAATTATTGCTTTTCAGTCTGCTGCATCTTTTCTATCTATCAATCTCTCCTCTCACCATTCGAAGAATCCAGGAGCAAAAACTGGCGACATGGGGGCAAGGCAGGGCGAGGCTATCAATCAGTGCAGTTCTCCATTATTGCCTCCAGGTGTCTCTGTCAAACCAGAGAAAGTGAATAGGATGCTGCTGGATTCAAGGCCAAGCCAGACTTTGGGGGCCCTGAGGTTAACTATCTAACTCCCCCACCTACCACAAATTAACATACAACATGCTGCTTTTAAAGGAACTGTGCAGGCTTCTGTTCATTTCAGTGGGGCTGTACTGGATTGGATCCCCATGGACCAGATCATGCTCTTACTTTGCCATCCTTAATGGTACCCAACACCTGGTACCCCGAGGGCTTACATTTGCAGGCAGACATGTAAACTTGGCAGTATCAGGTTTTGACCAGAAACATCAGGGTCATAGCCTTCTCACGGTCTCTGGGGGAAGGAGTAGAATATCGGGGGAAGGGGATAGGACCATAGACAAATGGCAGGCTATTTTCTGCTTGGCTTGAAGAGAGTTTTTGCAGCTTACGCTTGCCCCCGTCCCTATCAGACTGGAAGCACCAGGCACAGCCAGGTTCTTCCCAGCTGTTGTCTTCTGTCCCGTGCTAGACTTCACCTGCCAAGTGCCTCCTAGGCTCCGTCCCCTGCATCTCTGGACACTTAGAAGAAACCTTAGCTGGAATGTCCCCAGTGGTCTCTGATCTGGTCCCTGACCAGGTCCACATCCACTTAGCCTGAATGCTCTTTAGAACAACAAACACTCCCACAGAGCATCGTCTGGGCCCAGTGGGTCTTTAAGACTGGGACTAGGAAGATCTAGAGCTGTGAGTGTTCCAGGGATACATTAAAGCTCACAATGTGGGTTATTAGTTACCCCTCCCCCTTTCGATAGCCTTTCTTCCTCACAATCAGGGGGGTTGAAAGGGGAAGGCTATTCTATATTTGAATTTCTGCTTCTTGGCAGGGCTTAATTGATCAAAAGCAAGGGAGTGGGCCATGTGGAGTGGAGCGTGGAGGGTCACAAACTCTGCCTGTTGTTCAGAGAGGCCCTTTCATCACTATCGTTATCTGGTATGGATTAGAATTGCCAGCATAGGGGTCAGGGCTCTAGAGTGCTGGGTTGGGGATGTGTGTTCTGAGGAAGGGGTATTCTTCTGCCTTATCTAGGGGAACACATACACAGAATTACTCCAAATAAATAATCTGGAATAATTTCCACTCCATGTCCTCCCATCGCACAGATAATTAGGAACCTCTCCAACTATGCAAGAAAAGGGGGATTGGAGTGGTAGTGGTGATGGGGAGGGGGAAAGAAAAACCCACCCTGCTACCAACCATCCCAACTGTGCATACAGGTTAAAAGTGCATTTCAAAGCGTCAACTAATCTGCATTAATTGTTCTTGAATATGTTCGCCAAGTCCTGTTTCATATTCAACTCCTTGTTCAGATTTGGGCCCTGCTCCATCTTCCTAGAATAGGTCTCCTTTCCTTTAATCCTTTAATTCGCCCAACACTGTTATTTACAAGAGGAAGAATAAATCACAGGCCTCCTTTCTCTCCTGAAAATGGACTTTTATGGCTTTTGATGTGCCGGGTTTCTGCTGCCCTTAGATGGCAAAGCGCGATTGCCATTAACCCTCCTCGCCTTGGAGGGGTGAGGGAGGGGTGTAGCCAGGCAGGGTCTTTTGCAACAGGGAAAGCTGCCTGCCCCCTCTGGGTTAGAAGAAATCTGCACAGAAAGCAACCAGGTCAGAGGCGTATGAAGGAATGTGGCTTCTGAGGGTTTGGCGGGTAGGAAGTCGAGAGTTTTCACCAGATTCTGAAGCAAGAAGGGCTTTGCTTCGCTTTGCTTTCCAAGTACTTTTTCAAACCCCATTTACATTTCTACTACATCTTAAAATGTCTTTGTGGTGCGGAGGAGTGGGCTTAGGAATGAGTAATTTTGGTTTGGTTTTAGGAGTGTTTGTATTTAAAAATAAACACAAGAAAACTTAAAGTTCCATACAAGTTGTATCTTTGCTTGCTCAGATTCGTGTTGGAAAAATGCTCTTTGTATTCAAGTTTATACCACACTAAATGTGTCCCTTTACGTTGCAATAGGAGCCTTGGTGACTTTTGTTACCACAGACTAATGTGCTACTACCGGTTGACAACAGGAAGATCTAACCTGCCTTCTGGAGTACTTGCTTTAAAAAAATAAAGTCCTTTTGTGGGGACATCTGCTGCTTGGGTGGGAAAGGACTGCAGCCGTTTCCTCACAAAACCCCAAGGCAGGCGAACAGGGTGTTGCTTGAGCCAGATCCAGGAGGCAGTGTGTTGGACTCAAACTTTTACTTATTTATTATTTATTAAAAATATTTATACTCCGCCCCTCCAGTGCACTACTACTCAGGGCGGCTCACAACAATAAGATAGACACAGATACAATAAAAGTAATAAAATTAACTAATTTTTTTTAAAAGTCTGATTAAAAACCACAATTATTAGGTTCACATTTTTGAGAGCTGAGTTCCATTTCCACCTTTAGCCATGGATATTCTGGGTGGACTTGTCTTCCAGCCTCTGCTTTCCATCATTAAAATGGATGTCATCTATCTCCAAAGGTAACCCATCATTAAAATAGATACACTCTATCTCCTGAGGTTGCTGGGCTCAATGAGATTACATACATAATAATTGGAGTTCTTCTCCCTGGGATGGCACAGTATGTACCTTTCCTTTGATCCTAACCTTCAGCCTTATCCCATCCTGCCCTAAACCAGGAGGCTTTACAGACAGGCTGTTACCCCAAATCTCCTTCAGAAGAGTGTGTGTGTGTGTGTTCACACACCAGCCAAACTTACCCCGAAGTCCCTTCGAGATCCTTGAAAGCACTTCACACACACAAATCGGGCTTTGTCTTGCAAATTCTAGCTTATCTTGGTGTATTTCCAGGTTTTAAAAATGCTGGTTTTAAGCTACTTTTTCTGAAAACGCCAGAGCAAATAGGGAGAAGCACTGATGTAGAATCATTAGCAGGATAAGAGGGATAAGCAGGGTGAGAGTTTTTAGAAATGTAGATATAGCAATAGCACTTACATTTATATACCGCTCTATAGCCGAAGCTCTCTAAGCGGTTTACAATGATTTTAGCATATTGCCCCCAACATTCTGGGTACTCATTTTACCGACCTCGGAAGGATGGAAGGCTGAGTCAACCTTGAGCCCCTGGTCAGGATCGAACCTGTAACCTTCTGGTTACAGGGCGACAGTTTTACCACTGCGCCACCAGGGGCTCATATAGCTCTTTAGAAATCTCTCTCTTTCCCGCCATTGTCTAGAAGGAAAACATGGAGGCATGTGCTGTGAACTTGCACCAAAACAAAACCCGAGAGCCGAGCGGAGGGGCTGCTTTCCTCAATGCCGCGAGTGTAATTCGACGTGGCTTCGCTCAACGTTTCTCCCGCAGCATGAAGCCAGGTGCAAACAACTCCCAGGAGATTCTTCGCAAATGGCAGCTAACCATTTTACCAAATCAGGCACACCATAGTGCCATGCTGATGCACACTACAGTCCAGATACTGTATACAACCCAGGGCTCTGTGTCTTGGAGTGGTTTTCCCTCTAGACAACTGAGCTGAGGAATAGGCAGCCATGCAGCTCAGAAAGGGAAGACCAGATTGCAATTGGATGCTGCGGCTAGGCCTACTCACCCTCCAGTTCCTCTCTGTGTAAACCACAAACACTTGCCTCCCAAAGCCATGTATCTTCTGGCCAGTGGCAGTACCAGACAAAAAGCGGATGGGGGGGGTGCGCTCAGAAGGGGCAAAGTGCATTTATGGGTTACGGTATGTCCCACATATTTTTTTTCCCCTGAAACAAAAATGGGAGAGCAGGAGGGGAGCAAGTTATTTGTCACTCTGTGTGTGTGTGTGGGGGGGGGGGAGTGTTTATCCCCTCTGGAGCCACCCTTGCTTCTGGCCAATTCTGTGGGTCATGTGACTTGACTTTCTGGGCACCAGAAAGGACCTGAGTAGATACCTGTTGATGTTTTCCTTCTGAATTCAGTGTGCCAACTTCCATACAGGGCAGGGCTCCTGTGCTCTTAATAATTGCCTAGAAGGGAACATAAGTACATCCCTGCTGGATGAGGCCCAAGGCCTATCTAGTCCAGCATCCTGCTCCATACAGTGGCCCATCAGATGCCGCTGGAAACTTACAGGCACGAGTTGAGGGCAGGCCCTCTCTCCTGCTGTTATTCCCCTGCAACTGGTACTCAGAGGCATTCTGCCTTTGAGGCTGGAGGTGGCCTATAGCCCTCTGACTAGTAACTGTTGATAGTTCTCTCCTCCATGAAGTTATCCAAACCCTTCTTAAAGCCATCCAGGTTGTTGGCTGTCACCACATCTTGTGGCAGAGAATTCCACAAGTTGATGATGCGTTGTGTGAAAAAGTACTTCTGTTTGTTGGTCCTAGATTTCCTGGCAATCAATTTCATGGGATGACCCCTGGTTCTAGTGTTATGGGAGAGGGAGAAGAATCTCTCCCTATCCACTTTCTCCACACCAAGCATGATTTTATAGACCTCTATCATGTCTCCCTGCAGTCATCTTTTTTCTAAACTAAATAGCTCCAGGTGTTGTAGCTTTGCCTCAAAAAAAAGGTCCTCTAGGCCCCTGATCATCTTGGTTGCCCTCTTCTGCACATTGTAACATGTAAGCAGGTGTAGCTTCTCTGATCGCAGTGTTGAATGGTTAGGAGTCACTGCACTTCATGCTGCCACAGAAGGGCCTTGTCTTATATGGAATTTGGCAAACCCCATCTGGGATATCCTTGGTGGTGGCAGAAGAATGAAGTGTAAAGGGCTGCGGTCTGCGAACAGCTGCTAACGCGGAAGTATCTTGTTCCTCCATTTCCTCACGACGGGCTGAAATTGTCCAGCTGTGACTAAAAACCAGGCTGTTGGGCTGGGGAAGGCCAAGAGTTATTCTGAAGGAAGGAGGACACTAATAGGGGTGAGATCCTGTGCAGCTGGCTGTACACAAACCAAGAGCTCCAGGCCTAACGCCGTGGGACACCCCTCCTCCCAGGGTGAAATGCAGCTGGAAGGTGCCTCCTTCTCAGCCTGCTGCTGTGCTTGCCAGAGGGAGCAATGCCCAAAGAAGGGAATGTCTGAGCTATGGAGCTTCACTCTCTGGGATGCTCCTGAGTTGCTGCCCTCTGTGCCAGCATCCCTCCTGTGCCAAGCTGAAGAGGTCACCTGCCAGCCGAGGCGTCCCAGGGGATCTAAACCTTAAGCTCACCTGATCCCCTCTGAGCCCAAACAGGCATCATTAGCCGGTTGCACAGATCTACAGCTTGAGAAATCCAGGACTGGACTCTCTGGAGCTGGAGTCATGCCTGCCTCTGAGACAAACAAGCATGGCACCCCAGGAAGATAAAGGTAAAGTGTGCCGTCAAGGCGATTTCGACTGCTGGCGCCCACAGAGGGCTGTGGTTTTCTTTTGGTAGCATACAGAAGGGGTTTACCATTGCCTCCTCCCGTGCAGGATGAGATGATACCTTTCAGCATCTCCCTATATCGTTGCTGCCTGATATAGTACCAGCAGGGATTCAAACTGGCAACCTTCTGCTTGTTAGTCAAGCATTTCCCCGCTGTGCCATTAGGTGGCTCCCCAGGAAGGACACCTGTAGAAATCATTTGCCGAAGGCCTCAGACTTGATAATAGGAAGCCGCCTTATAATGAGTCAGACCATTGGCCCATATAGCTCAGTACAGTATTCGACACTGACTGGCAGCAGCTCACCAAAGCTTCGGTGATGGGTCTTTCCCAGCCCTACCTGGAGATGCCAGGGGTTCAACCTGGGGACGAGAGCCTGCATGGGGCCTCTGCATCTGTCTTGAAAGGAAGTCTGCCTCCTTAGTTCTAAGCATTGACAGGCTGCAGGTGCTTAATGCACAGGGAAGACACTCTGTATATGCTCAGAAACATGTTTACTCCACATCTTAACCTCATATTTTAAAGGGGTGTGGTCAAAGATAGGAGGAGACTGATGCTCAATGTGTGCAATTAAAGGAGGAGAAGTGGGGCTTCAACAAGGCTAAGATGAACAGTACCTATAAAAGATGACCTCTACCACAGCTGATGGCTCTGGCATTTTGATCTGGCAATCCAAAGAGCCAGGACTTCTGGGCTGCTTTTCCATTCCGTGATGAAGCCTTGAGCAGAGTGCAGATGAAGCATTGGGAGAAGCTGCCTCCGCACTTTCCCCTCTCTTCCACTCTTTTAAGTTCTAGAAGCAGCAGAGCTCACCCCTCTCCCCTGCAGCTGTGGCTTTTGCTTCCTCTGAGCCGGAGAGCTGAGTTCGGCCGGCTTAGCACCTCAGACACAATTTGTACTCTTGAGGCTTTGGGAGAGGAAGCTGCTTGTTTGGGCCTAGAGCAAGTCTCTCCATCTCCTTGGTCCCAGTGGATAATTTTCAAAAATGAGAGATGGCAGGGCTCAGGTCTGGCTGGAAGCTACACCCTCCAACATGAAAAGCCTTCCAACTAGAGCCTAGTATTTGAAGGGACTGAGTAACTATGGTTACTTAGTGGTAACATCCAACTTTGTGGCTCCGGAGGCCTCTGGGTATCCCACAATGCACCATGCATTGGGGGATTCCCCCAGGAAACGGGTGCTCTAGGTGCCCATCTCTGTGACCATGCAGGCTGACGACCACTGAGCTTGGGTTAAGGGAACGCTCGCACGCTCAACCCAGGTTAAAAGCCAGGCTGAAAAGCTGGGCTAGGTGGTTCTGAGGTGCAGCCGAACCGAGGCTGAGCTTCCCTAGCCTGGGTCAGGTTGGGTGTGAGAAAAGCCTTCCTGTGTATTTCTCTATGCCATGGGAAATTTCACCTGATGATTTCTGAGGCTCGAGTTGCTGTTAAAGGCACAAGCACAGCTCTCAAGCTATTTTCCTTTTCTTTTCTGGTCAGTTGGCAATCCCATTCAGTGATGAGTAGGAAACTGTACTCCGCACAGGATTGCTTATGAATCAGTTCATATGTTCTGCAGTTGAGCTTTGGTGTGTTGTGAGCATAGGCCTGACAGGCCTGACTAATAAAGACATTCAGCTCTTGTTTGAGGCAGAGAAAGATGTGTCATTTCATCCCCTCACGATGTGTGTGTGTGTGTGTGTGTGTGCGCGCGCGTGCACATACAGCTACTCAGATTGCTCAACCCAGCATGGTGCAGTTCTGAAGTGATTCAAGTCCTTATATTGCTGGGCTTAGCAACATCTACCAAGATTGTAACCAAAGCCGGCCTACACTTTTTTTTTTTTAAATGCCTGAGGTAAAAAATCCAAAGAGGCACTCCAGACATACATGCACAATACTGCGAACACCAGGAAGTTCTCTTGTATAAACTTAACTTAAACAAATGAAAACAGCACCGACTACCCTGTTCTTGCACAACTCCTGTTCATTTAAATGGGGTGTGTGTGTGCAGGAGAATTTCCTAGTGGATTATGTCCCACATGAGTGATATCTGCCTGTCTACAACTCTGCTACCCTTAATGACACCCCAAATTGCCACCTGAGCTTCCATTGCCTCATCTCGGCTCACAACTGAACTACTTATTGATCTCAGGCTCACTGTATGTCTTGTCTTCACTGGAGGCTCAAGCTCCCTTCACTTTTGAGAAGGCAGCCGAATGGCTTGAATGGTAGAACCACCAAGACGGTGGGCCTGTTTTTGACAGGAAAGACCAGCGACCCAGAGTTGCCAGAACCTAAGGGGTATACTCGTGGGTCAAATGGGCCGAAAGCCAAATCTGGCCACCTAGAGCCCAACACCTCAGTGTGCCTGAGGTAGGGCGCCAGATACTGCCCCCACTCCCATGGCTTCAATGTGAAAAGCGGCTCCAAGGGCTGTGGGCAGCAGATGGGGGAGGGATGTCTCCTCATGGAAGGACCATCCCAGGAAAGACCTTTTGATAACACTATCCAAAGGCCAAGTCCACCTCTTCCTGGTTATTTGTCTCCCTTAAAATTGCCGTATGAAGCTGAGAGCAAGTTCAGACTTTGACTCTTTTTGTACAGCAGTTAGATGTAGATGGTATGTACATCATCATCATAATTTCAGAAGCAGGGAAGTGGCAGGGTGGGGAATCAGGGCCAGGAAAGGCCCTCTGCCTGAGAATTCAGGAGGGTCACTGTCGGTAGCAGCTGGTATGGGCAGGACCGGGGCTGCTGGTGGTAAACGAGCCACAGTTGTGGCTCATTCCTGCTCTCCTCTCCCCGGCCACCTCATTCTGCCTCATCTTGCCTGCCACTGAGTTAACCCTAGGCACACAGGCTGGTTATTCGCTCAGTTGGAGAACCAGGCAAATAACCAGCCCACATACCTTAAGTTAACGCAGTGGTGTGATGGGCGAGATGAGGCAGAGCAAGGTGGCCTGGGCAGGGAGAGGAAAGTGGGAATGAGCCACACCTGCAACTCGTTTACTGCCCTCCCCTGCCCTATCTGTCCTGGGTACTCTTAGTCACTGTCAGGCAGAGGCAGCCATAGTAGACTAGAGCTGATTCATGAACTGATGATGAACTGATTCATATTGCTTGGCTATACAGATTGTTTGTGTAGTGATCAGCCACCCCTTCCCCCTAAAGAGTTAACAGGGAGTAAACCCTTGTCTTGACTGACACGCTGGCTAACTCCAGGGCAGCCAATCAGCACACCAGGTGGGTAGGACCTAGAGAGCTGTTGGCAGGAAGTTTTTTTGTTAGAGGAGAGTGGGACATGTGGCCATGGAGGATGGCTGCAGGAAAATGACTCTGCAGGTCCTGGAAAGACAGGAGGGCAGGAAGCTTGAACTCTCATCTGAGGCTTGGTGGGGAAGCCTGGGCTTTGGCTTTGGGAAGTTTAGTCTAGGGAAAAGTTTTTGTCAGACTTTGCGTTAGAATTTCTGTTTCTTTGGTGTGTGTTTTGTATATCCTTAATACTGTTCTAGTATTGATTGCCTGCAATGTAATTAAAATAAGAAACACTAGCCTATGCCCATTTTACCTTGGGCGTTGCAAAAGACTCCATAAACACTTAAACATGCATTAAAACAACTTATTTTTGTAATCCTACTAAGATTCTTAGCTGTATCTAAGAAAGCCTCAGACAGAAGCAGCCTGCAGTAATTGAGTGACACTTTTAAAAAGACTTTTCTTTTTACAATCCTCTCCGAGTTAGTTTTTAACTCAGGAAAAAGCAGGGGAGGAGAAGGGTTTTTTTCTCTGGTGCAAGTACGTCCTCAGACATTCAGCAGTTATCAGTTTTCTCATCCCGTGTAAGCTTACAACTGGAAGGTTTTTGGTACTTATCCGATAGGAAAATAAAGAGAGTTTCCCCTGAGATTCCACCCCAAGCCCAGGGAAGTTCAAGCTCTGTCGATAAAATGGGTGGTGGTGGCAGAAGTATTTTGAATCTACCGATAATACCGAATAGTTTTAAGAGAAGCCTAGCCAAGCAGCTCAGCAGGGATGATTCAGCATTTCTTTCCTTCACATGAGCTTGCTCTGAGACAAAGGCTTTAATCCGCTACAGTGTTGTCTCATAAGACAGCTTCATACAATAGAGCTTGCATTCCGCAAACAGACACACGAAGAGCCTCTCTTGGAACAGAGCCTTGCGCCCATCCCAGGCTGATTTAAGGATGTGAAATGACAATGAAACTCCTATCCATTAGAAGTGGCTTTGTTAGCTCTGGGAGATAAATGATTTCCAATACTGTGTCTGCATCCAAGGCACACTTACTTGAGATAAAGTTCCATTGAGCACAGTGGGAATAATTTCCAAGTAAACATGCATAGGATTGCATGGCCTGGAGTGTTTTGGATGACATGCATGGAATTCTAGGTGTTTAGATCACATGGAAATACACTAACAATTTTGATAGCCCTGTACATGAGTCAATCAGTTCCAAGTATCTTTCTGTATTATATAGGAACAAGAGATCCTTGCAACACTCTGTAACCCAAAGAGCAACAGAACCTAATTCAGAGAATTGGGGAGGAGAACTGGTCTTGGGAGCTAAGCAGGGTCTGCCTTGGTTTGCATTGGATGTGTGACGACGATGACAACTATTCATATACTGCCTTTCAACAAAAGTTCCCGAAGTGGTTTACATAGAGAAATACAAATAAAGAAAGGTGGCTCCCTGTCACCAAAGGGCTCACAGTCTAAAAAGAAACATGAGATAGACACCAGCAACAGCCACTGGAGGGATGCTGTGCTGGGGATGGATAGGGCCAGTTGCTCTCCCCCTGCTCAATAAAGAGAATCCCCACTTTAAAGAGGTGCTTCTTTGCTCAGTTAGTATTGTCCTGGAGGGACAATGGCGAAAAGTGAGAATGGTAAGCCATTCCCCTTAGGGGGTGGGCTTTAGCTCAGTAATAGAGCATCTGCTTGCATGCAGACGGTGCCAGCTTCCATCCCTGGCATCTGGGGTGGGCTGGGAGAGACTTCTGCTTGCCCTGAACCTTTGGAGAGTCACTGCCAGTCAGTGCAGACCATACCGAGCGAGATGGACCAAGGGTCCGAATTGGTAGAAAGCACCTTCCATGTTCCTGGGAGTATGAAGAGAGCTAGGGCAGCATGACACATCAGGGGTTAACAACGGGATGGGCTTGTGGATCTGGCTACAAAGAGGAAAACAGAGAGCCATCCTCAACCCTTTTCTCCAGGGTATCTATTAAAAGAGTTATGCTGGCCGGTGTTCTGCTCGCAGTCTTAGCAAAGACTATCCAATCCTTCCTTCCTATTTCTAAAGTGTATTCAAAGAATGTAATGCTCAAGCATGATGGAGATGGGACGTGGATCTGTTTGTGTAATGCACTGACTTACTTCCCCTAAGATCAGAAACCTAAGGGGTAGGTAGTGTAAGGGTGGCCTCTTGGCTTTGTACTCTCTCTGGCTTGCCTTTCAGTTGAAGAAAGACACACATCCATGGGGGAGATGCAGGCGAGGGAAATTGAAATCACAAAGCTGTTTTGAGAAGAAGGAGCCACAGCAATAGCAAACTGCAACTCAGCGTAGGAAGGACCAGGACTCAAGTCTCAACACCAGTTGCATCTCCCCAAGAAAGTGGAAGTCTTCTGTGATAATCTTTCGCTCAGCCACTTGGGGGCACACAAGGCTATCTAGTATGTAGGGGACTAAAAGCAACCTGTATGCATCAAGCAATGCTGTGGTTTCCCCTGCAGTCTGAAGATCTACTTATTACAGGAGGCTGGGCCTGCTGGTCCCAAGAAAGCACAGGCACCCACAGCCCAACACCTCTGCCTCCACCCAGCTTGAAAGCCTGCTGTTGCCTGAATTCTCACGGTAGCATATGCAAACGCGCACCATGCCGTTTCTCTTTGCAGGACAGCAGATTTCTTAAAAAGAGCCAAATTAGATCGTATTGGGCAGGCACACCCTTCCTCCTCAGCTTCACTGCCACACTTCTGAAGTAGGTATAGCAGCAACCTAACCCACAGGGGTATTGCAAGTGTCGAGAATTTGGTCCTCTTGATCAGGGATGGGCAGACGTAAGGCTGTTGAGAGCTACCTGCACAAAATAGCAGCTTGTAGAGGCAAAGCCAGTCACAAAATGGCAGCTTTTTAAAAAAATTGCATTAAAATCAGTGATTTTATCGAAACCCTGAATTCTGGGAGAACTTTAGTGTAAGACGGGAAAAGAGCAAGAGGCACTGCTTTGTGGGGAAAGAAACAAAAGAGAAATTAATTGGAGGCAAAACCCTTCAGTGAATTATGTTCAGGCACAACCCTGAACACTCAAGGAGAAAGTAAAAACAGGGTGCCATGCCCCCACACAAGAAAGGGAAGCAGAAACCGGCCCCAAAGCCTGGAGAGCAATTTTCAGATAAGCCCAAGAGCTACCAGGAGCTGTCAAGCTACCTAATGCACATCCCTGATCTTGAGTAGTCTGAATGAATGGCCAGGGTGTTTGACAAACATGTGCATTTGGTAGCTAGCAATTGCTCTCCAAGCTTTGACTGCAATAAATTGTGCCGCCAAGTCAGTGTCGACTCCTGGCGCACACAGAGCCCTATGGTTGTCTTTGGCAGAATACAGGCGGGGTTGACCATTGCCTCCTCCTGCATAGTATGAGATGATGCCTTTCAGCATCTTCCTCTATCACTGCTGCCCGATATAGGTGTTTCCCAAAGTCTGGGAAACATACCAGTGGGGATTCGAACCGGCTACCTCTGGCTTGCTAGTGGAGTCATTTCCCCACTGCGCCATTAGGTGACTTTGGACTGCAATACCCACCAGCTAAGACTGGAGAGAGCAGACAAGAAAGCAGCAAGTCGGCTACACCACAAGCTACAGGAGGCCTCTCTAGCTCTTGGGTGCATGGTTGGCAGATCTTCTGTGTGTGCATACAGAAGATTCCATATTTGCTCCTTGGCATCTCCAGGTAGGGTTGGGACTAGAGACCTCTGCCTGCAACCTTGGAGAAGCTGCTGCCGGTCTGGGTAGACAATACGGTATCAGGCAGCTTTTTCCTGCCTGCTGTAGAAATGTAAATTTGCTTCCACTCTGCTTTGCTTGCAGACTAATAAATAGAGCCAATATTAAAAATGCATCCCAAGCCTCCATGGTTTTCTCATCCAAAGGAAATGAAAGCCTACAGTGCTGATCCTGGGAGCTTCCCACTGCTTGGGGAGTAGTACTGTCATGGTCTGGTGGAGGAAGATGGTTATTAGACAGGACTGAACTCGGTGCCAAGGGAACCAGAGTTCTGGAGCCTGTCAAAGTCATGCAAAAAAACCTGAACTTCCAGCCCTTTCTCATTTTGTGTAACTTGCTGCAGCTTTGCTAGTCTGCACTGCAGGAGGAGCTATGCAGGCCCTGAAGGGCTACCCCGCTTACCACCCCAAAGCTTGCTCAGCCACACATGTGGCATCTGAGACTGCAGCAGGCATTCTGCCCACACACACTTTGGAGTGTTATCTTTGCAACCATCAATGCTAGAAACTCACTTTTCTAACAATGGAAACATTCGGAAGCCTCCAGATTCTGTGCCAAATACCTCCGTTTTCCACCATCCCGCAAGACTGCAGCTTATACACACAACCCTGTTATTAGAGAGGAGCGTCTAGGAGAACAGCTCCCATGAATTGGCTGATGGCACTCCCACTCCAAGCTAGAGGTCTAATTTAAACAAGATGGTAGGTTTAGATGGGGTTGCCTGTTTTGCCTGCACGGATCGTTGCAGCCTTGATTGCTGCTTCATTGGCTGACCCACAGTTGTAAGAACTACTTGGCTCTTAGGGAAGAGCTAACCAGCCACCCTTGTTGTCAGAAAGGCCAAGGACACTCGTTTTTCATTGGTATTTGGCCATGTTTCTCTCTTCTCGTAAAAGAACAGCCATGTAGCATGCAATACCCTTTTTAGGTCACCTGTCAATCAACAGCTTCTTTGGGTGAGCCAAATGGGTTGACCTTTAAAACCTCCTGCCCAGACCTTGAATTATTTTGGCTTTTCAGCACATCTTCATGGAAGTAACTCAGCTTGTAAAAGTGCCTTACTCTTAAGCAGTGCTTGAAGGCCAAGGCTCTGTTGCAGCCTGGCATCTACCAAATCATATACAGGCACCTGATAAACTTCCATTTCCTGGCTGGGACAGGGCTGAAAGCTGGGGAGGTTCCAAGGTTTCCCAAAGATGTTTTAAAAAGGGGGAGCTGACAGGGCAGAGCTCTGTGAGATCATCGTATGCTAGCCTCCAAGTGTCCTCCCAAAGAGATCGCCAACTTTATGGCTTGGTTACTAGGCATGTAGTGATGGGCTGTGTTTGGCTTGGTGGAGTACAGGCCTAACAGGTGGTAATGTTCACAAGTTCACTCCTTCCTTCTTGCTTCAAAAGGCAGGCCCTGCAGACTCTAGGTCTATTACTCTTAAGTCAGCAGATGGGTGGTCATTCATGCAGCAATGGCCCCCCAGCCACAGGGCAGCAGGATGACCCCTGCCACTACTCTGGAATCGGCTTCAGGACCAATTTGATCCTTGCAGGGAGCTCCTCTCCTTGCTCAGCTTGCAAGAATCACGAGGAGGAGCGAGGAGGCCGTCAGCAACCTTCCCTTCTCCTTGCCCCCCCCCCCAATACACTTGCAAGGATTGACTTTGAGAAGGGGCTAGCCTCCATCAGGGGGGTGGGGCAATCCAGAATTGTGTACCTCACCTCAGGTGCTACAGGGCCTTGGGCCATCCCTGCCAGCAAAACAGGCTAGACAGCTTCTGACAACGACCACACAGAATTTAGTCAATTCTGCGTGGTGTGTGTTTGGTTATAACTAGCCAACCCCACACAGAGCATCTGTGCGCTCTTCAGGGCCGGGAGTTACCTCTCCCCGCCCCTTCTGCCCCAGTCTCTGGCTGCCTCCGTGGCTGGGCCCAGGCTACCGGGCCGTGTGCCGCCCTCTCAGCCGGGCCCGCTCCGTGGCTGGGCCCACCATCGCCTCTGATCTCCTGGGTGCGCTTCGGCCAATAAGGCACCTCTGCTGGGCAGCCAATCGGCTGGGCACCAGGACACACATTCCAAGGCACACCCAGGAGAATTAAATATATAGACAATTCACCTGTGGAGGGAAGGAAAAAATGGAGGGAATTGTGCAAATTGAGGGCAAAATGGGATGTCAACTGAAAGTCATAGTGAGAGGATACCAACCCAGAACTTTCACTTCAGTCATGGGAACACTTGAGCAATGTTTGTTGGTATGAAGAAATTTGCTTTTTGTAATTCAGCTCCATTGGTCTTCCAAGTACATACAAAGCTTTCTCTCTTCCCCGCCTTTCAGATGGTTTCCTTTACAGAGCTACAGCTCTTAACGGTCAGTCTTCAGCCCCACTCAAAGAGCACACTCACTACTGGAAAGTGATACAACATAAGAGCGTCGCAAAACTCAAGCTAGAGCTCCAGGCGCTACCATCATATTAGATGAAGGTAGCTGAGGAAGACTAGGGGCAGTTGGACAGCCTGTATGTTAACCCTACACTTCCTTTGGCTCTTTTAGAAATACCCACTAGTCTCTTCTGTGCCTGCAAAATGTCAAGCAGGAGTCCCAGTCAAGCAGCTCAGAAGAAAAGCTCTAGTAGGTTGCCAGGAAGCATCTGTTCAGGTCTGCACTTGCTTCCTTTCATAGTTCTCTAGAAACACTGTAAAATGGGACTCAAATAGTTCCCCATAAACTCAACACTTCCTCCGTGTCATTGTGCTTCTCAGGCACAGAGGCAGAAGAGCTTATTGTTGGTCATATTCTGCACATGGATGCCCTGCAGCAAGACCCTCGCAGACTCCTCTGGTATCTCCAAAGGAGAGATGTACGAGCATCTCACATGGGGCTTTGTGCAATGCTTCTACAAATATGAGCAAACAAATGTGTTCTGTACTCCAAATAAAAGTGCCAGGCTTAGCTACAGTTCCCTGCCACTTACAAGTACACACTTGTCCTTGCCTGCTCACAGGAAGCAAGTCTCCGCTTTGAATAGCCTCTAGCCATGTTGGTATTTTAGTGGACAGAGATGGCATGCCGTTTGAAGAGTGACCTTCCAAGAACTCAAAATGAGTTCTAGAAGCCTAGAATGCCACAGCTCCCACTACTGACCTATTCCACTAACACTGCCTTCCAGGAAGAGCGAGATTCCTCTCATTCTGTTCCATGTTAATTTCTCATACTTCTCCTAGGAACCCTGGATTTCCTTCATGAATAGACTGACAGCGAGGAGAGCTAGTCTTGTGGTAGCAAGCATGAATGGTCTCCTTTGCTAAGCAGAGGTCAGCTTGATTTGCTTTTGGATGGGAGACTACATGCAAGTGCTATAAGCTATCCCCTTAGGAGATGAGCATCAGTGGAAGAGCATCTGCATACCTGACATTTCCAGGTAGGGCTGAGAGAGACTCCTGCCTGCAACCTTGGAGAGCTGCTGCCAGTCAGTGTAGACAATACTAAGCTAGATGGGCCAGTGGTTTGATCTGATATAAGGCAGCTTCTGGGTATATCTCCCAGTCTTCCCCTGCAGTGTACAGGAGAAGACTGTACATTGCCTTATGTACATACTGCTAGACACAGTCTGCTGGACACAGTCCTCATTCAGAGTGCAGACAAGGCAGTAGGCTGAGCTAGTACCCTCATGAACAGAGGAAAGCAGCTAGATGCCTCAGAATCGTCCGCTGCATGTTGCAGAAAAGGACAGGGAGACAGCTCCTCAAGTATATGAAGTTTCCTCCCTACACCCTACTACTCCTAACGGAAGCCTACCTAGCCTGCTGACTGAATGACAGCCGAACGTACCCAAAGTACTGAATAAGCAGCAGAGGTAAAGACCAGACAACCCACAGCCATTTGAAGCAGAACTTTTATTCCCTTCCCCTCTCAGAGAGGGACTGGCAGTTGAGCACAACGACTTAAGACTCTGAAGGACTAAACAAGGTTTTGGTTATAATCTGGCAAAGCAAGGAGACACGCAACGACAGCTCCTGCCACTGGTTCTCTGTCTCGAGGGAGCTTCCATCTCAAGCCGGAGGAGGAGACGAGAGACGAGACAGGCCACCTGCAGTTCCATTGGGAGCAGTGGTTTCTCTAAAGCAGTGGATGGCGCCGATACATGTACACCGTATCCAGGCACCCGAGTTGATGGGGAAGGCACCTTCCTGGCAAACCCACGAGGGGCACAAATTCAGTCCATGGGCACAAAGCCAGTGCTTTGGCAAGAAACGTGTCAATCAAGCCTTTGCCCCACAAGGGGGAAGAGGAAATCACTGACAAAACTGGTTGGGAAGAGTTAGTGCTGCATGTAAACAGATCCACAGGAAATTCCCCCCTCGTTCACCCCCAAAGCCACCTGCCCCCCCTCCCACCCCGAGACCAGCATCATTGGCATAAGCCCAGCAGCTCCTGCCAAGCCAGAGGCAGCTGCCCAGGTGGGGGGTGGCGGTTAGTGGCACGACAACACGGGGGGGGGCGCTCAGGAGGGGCAGTGACACAACCAGGCAGGGGAGGCTTAAGGCATGGAGATGTGGAAGGGGCTGCCGGGGATGTGCTCGTCTCCCCACTTCACCACCAGCACGTAGTCCCCTCTCTCCTTCAGCAGGTAGGTGACGTTGTACAGCCGGTTGCCCAGGTGCTTCACCACGATCTCCTCGCACGGGGTCTTGGGGCCGTGCACACCCACCAGCAGCATGTTGTTCCCTAGGGGAGACGCCAGAGAAAGGGTCGGTCAGGAGGGAGGCCCGCGGGGAAATGCTCGACAGAGAGACCTTTCCAGAGAGGATGCAGAGGCCCCGGGGTCCAACTGGGATGCCTGGAGACACGACTTGACACATGGGGAGTATCGACGTCGGCTCTTTTCACATTCCCTCCCCCGCTCTACGCCATATCAGGACTACCTGCCTCATTCTGGGGGTGCAGATGAATGCCCATGGACTGGGCCTGTCCTGGAGAAGGTTGGAGGAGAGGAATGAAGGGAAGGAGAGTGGCTTGGCTGGACCAAGGAGGCAGCTCGGACACAGGGGGTGGCAGAGACAAAGCGAGGAGGGAGGAATTTAGCAGCCAGGTAGGTAAGGGGTATTTCCAAGTGTGGATGGTCGTCCAGCAGCTCCCGTATTCGAACCAAGTCACCTTGTTTACTTGTGCTGCGGAAGGGCCTATCCCTTGTGAGAGTTTTCTTTTGTCCCCTTATATATAATCTCCATCCTACTCTTCCTCCAAGGAGCCCAGAGGTTAACATATGGTTGTGTTTATCCCAACAAGCCTGTGAGGTAGCTTAGGCTGAGATATAACTGACTGCTGCCCAGAGTCACCCAGTGAGTGAGTGAGTGAGTTTCCTGGCTGAATGCCATCTGCTTTCGCTGGTCCCAGTCTAGCACTAACCAGGGGTGTAGTGGGGCGGGGCGGGGGGGGGGGAGAGAAGACACGCAGGGAGTGCTGGTACTTCTCGGCTTCTCTGGCTGTTGGGGTGGGCATGGCCAGGGGGGCTGTCATGGAGAGTGCCTGCCCGTCTGAACTGGCAACGACATCCCTGGCACCAACCACACCGGCTCACCGAGCCCAGCTTCACTCGAAGGCTCTAGTAAACCCTCCCTTGTGACCTGCATTTCTTTGGAAGATCAATGAGTAGGTCACCTGCCTCTCCTCTTGCATTATGAGGCTTGCCTTAATGCCCACAGTATAGAGTGCCTTTTTAAACGGTGCAGGGCAGAAGAGTGTTAAGAGCCCAGGCATGTAAAGTGTGTGCCCTGCCAACACTCCCCCTTCCCATGAAGCTTCAAGGCACCTTTTGGAATGGCTGCGAACTCTTTATTCAGCCTGGGGTCAGCAGCAACATGAGCCTTGCTCTTTATTTAATCTAATTTATAAGGATCGTCAATCCATTTGGGTTATATGGCTTGTTTGCTAGTCATTACCCCACCAAATTATTTAGGATGGGGCTGGCTATGTATCTAGATACAGAGAACTAACCTCTAGCCTATTAAGCCACCCCACATAGGCCATCGCCAGGTCTCTTCTGTCACTGCCCCAATGCAGCTTTTTCAAACTCCCAGCCATAGATTTTGATGTGTTATGTTTAAGCCAATGTGCATTTCAAAAGTGTATCTTGCCATTACGGCCGTGTGGATTGCTATTCCAAGCCTCCCCGGCTACCTTTGGCACCCACCTGCTTTGCTGCAGTCCACGGTGAAGGAGTTCTTTTGCCCCACAAAGCCTTTGTTGAGGCCCAGCCCTTTGGCGACCACTTTGCTGGCATCCGAGGCAAACTTGGGTGCTGCGCCATCAGGTTTGGCAACTCCATCCATGAAGACCGAGGACGTCTCGTGGAGGCTGTGGCTGCTGACAAGGCGAGCACCTGCAAGGGGGGGAAAGGAGACCTGAGGGACACCAACTGCACAGAGGAATGACCCTGCAAGGCCCCATGTGCTGCCCACCACTATTGATCGAGACCAGGCTTTGCAGCAACATGAAATACCGACGACAACGACAACTAGAAGGACGACTCTTGGGTGCTCAGTCCCTGGTCTGCAAGTTAGAAGAAACCCGCTCCCCCAGAGGGAAACACCCTTCCATCTCCAAGCCAGACTTGTGCCCCCATCCCATGAGGCCTACCTGTGATTTTGGCCTTGAAGGGGCTGCCAGCAATGTGGTATGGGCCACCATACTTAATGGAGATGAGGTAGCTGCCTGGTGCCATGGGTGTGTAGATGACTTTGTAGCCTTCTGGGCACTCTTGGCAGTCCATCTTCACCTTTGAGGGCCCATCAATGGTGACCGCCAGTGCCCCTGGCCCAGCATTTGTGGTATTGACTATGAATTCAGCAGGGCTTCCTACAGGGTAGGAGAAAGACCCAGAAGAAAATGAGAGGGGGAGCTTCTCTCTTGCCTGCTTCAATATATCATGTATGCCTCTGGATAGCCTCCCCTTGCACTCCTGTTATTCCTTACCTGTCACGCCACCTTCCAAGCCATGGCCATAGGCAGACACCATCCCTGGGTCTCCAGCTTGGCCCAGCTCCCCAACGCGTATCTTGAAGGGGCTGCCAGGAATGTGACTGCCATTGAACTTGACATCAACCGAGTAGATACCATTCTCACGGGGGATGAAGCGCACGGCATATTTATCTGTGTCAAGACACGGGGAGACAACAGGCAAGTTTAAGAGGTGGACGACAGTCAGTGGGGTCAGTGAGTATCTGCATAGAATAGACAGCAAGCAGTACAAAACTGGGACTTGGATGGGTCTCTGCAAGCAGACTGTACAATCAATTACATGTTAAAATTAAAGTTCATCCAGTAATAGAACTAGTGAAGCCAATGTTCTAGATTAACCTAGATCAGTGATTCTCAAACTTGGGTCCTCAGGTGTTATTGGACTTCAACTCCCATAATCCCCAACCAAAGGCCACTGAGGCTGGGGATTATGGGAGTTGAAGTCCAATAACACCTGAGGACCCAAGTTTGAGAATCCCTGACCTAGATGGTTACAAATAAATAAAATGCTTGGCTTAAGGCACAGGTTAGGCCAAAACTAGACAGAACAGCAACAGAAATTTATTTAAACCTAGGTCTTCTCCAGTCACGTATAACGCACAGGAGTGTATGCCTGATTTCTTTTAGGTGTCCAAGAGGTTTGCAAGTGAGGTGCCAAGTTCTCCTCCCCGTGGCTTACTTCCCTGCATTCTGCCCCTCCTGCTGGATGTGAGCTTGGTTGGGAGAAGAGGCTATGAAAAACATCCAGCTCCCCGCTTCTGCCTCTCCCCGCCCCCTGGGAAATCAGATTCCCACCTCCTGCTCTATATGCAAGCAGAACTAACTTAAGTTTCAGCACAGTGCTGCCACCATGTCTCACTCAGCCCATGCAGTGGTGCCAGTGATTTAGGGTTTGTGGGGAGCTTGGTCTGTGCTACTGTCCACCAAAATCTTAAGGGGCAACCTGGACAGGTTCTCTCCCAAGCTGAAAATGTTTTTGGAGGGATCCGAAATGAAGGCACTTTCAAGGTACATGGGGGCCTACGCTCCTTTAGGATCTTTACTGGCAGACTCACATTTCCAGTGATCTTGCACCAAGGCAACGTTTAGCAAAAGTATTTATTTATCATATTTTTATACCGCCTGATATGTACATCTCGAGGTGGTGTACAAAGTATGCCACCGTTCTAAGATCTGCGGCCATGTCTCAAAACACAGAATCACTCCACGCCTTCAGGGCAAGTTCGAACAGGGGCTTCCCGAGCTTGTTGGCACAACAGCCCACTAACCGGACTACAGGAGGCTGCATTCGACGAGGACCAGTACTACTCTCTTCCACCCTTACCAGCAGCCAACTGAGGTGACTCGATAATACACAACACAGCTGATTACACAACCACACCAGCTCCAGTTTCTGAAGCCACACAGGGTGTTGTGCCTCAAGTAGCTGCTTGGAAAGCTGGAAGTTTGAGATCAATGGGGTCCTGACAACATTGCTGACCCTGCAACCAAATGGAGAGTGTGGCAGGGAGAAATCTTGTTCTCTATTCTGGACAACAAAGAGGTCCCCACCCCTTTCCACTTCCACCTCAAATTCCCTGAACAAACAGAACTGTGCTAGGGAGAGTCCCTGAGCCAGCAGGAAGTGGTTGGGAGCCAAGACCGCCCTTCTGTTGGCCTTGGGCCAGTCTCTTCCCCTCCCATTTTCTCTTCTGCTTTGTCTATGAATCAGCAACTCTGACTCTGAAAACTAAAAAAAAGGGTCCCCCACCACCGTCGCCACACCTGTACCAACTCTGAGGTCCTGTGCCCACCCCCAAGGGATCCTGCAGAGATGACAATGCTACTGACAGCCTTGTTTGTGCCAGCAATATGCCAGTACCACCTAGCTCTAGAAGCAGCAGCTGAGATGGGGTCTTCTTGTTACCCCATCTAAGAACTACAAACTGGGAGGAAGAGGAAGTAAGTGAATGGTGGGTCAGGGCTTCAAATCTGCAAGGGGCGATGGTCCGTCTGACTTGAGGGGGAAATGTATTTCCTCTAGATGGGGCCATGTTAAAGCCAAATTTGCAGCTTGTTCATGCTTCTGGATCTGGTTTTGCATGTGAAGACTGGAACTAGAAGGACCTTTGAGCAATGAAAAAACCCAACAAGGACTACAACCACCTTTAACCTTTGGGTGCAAGGAACATGGGTTCCTGCAACAATTCGTACACCTGCCCTTGAGGATGGAGTGGGGACTCCAGCTAGAATATCATTATCCACATTTCAACAGGGCTGGAGAACCTTCAGTAGCTGTCAGTTCAACTACACCAGCTACCTGTACGTTTGCCTTGCTGGTTACGACCAATATAATCTGAGTAAAGATACTCCATCTGTGGGAATGTCTCCTTCAGATGAAAACTAAGATCTGCAGAGGACTCTTGAGAGACAACAACAACTGTACAGTGTTCCAAACAACCCCCTTCTCACCATACTGGAGGAACTGCTACCAAGGAAAGCAATAAGTTGATTTAAGCATGTTGGAAGCGTTTCCATTTTCTGATCATTATACCAGCTTAATTCTAATTGGAGGTGGATTGATAATATGAGAGGCATTGCCAATGGATCTACCAACCTGCATTCTTGTAGTACTTTAGAGAGATACTGTTTTACTCTTTTGTGGCATCACCTTGCTCTCACTACAAATACAGTTCAATAATGCCCTGTCCAACATCATCCCTGCCCCAAAGCCTACAGCTCCCAGAACTCAGGGCTGGAGAAAGAACAGAGGCTCAGCTGGAACACGACGCCTCCCCACCTGTCATGTCAACATATCCGACTGGCCGTGCAGTCAGCGGGGTGGCCCTGTTCTGCCAGGGGAGGCCTCCTTACCTTCATCAATTTCTGTGACATGGCACTCTTCCAAGGCCCCAGAGGGGCTGTGCACCTTGGCATCAATCACACCCTTGGCCCCGTTCAAGCTGACGGCAAACGAGGCTGGCTGGTTCACTTTTAACCCTGACTCCTGGAAGCACAGAGCACATTAGGCAGCAGAAACAAGGGCAGCTGAGCTGATGGCGGCAGGTGGTCCCAGACTGTGGCAGCCCCTTTCGCCAACCCCCACCATGCACACAAAGCCAGTTCACTTACCTGAGCCAGAGGGCTTAGAGAGGGAGAGCTGCCCCAGGAAGCAGGGCAGTGGTGTGCACAAGGAAGCCAGGCAGGAGGGCGGGGCAGGTTGAGGGGGCACAGGGAGGGGTGGGGAGTACTCCCAAGCAGCAGCCCCTTTGACAAAAAGCCTTCATGGCGAGAGCCAGTCCCGGTTGTGCTGACCACCACACCGTACTCCCTGCTCTTCTCCATGCTGGGAGGGCCCTTTAAGAGAACTCGAGCTCCAGGAGGAAAGCACTGGGCAGGGCCACACTTTCCAGCACACCATGTAGCCCTTCCAAGATGGTGCAGGGGCTCAAGAGGGCCCCCACTGCTCTTGAAGGACACCCCCACCCCAGCACCGGGCCAAGAGCAGCACTGCACGGTGGGAATGGTCACCTCCACGTGGTGCCAGGGGGGGCTGTGCAGCAGTGCTCCCTCTAACAGGGATCTCCAGATCTTGTTGACGACAACTCCCAGAATCCCCAAGCAAAAGCCATTGCAGCTGGGGATTCTGGGAGTTGTAGTCAACAACATCTGGGGATCCCTGTTGCAGGGAACAGTGCTGGGCAGAGTATTCCGCTTCAGCAGAAGCTTCGCACAGGCCCAAACACAGTCAGCCAGGGAGCCACATTTCGGGTTGATGGGAGCTGCCACTGACTCCTGGGTCTTCTAATGAAGAACACTGGCAAAGGCCGACAGCTTAAGCGGGTGGCGCACCAGAATATGTGCTGCCATGAGGCTCAGACAGGGTTTTGAGAGGCTCCACACACTTGATCCTTGCAATTCCTTGTTCTTCAAGCACACACAGCTGGACTGATGCAGCGTTTCTCAACCTTGGGCCCCCAGATGTTGTTGGACCACAACCCCCAGAATCCCCAGACATGGCCTTTGCAGCTGGGGATTGTGGGAGTTGTAGTCCAACAACATCTGGGGGCTCAAGGTTAAGAAACCCTGGTCTGATGCATCATTCTCACTACCTGAGAATGATGCATCAGGCCATCTTCTCTTATTACCAAGGGGCATCTAAGCATCACTGCTTTTTTGAAGCAAGCCGGAGCGCAGTGTAGCTACTAGCATTAGTAGTGCACAGTAACGAAAAGGTTGCAGCTGGTAGCACAAGGGCACTGCCAGGCGCTACTGTAGCTACTTCGCCCAGGGTTTAGACAGAATGGCAGCAAGACTGGCAAGAGACGGGCCCGGGGAAGCTCTCCATCTGTAAGCCCCAGCATTGGGGTGCAGGACTGTTAGCAGCCTTTAAACGAGACACGAGAAAAACCCCAGAGTGGATCCCTGTCTGGCTAGCCGAGTTGGCACCGTGGCTGTTCTGAGGCTGGCACAAGGCACCCTCTTCACCCCCCACCCTCACCTGGCAAGATGCCCAGCACCCACCAATTTGCCATGGTACAGACAAGTGCATGGAGTCCTCTCCATCCGGTCCCCGCCCCAGGATTTATTCCCTTGCCAATCAGGAACAGCCACCCCAGGAGAGCAACCATGCCAACTCTGGCCAGCCAGCAGGGGGAGCAAGTGGGCGGTTTCTCCCAGTGCCTCACCTGAAGACTAGAAACAGTAAGCCGGCGGGCGTCGTCCGAGGTGGAGGTGGCTGGTACTATGAAGGGGCTGTCTGGAATGTGCTCATCGTTGAATTTCACAGAAACTTCGTAATCACCTGTAAGAGAACGAGGGAGCAGGGTTATCACTCGGAATAATGTTAACCCCAGCGACTCTCAGAACTGTCCGGGTCTTCAAGCAACAAGGAGCGACATGGAGCCTACTAAACCCAACGGGAGACTATGCCATGTGGAGAAGCCACCTGCAGGTAGAGTTGACAGCATTTGCTCCTAGATTCTCACCATGGGTTTCTGCTCAGAGTTTGTATATTCAAGCAACTGCCACAAATGCAGAGGATGTGACAGAACTAGATACATGACAGGCAGTGGTGCTTAGGATTTGACAGTCTGAGATTACAGCAAGCACTTGTCAAGGAACTGGAGAGGTGCCAGACAAATCATCAGAAGCGTATATATGTCTAGATTGGACGCTGCAAACTTAAGTGTTAGTTACAGCTCCTAGTGTGCAAGCAGCTTGCTGCACAGATCCTCCAGTCCTCACTCTACTGCCTCAAAGCGTACGCTGACACAAGGCTGAGTTTGTAAACTCAGGCAGTGTAGCAGTCGAGGCACCATCCTAGAGACAAGCCTCTTCTGAAAGGGTCCTGACTGCCATCTCGTAGCTTGCAAGTAATGGAAGGAAGATGATCCAGCTTGCCTTCCAGATGGTTGTTCTGAAGACCTGCCAGCCTCCTTGGCAAACCGAGCTCTTTACAAGTCTGGAACCATTCCAGGTAGCTGGCAATAGACTGCCTGTTGGATTCCACAAGCTGGCTGCTTTTCAGATTCCATGAGCCGCTCTACAGGAGTTGTTTCCGGGGCGGGGGGGGGGGGGCGGCGGGGTAGAGCTCTGGAGTTCTGTCTCTGGAACTTCTCCAGCACTCATCCTTGAATATGTTCTTGTTACAGGATTGCTACATATGATCATGATCTGCTTAGTGCTGTTCATACAATTCTTCCCAAGGACCTGAGAGTGAGGTTGGAACAGTGTCCGATGTCCTAGTGAGGAGATAGCATGGTCTTGGGGCTGTCCCATGGTGAGGAGCAGATGACCTTCCCCTCAACCCAAAGAGATTTCTTCCTTTCACTGATTTCCAGGGAAGTAAGCCAGACATTTGTGCTTAAATACTCTCCCATCTAACCTGAACTGCCTCTTCCCGCACTCTGCCTAAAAACACCCTGGAGTCTTCTTCACTCCAGGTCTATGCCCTACATGTGCCACCACTGAAGCCACTCAGGCCTCCCACAATATTTCTCTGGTGGTGTGCAAGGCCTTCTTCTCAAACCTCATTTTGGACCTTTGAACCTGGACATGGGCCATCTGCTCACTGGATTCCACCAGTGCGCATTTCCTCTGGTTCTCTCATCCCTCCCAGCTGCCCTTGCTTCAGAGACCTTCCATTCTGGAGCATTCAGTCATGACCCACTTGCACGCTGCACACTCTTCCCATAGTTTCAGCCATCTCCACACCAATGATTCCAGAACTAGTTTTGCATCTCCCACCTCTCAGGTGCTGGCTTATGGCCTCAAGTTAAAAATATGGCAGAGAACATTGCTAGCCACATTCCTCCCCTGACCTCTGCACAGTCCACTTAGGCTTGCAGATCAGAACCCTCCTACAGCCAAACTCTCTCTTCTGTTACAACCCTTGGCCTAATGGGTGGTCCTCTCTGATCAGGAAGCCCATTTCAAATTCCGCATGACCACTTACCAGGTTCTTGCACAATGTAGGAAACTCCGCACGAGCCATCCTTCCGATCCTCAAAAGCAATCTCTGCCTTACTTGGGCCTTCCACAGCAATAGAGAGACCACCAGCACCGGCTTCCCGTGTCCAGATGCTGAACTCGGCTGGGGGGCAAGGCAAGTGTAAACCATGTGATTAGGCATGACCCAGAGGCGCCTTCCCCCCCGACCGACACCTTATTTCCTCCTTTGTGAATGAAAGCCCCATTTCAAGGCTAACTGGGGGCAAACTTTCTTCTAGAAACGACATCTTGGATTGTACACACAAGAGACAGCCCCCTGCCTAGAAGAGACTACTTACTACTCTATACCGCTTTCCCATAAAAAGTGTATGAATAGAAGAATAGTTTGATTAAGAGTTCAAATTCGAATGAAAGAGACAAGGGTGGGGTGAATTGGTGCCCCCTGCCTCCCGGAAGGTAATGTATCAATTAGTACCCCTGCTGAAGGCCAGCTGTCAGGGAGAAGAGATATTGAGCACATCTTAGCCTCAGTTCCCTTCTTCTCATCAGGTAAATCTGATCAAGGGAGTGACCTGCCTCAGTTTCCACATTGCAAAGGAATGCATTACCTGCCTTGAGCCTAGGAGCGGTCACCAGCTAAGTGATGGCATTCTATCGTATACCCCCCAACAGTTCCCAATCAAGCCCCTTCCTCCCCTCCACTGTGCCCCCTCCTAGCCGATAGGCATACCTGGCACACCAGCTTCAGCTCTCTCCAAGCCTGGACCACCTGCCCGGACCTTGTGCGCGCCACCCTCACCAAGAGGGCCCACCGTAAACTGGAAGGGGCTTCCAGGCACATGCTGTCCTTTGTATTTGACACTGACCGAGTGGATGCCCGTCTCAGTGGGCACAAAGCGGATACAGTAAGTGTTGTTCTCTGCCTCCAAGATCTCTGCATCGTGGGACTTGCCTGACGGGCTGGTCACCTGAGCAGTCATGTCTCTGATGTTGATTTCTGAGAGAATGGGATCCACAGTTAGACAGCTGCCCATTAGGTGGCCACTGCAATCCATGGCCACAGCTTTGCTCCGGCCTAGCCATCTATTAGCACCACTACGCGAGGCATCAAGATCGGCACACAGCCTACAATAGGAACGGTCTATCTGCTATCTTGAGTTTATTTATTCAGACAAAACCGCCCTGAGCCATTTTTGGAAGGGCGGTATAGAAATCAACAATTGACAATAAAATTCAGCCATCCCAGGTCCTTGGGAAGTCTGGACTCGATGTCTGGATAAAACAAACCAGTCAATAACACTTGTCTGACTGTGTAAACAAGAAATAATAATAATAATAATAATAATAATAATAATAATAATAATAATAATAATAATAATAATACAATTCGTACACTGACAGACCTTTCGATCAGACAGATTTCTCCCCCACTCCAAGTTGTCTCAACTCTCCACATCCATCTGCACACTCATCCCATCCCCAAGATGACTCATTTTGCTCCTGCACAAACCAAAGTCCTAAAGAGCTTTCCCAGGTCCGCTATTTCTCTACAGGCCCCCATCTCCTAAGCACAATCCATCTGTAGGGCACCAACACTGCTCTAGTGGTTCAAAGCAAACTGAGGGAGCTTCTTCCCAGGCTGAGCACCAACCCGGTGTGTGCTAAGGCCGCCTTCCATACTGGTGCTCTCACAAGGAGAGGCTCCATATAGCCAGGGATATTTTGCTGTACAGTCCATCAGGCTCTACACACCATGAAACCCATATGGTCAGGCATCACCAGTTGTGGAACGGAGAGTTCCGGTGGGGTGCTGAAGGACTAGCACTTCCCCAAAAGTTAAGGAAGTAGGTTGGCAGTATTCCCATGCACAGAGTCCACACCGACTTTGGACTTCCAAAATGATCCAGGGCACTGCCCATGTCTTCTTCTACCTGCAAGACTTAGAAGTTGGCTTTAAAGTGGGCTCAAGACTGGTGCCAAGACAGAGGTGCTCAGTTCTGCCCTTGCAAGGGGTGGCGTGTGGGACACACAGCTCTGCCCTGGTTCTCCCCCAGTGCAAGAGGCAAGCGGTTTGTAGTTGCTTTTGCGATTCATACAGTCCCCCCTCTCCACTGCATTATTCCAAGTCAGGTTCAGATGTACTGGCAATGACGCCTGGTCTCCAGACACTCACCTGGGATTTTCAGACTGAGGTCACACTGGCTGCCAATATTGGCAACGGAGGGAGCTTTGCGGCGCCGGGTGATCATCTGCTTCATCCGCCCCTCCCCTGTCACCTTCACCGAAAACGGGCTCCCTACACAGGGGGAGAAGGAAGTCAACATTTCTTGGCCAGCCTGATACATTTCAACCACAACAGGGAAACCCAAGAAGGTTGCACGCCATGCACACAGCACTCACCCAAAAGGCCCTATCCCTGGTGGCACCGACCCTTAATGAGGGATTGAGGCCAAACCTTCCCTCCTCGCTACTCCCAAGCCGACCACCCCGAGAGACCCCCAGAACTGGAAGGAGCTGGCAGTTGAAGCACCTGCAGGTTTGGCTTTACAGTCCACCGTCCCCCTTCAGGGGGGCAAAAGGGAAAAACAGACCGATGGAAAAGCACTGATTTGAGCAGGTGAACCAAGGACTGGTTTTAGGGTAGGCACCCAGGGAAGGATCTGCTTCCCTGAGTCCAACGGCCAGCCAACCCCTGCCCCAACCCCCCCAACCTAGTTTAAACATTCTCTCCTCTTCCAGTCCTACGTATAAAGAAGTGACATGCTCAGCAGCAGAATGCCATGCTTGGCAGAGTAGTGCTTCAAACGGGAAGTAAAAAAAGCCTCTGGATTTGGGGGGGAAATACCTGTCTAGAGCCTGGACTGAAGGCATGTGAAGGCAACCATTGCCAAGACTGTCTAGGGAACCCCATGTGTACCCCCTTGAATTCTAGCATGGGGCAGACACAGGGTATAAAATTAAGAAGGGCTAATACATCAGGGACAAAGTTAGGGCAAAGCTGATTCTTCTCTGGTCACTTTCAAAACTTGCATTTTATATGATGAGGTGGGGGGAGGGGGAAGGGAGCACCCAGACCACCCACCACCTGCTCATCTGGACTTTCTATCAGCTGCAAAGCTTGGCCTCTGGCTGTCCCAGAACCTTGAGCCAGCCGGTTTCTTTTCAGCTGCATAAACAAGCCTGGATTTTGTCTTGAGCTATGAACCGCTGAGGGCTGTTGTAGTTCATTTCAAGGTAGAGCTCTTTCCCCAGTGCTTATTTAATCCTTTAGCTACTGTAAGTGCTAGTTTGGCAGAAAGGGCCTAGAAAGCATTGACAGGGGAAATATTTGGTAGACCGTCTGAAGTATGCAGCTCTAATCACTGGACTTCATTCATGTCTAGGGGTGGAAGACGTAGATGCCGCTGGCACAGTAAGGCCATTTTCCTCTGAGCAAACAAGGAGACTGTCCTCACCTGGCACATGCTGGTCTGCAAACTTGATGTTGATGATGTAGTTGCCAGGCTCTGTTGGACAGTAGGTGACTTTGCAGGTACCATCCTCCAGGTCCTCGGTGTTGATATCCACTTTACTGGGCCCTTCAATGGACAAGCTCAGCCCACCATAACCTAAGGGAGAGGAGCAGCATAGTGTTAAGAGGATATTGGTTCTGGTATAACCATAGCAATATGTACTCTGCATCTTGTGCGTTTTAGGTTTTTCTGCTACAGGCAAGGAAATGCGCAAGGTGCCAGAACCTCGCCCCATTGGCCATAGAGACCCTTTCTGAAGTTTGGCGTTGCACGCACCATTTCTAGTCAGAGACACCGCCTGGAACTAGCTGCTGGGAGAAGGATGATGGATTCAAAAGACCCCAAGACCTGCCTTGGGGTCCAAAGGATCTCAGAGCTTGCCATGGGGGATAAGATAAGATAGCCAGCAGCATTGCTGAGGTTGGGTGGGGGTGGGCGGGGAAGAGAACAGAAGACAAGGCTCAGGTCTGAAGTTGATGGGCTACACTAGACTAAATGCATTTTGCCCCAGAAGTAACCTGCCTAGTACAGGCAGGTTACTTCTGAAGAGTACAGACGATGGAGACTGAAGAGAACAGATGATGGCCTTGGGCTATGATAACAGTTTAAGAAAAGTTGGAAGTCTAGCAGCACAATTCTGAGGCTTCTTGGACCCTGTTTAGTATTCTCATCTACATACCAGCATCTCTTGTGTCGATGATAAACTCTGAAGGTTCAAAGGTCCGGCCCTCACTGAGCCCAGGGCCAGAGACCCTGACGCGGCTGGCATCTCCTATTTCCGACTGGCTGATCATCACCGTGATGGGGCTGTTGGGGATGTGCAGCCCGTTTTTCTTGATGTTGACGATGTGCTCCCCAATCTCTTTGGGGACAAAGGAAATTCCTGCAGAACAGAAGGGGGGGGGGAAGGTCATTAATCCCAAGTCACCTTCTCCCACAACTACATTCTGCCAACTGGATTGGGGTGGTGGCAACCATTATGAGGGGAGGGAGTTCTTGCCCACTCACCAACATGTCCATTGCGCAGGTGCTTGAGCAGACAAGGCTCCTCACGGCCAGAAGGCGGGACCACTGTGGCCGTCAGCTGGCTCAGGTCCGTCTCCGTGATGTTCAAGGGGATGTCCGCAGAAGAGCCCACTTTGAGGTGGGACATGCGCATCGTGTCATCTCCTGCAGATGCGGAGAAAAGCCAAGGAGTGCCCCCCATTTCAGCTAGGCCCTTTGCAGACAATGAGTGCCCCGACTTCAATGTTGCATTCTGGGGCCAGCCCGGGACTCACCAGTAATCTTGGCAGTGAAAGGACTCCCTGGGATGTGTTTATCATTGTACTTCACCAGAATGTTATAGTCACCGGGTAGAACTGGAAGGTACGATACTGTACAGGTGCCATCCTGATTATCCGTGCAGCCGATCTCAGCCTTTGAGGGGCCTTCGATGGCCAGGGACAGGCCACCTGCAACAAGGACAGAAGTCTGAATACTGAAGGCACGAGGGCCCATTACTTCTAGTAAAACTGAGTAACCAAGTTAGCAGAGAGTACACAGGCCCTGCATTTACGCTGAAAGATTCTGCACCAAGGCAACCTCAAATCTGTTTTTGTTTTTTTAACTTTTACATTTATATCCCGCTCTTCCTCCAAGGAGCCCAGAGCGTTGTACTACATACTTGAGTTTCTCTTTCACAACAACCCTGTGAAGTAGGTTAGGCTGAGAGAGAAGTGACTGGCCCAGAGTCACTCAGCTAGTATCATGGCTGAATGGGGATTTGAACCCGGGTCTCCCTGGTCCTAGTTCCAGCACTCTAACCACTACACCACGCTGGCTCTCTCTGCACCTGAAGAGAGTTCCTCTGCATATTCCACTAGTCCTGGAGAGGAACTTGCTGGGCAGGGCACTCAAGCCCCACTCCAGTGACTGGATCTCCCACTGACCCTCCTCCAGCCCCAATGTTTCACCAAGCAGGCGCAGACCCAATCCACACAAGTCTGTCCTTGCAGTCATGAGGGCGACATACCCACCAATGAAAGCAGAGATTGGGGTGCAGTTTTCTGCCTTTGCATGGAAGGAGACACACACCCCGCCCCATGGACCAGAGACTGCCCACGAGCAGACACGAAGGCTTTTTCAGACTGACACAAGCTTGAGTAGGGGAAGGAGCAGTGCTAGTCCCTAGAGCATCTTGTCTAACTCACCTTCTCCTGCATCTTTTGTATTGACTGTGAAGACAGCTGGCTTGTTGACCATGCCATGGATGAGTCCTGGCCCATAAGCAGTCACGTGGCCACTGTTGACATAGTCCACATAGAACTGCAAGGGGCTGCCTATGGAGGAAGGAAAGCATGGTGTCGTCATTGAGGAACTCATCTTGTTCACACACATCTTGGGACAGACACCCTCCACCAGTCTCTCGGGAAAGTTACCTGGGATGTGCATGTTGTCATAACGGATGTCCATCTCGTGCAAGCCAGCCTCTGTGGGAGCATAGCGTACCGTCACCGTGCCATCCTTATTGTCTGTGATGTCTGGCTTTGCTACCTTGCCAGAGGGCATCCGTACCTCACCTGCAGGAGGGGGGGAAACCAGGCAGTGCTTTGAACAATGGAGCCTACTGACTTGGAGTAGGCAGTCAAAATGGAGCCAGGATTCCAGCCTCTCCAGGGAAGCAGAGAGCACACTGGAAAGGGAAGATGATTAGATCCTCTACTCCCACTCACTGGCTGAGCTAGGAAATTTGTTCATGCAGAACTGGAATCCTATAGGCTCATCCATCATAGGGCTGCTGCAAGGATGGACACCCTGCAGTATTAAGTAGCCCATGTCCATCCTTGCAACAAGTGTTCTAGCAGTTCTAGGAAAGCTATGCTTCTTACTACCATTACCTCAGTGCATGCATGTTTTGAGACTGGGAAAGTGGATGAGCTTTCCAGGGAGCCAGACCTTCCATGCAGTAATGAGATAGTGACACTCCTTGGTCAGTGGACATGACCAAGGAGTAACCTGCCTCCTGACATGATCAAGGTCTGGCATTCAGTCCCAAAGAGCTACAGATGGAATTGCACTGATTACCCAGCCTGCAATACAAAAAGCAAAAGTTATGTAGGCTATGTAGAATTATCCATCCATCTTATTTTTATACCACCTGACATGTATATCTCTAGGCGGTGTACAAAATTTAACACATTTAAAAGTCACAAATTAAAATACACGACAATAAAAACAATATAATTAAAATTATTAAAACACATTTTTAAAATTATTAGAATCCATTCTAATTAAAAGCCTGAGAGAACAGGATGATTATGCATTTAGTTCTGCTTCCACTAATCGGAGACGGGCAAAGTGTTATGGCGAGCACGAGCCCCCCCCCCCCAAGTCACTGGAAACTTCAGCCACTTCCTGTTTTCAAGAGGTCCTGTCCACATGCTTCCTAAATATTCACAACCATAAAGACAGATTCACACCTTTTCTCAAGAAGCTGAATTCTGTCAGCAGTCTAGCACAGCAGAGATATTGCTCTGTATTCGGTCCTGGCCATAATCCTGTAGCAGGAGAGCTAAACCCCAAGCCCAATTACCCACAGCCACACACATTCCTGGATTTCCACCCAGAAGCCCAAGTCTCGCTCCCTCCATCCCATTACCTGTGATCTCGCCTTTCTTGATAGTGAAAGGGATGACCAAGTCGAAGGGCCGCAGTCCAGCATCCAAGCCATTCACAGGACGATCTGTTGCCTGGAAGACAGAGGCACCCCACCAACCCAAAGAGAGCAATGAGAAGATGGATTTCAGGGCATCCAGAGAGACAAGGAGGGATGGAAAGAAATGGCAAGTCCATAAGAGAGCAATGGAACATGGAGCGGACAAAGACATGGCCCAAGAGGCCACCTGGCTTCCCTAAGTGCTAGCCAGTCTTGGAGAGTTGGAGGGTCATACAGGCAGGTGGGCTAGCAAGCCACCTGAATAGTGGGAGAACCACTCTCCTCCCAAATTCCTATAATATTTAAGTTTCACATCAAGATCAGTGAGTGTTGAAACCAGGATTATGAACTAGGCAAGACACACTGGAATTCACCTCCAGAATCTGGTAATTTCAGCTACGGGAGTCTCAACCCCATACAGTGGTTGGAATTCTCAGTACCTGTTTCAAGTTCCAGAACCTGGTGTTTAGAACCTGATTTGGGGTCTATCCTTAATCCAGGAAGCCACTGACAGATGTTACACACACACACTGCCTTGTCACACAAGTCAATGGAGGCATCTCGTACTTACAGCTGTTTTTACATGTTGCAGGAAGTGTTGCCAGCTGAGTGCATGAATTACTTGCTCATCCAGCTGGTGGTGCTTCCTGTAACATTCAAAGCTGCTTTGTGAAGTTGTACACTAGTTCAACACACTAGTTCAACACACTACACTTTTGTGCAGTTTATTCTGTTTAATGCCAAGTTCCAAGCCACTACCCCTTTGGGGACTAGCGCTGTTCCTAACCCTAGGGATTAAAAAAAAAATCCCCGTTACAACCCTGTACTTCTGATTATAAACTGCATACCATCACGTGTAGGGTGCAATGCAGCTAGGAGGATCTGCTCTACCTACCAGTAACTTTATGCTATATCGCCCCATTTGCTGAGCACCCATTGCTCCAAATATGGCTATGCTGCACTGGGATTAGGATGAGTGCTTTAATCCCATTGATGATGTGCAACCAGTTCTTGTTACACCTGTCAGTGACGCTTCCTTTGACACATAGGGCAGCTTTTCCAAAAGAAAAAAAGCCAGGCAGGACTCCAAGTGTGGTTTGGCTTGTAGATACAAGCGAGTCAAACCCATCCTTGAGTGGGAGGGTTACAGTAAGCCTGTTGGACTCTCCCCTCTCCAGGAAAGATGGACCTAGTGCAGCCTGACTGGGATAGGATTCTGCAGCCCCTAGCAGTAGAGGCATTGACAAGGACGACACACAAAGCAGGATGGCCCCCCCGCCGCCCAGCATCGAGAGATGGAGGGATGCGACCTCAAGACAGACACCCTGGGGAAAAGCCCCAATCTCGACACATTCTGGAGGGTCTCTTCCCCCCCTGGAATTCAGGTGTAGAAGAGCTAGTGGCAAAGCAAGGGGGGGAAAGGTGCTCAGAAGTTTGTTTCTGAAAGCAGCCCATTTGCATTAGCACTAAAGCAGGCTGGCGAGTGGGGGCAGGGCGGAGAAGCAGTAGAGAAGAGACTTGCAAGGCGGGCCAGCTTTGCTTTCAAGACACCCAAGAGCTACAAGATCCTCAAGCCTCTTGCTTGGTCTCAATGGGCCATATAGTCATTGGTCCGCTGTCGAGCCGTCCTCAAGGAGGGAAAAAGCTCAGGAGTGACCACTCACCCCATGCAGATTCCACCGCTAGCTGACAGAAGGACTGCCTTGGCAATCTCAGGCCAGGCCCCTCTCCCCAGAGGCGCACTGTCCTCACCTCTCACCTGATAGGCATTCCTAGTAACTTGGGCCGGAGACAGACCTGAGCAATGGGAACTGTTTAGACATAGCTCAGGTGGCATGTACAGGTGAAACTCGGAAAATTAGAATATCGTGCAAAAGTCCATTAATTTCAGTAATGCAAATTAAAAGGTGAAACTGATATATGAGACAGACGCATTACATGCAAAGCGAGATAAGTCAAGCCTTAATTTGTTATAATTGTGATGATCATGGCATACAGCTCATGAAAACCCCAAATCCACAATCTCAGAAAATTAGAATATTACATGGAACCAAGAAGACAAGGATTGTAGAATAGAACAATATCGGACCTCCGAAAAGTATACAGTGTACTGTGCTTGATTGGCCAGCAAACTCGCCTGACCTGACCCCATAGAGAATCTATGGGGCATTGCCAAGAGAAGGATGAGAGACATGAGACCAAACAATGCAGAATTGCTGAAGGCCGCTAATGAAGCATCCTGGTCTTCCATAATACCTCATCAGTGCCACAGGCTGATAGCATCCATGCCACGCCGCATTGAGGCAGTAATTGCTGCAAAAGGGGCCCAAACCAAGTACTGAATACATATGCATGCTTATACTTTTCAGAGGTCCGATATTGTTCTATTCTACAATCCTTGTCTTCTTGGTTCCATGTAATTATTCTAATTTTCTGGGATTGTGGATTTGGGGTTTTCATGAGCTGTATGCCATGATCATCACAATTCTAACAAATTAAGGCTTGACTTATCTCGCTTTGCATGTAATGCGTCTGTCTCATATATCAGTTTCACCTTTTAATTTGCATTACAGAAATTAATGGACTTTTGCACGATATTCTAATTTTCCGAGTTTCACCTGTATGCACACCGTCGTTTGCCTTGCTTTTCGGCTGCCTCTGCTTAAACACGTTTTAGAAGCACAATCCCTGTTCACCAGAGGGAAGCATGGAGTGAGGAACGGGCACAGCATGGTCTGCAACCTGCTCCCCTTGAAAGCCAGAAGATGCTTGTGGAACTCATCCCTGGATGATACTGCCACAGCTTAATCCTATGTGCAGAACTAATGTTTGGGGAGACTGTTGCCATCTTAGACGTAACAGGTGCCACAGATTCCTTCCCCCCCCAGAGTCTAGCACTGGTCTCCCTCAAAGAGTAAGACATACCCTCCAGCAGACCTTGCCTGCCTACAAGATTCCACTTGCTAGATTTGCAGATTGACAGTTTTGCACTTTGTTCTTAAATATTGTACCAACTAAAAGATTTGCCATTGAGGCTCCCTGGACTCCTAACATTCTGCATTTCAAAATCCAGTGCGACTAGGCGTCTACTCCCACCTCCAAAATATATCCTTCAGTAGTGGCCTGGTATCAATATCTACATCGTTCCTTGGACCAAGTCAAGAATAGAGAAAGAAAACCTGTTAAAGGTTTGACCTAGTACAGCCTTGGGACACAGTAGCAGGTGCTAGTTTCTTCCCCTTCTCTTGTGGAGTGTAAGCATACATTCCAACCCATGGCATCTGATCCTTTGGTCCAGCTAATCCAGAAGTCCCCACATTCTTCAGCAGGGCAGGGGGAGAAATCCCTGCTCTTGTGACCTTGAGAAGCAACCCAGCCCCAAGCAGTGCCAGAGTGCAAAGCAGGCTACTGAATTCCATGGGGTGGCTCCGCCACCCAGAATGCCATGGGCCAGCTTTCCCCCACCCCCCAAGAAACTGAACTGTTACTGCCGGTCCCCAGGGTTGCTGTGCACCAGGTGGATATGCGTAGGCTGGGGCACGCATCGGCTGGGCCATCTGCTGGGGGATCGTGCGCTCACCATCCAGGGCCTGTGGCGGGAATGGGGCAAGAAGGTTCATTAGAATGGTCCCACGGAGAGGCCAGCTCAGAGCCCAGACACCACCCCAGCGTTACCACTTCACACAACAGCCCTTTCTGGCATGAGCGTTCCAAAGAGTCTCCCCAGCAGAACATCAGTCACTGTCCTCCTGGGGTTAAACCCAACCACGCTGCAGAAAAGTGGATGCATGGTTGTTTCACAGAACAAGGACAGCATCAATATTAACATTCATACATGACTTTTCAAACAGAGGAGTCCACAAAATGTTTTACATAGCAGAAGAATTAAAAGATGGCAAAGGCTATTAACTAAACAAGTGAGACCCAGCAAACATTGAGGGATGCTACCCTGCTGCTAAGCACAGGATAGGTGCCTCTAGGAACATAGACAGCTGCCTTCTACCGAGTCGGACCATTGGTCCATCTAGCATCTAGCTCAGTATTGTCTACACAGACTGGCAGCGGCTCACATTTGCTTTAAAAGCTCTAAGGCGATGTCTCCAGGTGAACAAACTTGGCAAGGATGTTACAGGGACACACACACACGTGGGCTCATGGGTGTAGCAGCCATCCTTGTGTCTGTTTTGTTCCCACCCACCCCAAACCAGCTTTTGCAATCCCAGAGGCCATATATAACCTTGAACCAATGGGAAGGAGTACATGTAGCCATGCAGTTCAGGACCAGGAGTGCACAAGCTAGCCAGCACACAGTGATCTCATTGCAACACTTGCAATGCAAAACACAGTGTCAAATGCCAGCTCATGTCCTAGGGCAGTAGCGGCCTAGGATTATCGTGTGGAGGCTCAGAGCAGGGCTTCTCCTTCCACACAAAGATCCTGCAGTGCTAGAAGGGTCTGGCTGTTTAGGGCTTTTCACCCCCACCCCATCCCCAATGGTCAGGCCTTAGTGAATTACAGCTTGGATTTCCTCTTCCACCCTAGGGAGGCCTGCTGTAGCCACTTGAAGTAGGGGCAGGGCTGCTCGACTTCGGCCCTCCTACAGATGTTGGCCTACAACTCCCATAATCCCTGGCTATTGGCCACTGTGGCTGGGGATTATGGGAATTGTAATTCAAACACAGCTGGTGGGCCTAAGCTGAGCAGGCCTGAAGTCGGGGCAGGTCTGCAACTTGTTAAGCAGGCATGTGGGCCGAGCAATCCCTAGGCCACCTTGCAGACGGCAAAGGAGACCACGGAAGACAGCTGGGGAAAGAGTCCAGTCATTTGAGCCATGGGGCTGTACTACTGCAGTGAGCAAGTGGGGTGGGACTGCAGCTCCGTGGTAGAGCATCTGGTCCCAGGTGCAATCCCTGGCATCTCCCAGTAGGGCTGGAAAAGACTCCTGCCTGAAACCCTGAAGAGCGCAGACAAGTCTGAGCTAGGTGGATCAAGGATCCGACTTGCTGGATGGCAGCTTCCTATGTTCCCAGTGTGAATGGAGAATCATTCTCTCTCTCTCTCTCCCCTATTCAAATAGCTGCAGCTCACTGAGGGGAGGTAAGGAGAGCCTCTCTCCACTCCCCAACAAGATGGCATGAAGGTGCCAACATTGACCAAAGTAAATGTGAAGCGTGAGATGGGCGGGACAGTCCGACTTAAAAAGAGCCTGGCTCCAGAAGAGGGTCTCTGCTCAGCGAGGACACTTTATGTTCTTGGGGGTGGGGAGGGGAAGGAGGAGATCCGGTTAATGCTTTCCATGCAGTCAAGTTTCCCTAGCTGCGGGACGCTGCTTGCTTCAAAACAGAGCACAATCCCAGAAAGGGGATTGTGCCCTTTCAACACCCACCCGCTCTCTGCAAGGAGCCAGAGGACTCCTTTTGTGTTGGAACCTGGAAACTGTGACTAACATTTGAACAGGAAGGCTCCGTTGACGAAAGCCAAGCAATGAGTCACATCATGTTAAGAGGACAAGTCCCGTGTCATGTTTGCGGTTGCTAGCTAGCTTGCCTTTTGTTGGCAGGTGGCATTTTTAAAAACAAGATGCCACGGAAAGAGAGAGAGAGAGAGAGTGTTCTTACAAAGACCCCTTGGGTATATTTGGACCTCTTGCATCTGCCGTCCCAATGCAAAGCCCACACTGGCTCAGAGTCTATGCATTCTTCAGAATGAGGAATTAGGGGAGCATGGGGAAAACGCAACTCCTCCCACCCCCAGGGGAGGAGTGGTGCAGTTTGAGCCCCCCCGCTCACTTTGCAGGGCATCTCCCAACTCCCCTTGGGAAGCAGCTCTGTTCCCTTGGTATGAGCACATCAGAAGGAAGGTCATTTCTACAGGAGGGCCGCAGGGCTTCCTCCCACTGTGAGTGGGGTCTGCACAGCCTGCTGAGAAGCACAGCTAGTGGGCCCAGTGCTGAGAAGCCAGACAATGATTTTGGGGAGGGCGCTGACATGACTGGAAAAGTCTCTGGCCACTGAAGGGACATTAAGGAGCACACCGCCCTGCTCCCAGGAATGCCATGCAAGCACCTGTTACAGAAGGGGGCATCTTGATCATCCGTTTTAAGAACAAGTTCCTAGTCCTCAAGGCTGCCCAGCCCAGCCCAAAAGAAGGGAGATTGGAGGAGGTTGGAGGTTGGGCAGGTCTTCTAAGAGGCAGCCAGAATGCAGAAGGGCTGCTTGTCCGTCCACCTTTTCTCCTGCCACGTCTCCTTCTACCAAGCATTCCCCATCCCAACATGCATCTTGGAAGCAGATTTTTCTTTTAAACCAGATTTGGGAACTTGTGGTTTAGCCCGATCGTTGCCTCCTTGCTGCAGAAGTTTTATTTTTTGGCATACAATATATGCAAATCCTGCATGCACAGAGCCAGCAAGAGGGTGTGTGTTCTTGAGGCCAAGGAAGATCTCACTTTCCACAGAGAGAGGAAAGCAGAAGAGTAACTGGGCTACATTACTGCACGAAAAACCTCCCCTCTACAGAGAAGAGCTGCAACCGCTTTCACATGCTTTGAGGAGAGGCCGTTTTGAGGGACAAAGCCTCCTCCCACATGCAACAAGGCAAACAGGAGGAGAAGGATGGAGGTCTAAGAGCCCAACCAGCTCAGATGCTGCCCAGAGCCCAACCTCGGAGCCTAGTTCTTCAACAGCTGACCCAGTTGCTGGTATGTGGGAGTCAGCCCTGCTACGCTATAGACACAGAAGCATGCTTTCCTTTAGGATAAGCACACCCCCATGTTCTAAAAGGGGAAACAGCCTCCTAGACGTTCCCGCACAGAGGTGGCCAAGTGGGTGTGCTTTCTGGGTCAAGTCTCCGTGGCTATATTGGGCTGGCAACATCCATCAGCACAGCTCACTTAGCAGATCGTTGCTGGCAGGGACACCTGGAGGAGCCTCCTCACCATCCCTTCCCCAACCCCCAAACCGCAGAGCTGCCAATCTGAGAGGGAAGAGATGAGTAATGGCACTGCTGCCTGTTCCTCTTTGGAGAGGAGAGGGGCAGCTAGGGTGGGTTTTCTTTATTTAGATTTAATATACATATATATTAAGAATAGTGTCCCAGAGAGATCACCAAGAATGCCTTGATTCACAGCAAGCATCTCTCCTCTTCACCTCCAGCTACCATACTAGAGGTGATATGCCCTCACCTCTTGCCTGTTGGCTCCCCAGCGGCATCTGGTGAGCCACTGTGTGAAACAGGAGGCTAGACTAGATGGGCCTCCTTGGGCCTGATCCAGCAGGGCTGTTCTTATGTCCTTAACAGGGCTGCCCAGGACTCAGCACCTCTCATTTTAGTCAGAGCAGGTGGAATGAGCTCAGACATCCTACTTGCTTGCCCACACCCACAGCAGCACCCCACCCCACCCCACCCCACACACTGGCCCCCTTCTACACCAACTTGCACTGGAAGGCAAGTCTCTGGGGAAGCCATGAGGCCCACCTCAAATTTCCCCCTCACACGCATCAAAACTCACCGTGACCTGGAAGGGGCTGTTGGGGATATGCTCTCCTCCAAAGCGCACACATATGACATATTTGCCTGGCTGGGGTGCTGTGTAGAAGATGTCGAAGGTGCCGTCCTCGTTCTCCACCACGTCCACGTCCACCTCCGTGCCATCTGGCGTGCACACTGTGCAAGTCACCTTGCCTTTCCCGGCAGCCTTGGCATCCACAGTGATCACCGTCTCCTCTCCGATCTGGATCGTGGGGCCAATGCCGGCTCCTGACAGAAAGGAGGAGATGGGGAATGGAGAACTTCAACCCGACCCCCTCCCCAGCCCCTCTTCCCCCCCACCATCATGCACAGCAGGGAGGGTCTCTCAGTTTGTTAAATGGTGTCCTCCGTCTCCTACACCAGCCCTGATTACCACCCAACTTCCCACCTGATACCAGGGCCATTTGAGACAAAGGAGCTTGCAGTATCACAGGCGAGGGTCTGCATGTGTCAGCGGGCACCTTTAAAATGCAGTGCTCTTCGGTGGACTGTTCACATTCAGCTGTGAGCAGCACACAACTAAGTCACCAAAGGTCAGTTCACACTTTGTGGCAGCACATGTGCTGCATGAACCTTATTTAGTTTATATACCGTCCTTCCTAAAGTGGCTCAGGGTAGTTTACATTAGAATCAAAACACATAACAAAACAATGAAATCTTTTTAAAAAATGTTTGAACTAGATTAAAAGTAAGATTACAGGTCATTAAAAGCAAAGCTAAAGAGATGGGTCTAGAAGATTCTCCTGTTCGTGGGACGATTCAGTCACTACTGGAGTAACGATGACAGAAAAGACTCCAGATGTGTCCCCTGTTGCTTATAGTGCTCTGAACAGCAGCCAATTATTTAATTTTAAGCGGGGGCGGGGGAGACATTTTAAACTGAGTGAAGACCAAACATCACCACTACAGGATGGGGCCATCACTCAGTGGTAGAGCATCTGCTTCAATGGAGAAGGTCCCAGGTTCAATCCCTGGCAGCATCTCCAGGTAGGGCTGGGAGAGACTCCTGCCTGAAACCCTGGAGAGTCACTGCCAGTCAGTATAGACCAGGAATTCTCAACGTTGGGTCCCCAGATGTTATCGGACTTCAACTCCCACAATCCCCAGGCCCAGTGGCCTTTGGTTGGGGATTATGGGAGTTGAAGTCCAGTAACATCTGGGGACCCAACGTTGAGAATCACTGGTGTAGACAGTCCTGAGCTAGACGAACCAAGGGTCTGATTTGGTACAAGGCAGCTCCCTCCGTTTACCCCCTCCAGTGAACCCAAGGGCTTGGTCCGTCACCCCAAGAAGCTCTGGAAGAATTCTTCCCTTAGGCACTTCACTGGCTCTCTTCCATTTGGCCCATACAGATGAAGCAATAGCCGAGGTGCATATGGAAAGAGCTCCAACAGAGCTGCCGCCGATGTTTGTATTGGGGAGAGGGGGTTAAGGGCTTCATCAGTTTGCATGGGGCGGGGGAAGCAGCTATAATACCCAAGGAGCCTCCATGGGATCAGGGGCAAGGCTGAGGGCCAGACTGAGTGACCCAGTCCTGTTGCAAAGGCTGGGAGCCAGCACAGATCCCAACCAGTAGTATCTCATACGAGCCCCAACCCACCTGTTAGACAAAAGGGACAAAAGCAAGATGGAGTTCCAGCCACCAATGCTACGATTAAAGCCCAGTAGCAGGAGAACTAATGTTTAAAAAGCAAGGGATGTGCCAAGGCAGAAGACTGTCTTCAGAAGAGCTAGTTCCCACAGGAAAAACGTCCTATGTCTCAATTAAAAGGATGGGAGCTCTACGTTATGAGGCCTGAGCATGTCTCCACTAGAGAAACTGCTTTAAAAACAAATCCCTCTTCAAAAGGAGCCTGAGGACTGGAGAGAGGTGTGAGAGTGGGGTTGGGGGCACCAATGGATCTCCAACAGTGAGTTCTCAGCACCCTCAGCCTACAATTTCCAAGACACTTTGGTTTCCAATCCTACATTGCGGCTCCTCCAAAGAGATAAGCTCCCATTGATATGCTCTTCAAAAGTTTGCTTGTGCCTATTCAGGGTTTTGGTCTGCAGTCATGGGCTGTATAAATCTGTGGCTTCAGACAACTGACATCCACCCTTCCCCGCCCCAAGGCACCACCAGACCTGGCCTTTGGCTAAAAGGCACAGCCTTCAAGACAGCAAGAAGTTCAGCCAAGTCAGGACTCTTGTAAGGGCTTGCGGCCCCAGTTGAGAAAGGGGCCCCATGATCAGGAGGACATATATGTTTACGAACTGGGTCCTTTAATTCTGACTGCAGAAACAGATCTGGGGAAAATCTTGCCTGGTGAGCATTTTAAAGTGGAGATATGCAGATAAGCACCTGGTAGATTGGCCTATACAACCCATGGGTCTTCATCTCATGCCAAGGGATGCAACAGCAGGAGAGAGAGGGCATGCCTTCATCTCTTGTCTGTGGGCTTCCCAAGGCACCTAGATGGGCTGTTCTTAAAGAGGGCATTCTTCTCGTATTCTACACACACACGGAGCAGGGGGACCCAGCTGCCCTGAAGAAGGCACCAAGTTTCTCATTTGTTTCCTTCACTGAAATAGCTTAACGTGATCACCATATTAGCACATGCAGCCAGTGGAGTGTGCTCCTGAACTAGGGGACTTCTATATCTAGGGAAGCGGAAACGGGACTCTTTCAAGGTTTAGGTGGCCACTCAAGCCACCACCATGCTTGCAATATCCTTGTCTCAAGGAAAAGAGCCTTCCCCATGGGGTCAAGAGGCATGCACAGTTCCCATCCATTCCTGATTACAAGCTCACAACCCCACCAGCCACTGTGCAAGCCCAACCCAGAAAGAGAGGAGGCTTGGAGAGGGAGGAAAGGATTATCCTTGGGGAAAGGGAAGGGTGGGTAGGTGGGAAGTACCACAATAGCCATGCTGCTTTCCCAGCATTTAAATCCACCTCCTCGCTTTGGAATGTTTTGGAAGAACTCTTTTCTGTCTCTGAAGTAGAGAGACTTAACCAAACCTTGCCTTACTAGGCAAAGATGTTCAGCAAGGGAGGCTCCATAGCTCATCTCTGCCTGAGAGAGGGGTTCCAGGTTTCTGTTAGTTAGATCTGAGAATTACCTCTGGCCAAAATCCAGAGTGCCAGACAGGGTGAGCAGATAGTACTGGGACAGATGAACCTACGGTCTAAATCAAGCCTTTGTGTCTGCCACTTAAAAGCCTGTATTTCCCCAAGACAATGGAAGCTGGTTGCTACAAGTCATTCTGTACCTATCCATCTCTTCTCTAGAGAGCTTATCTACATGGTGCCACTGAAGCCAAGTCTTTAGCCAACGTTGCAAATTTCAAAGTCAACTGAAAGTTTTAAATTTCTTGTTTTTGTTTTTAAACTAATGTTTTAGTTGTGTTTTTATCCTGTTGTAAACTGCCCAGAGACATAAGTTTTGGGCAGTATAAAAATGTTTTTTTTTTTAAAATAAGAGTTAGCGGCTTGATCATGAGGCTTAAGGGCATGCTTGTTCAGCTTGAAGCTAGTTCATCCTGGTGTGTTGCCGCAGTATAGAATGAAGATGCTCTTCCTTAACAGAGCTTGTGTCAGTGATGCAAGCATACGGCTTCGAGAGAGCCTTACCTTCTTAGGAAGGAGAGCTGGTTTTATGCTAGTGAGCATTTGGATGGGCAGCTATAGGTCAGTACTGTCTCCTGCAAGATATTCCCCCCTAGGGGACAAGGCTGGGGTTCAGCGGTAGAGTATCTGCTTTGCATGCAAAAGGTCCCCGGTTCAAACCCTGGCATCTCCAGACAAGGCTAGGAGTGACTCCTGCTTGAAACCCTGGAGAGCCCATGCCAGTCAATGCAGACAGTACTGCGCTAGATGGACCAACAATAGTCTGACTCCGTAGAGGGCAGCTTCCTATGTTCTCTGTCAAGTTAGATAATAAGCCGGTTGACATTGGAGACAAACCAGTTTGGCACCAGTTGTGATGGCCCCAGTTTTCGCACGAGTCAAGCCAGTTCTAGAGACATCCCGGACGAGAACACGTGGGCTCCTCTCCCTCGGCCACCTCTCCCACTCCAGTCTTACGCAGAGGTGGAGTCTAATGCAGGTGTGGGACCATGCAAGGGAAAGGATGCAGCGCGAGCAAGGCAAGGCATACGGGGGAAAGCCATGAGCAAGCTGCTTACCTAGCCCATGACCTCCAATCGACACTGAGGTGAGAGGGCAAAGAGCAAGGGTAATCAGAGTGAGACCAGAATCACACAGAACAGTGCACAATTAAAAAAAAAACACACGAGACACACGCAACATGGCATTCCCCTCCCCACCGTGGGTGAGCAGTGTGGCCGGAGGTGCCCGGCATAAGCAGTCCATGTGGCGGGGGGCGTGGCATGGTTTCAGCGTGGCCCGCCCACCCTCTGGCAACCCCGGGATCTCTGCCTGGAGCTCTCTCACCTGTCACTGTGCACTTGCTGGCATCGCCCGTGGGCAGCGCACGGATGCGGTAGGGCGAGTAGGGGATCTCGTCCCCGCCATACTTGATGAGGATGGTGTAGCGGCCCGTCATGTCTGGAACGTACGACACCGTGTAGGTGCCGTCTTGGTTGTCACGGATTGTGGCTTTCTTGGGCTTGCCGTCGGGATCCTGGCAAGAGACACGCAGCCCCGGGCGGGGTGCAGAAGGAAGGTCAGCAAGTTGGCTCAGAGTCCGTCAAGGCCAAGCAAACCTAGGCAGCTAACTCAGGGATTCTACTCAAAGTGTTTGAAAGGGATGCATTCAACTACACCATAAAGAGAAACATTGCTTCTGTTTGTGTGAACTGCTTTGAAGACCTCTGTGGAAAAGCAGTAAATATAAAGGCTCACAGTAGTCCCATTCTAGCAAGTCATATTGGGGTAAACAGGGTTCTACAATAGCATCAGGTGACCTGTACAAAAAACTGGATCTCTCTCTCTCTTTTTTTTTAAAGCCAACTTCAGCTTATAGCCGACCAATGCTACAGACTTGATTTTAAAAGCCGGTAGAGAAATCTACCATCTCACCGCAGTTGGATACTCAGAAACAGAGGCAGAATCTCACCCGTCGGTTGCCTCTCAGAGAGTCCACGTAGAGGGGCAGCAGCTGCAGAAATTCTGAGCGACTCAAAGCAGCTACTTCACAGATGCCTCTGATCTGAGTCCAACTAACTCCCATACCAGAGGACAAGGTGGCAAGAATGGCATCCTCCAAGGCCACGGTGCCATCATGGGCACAGCAGAGATCTGCCTCTCCAAGTGACACCTCAAAGCAGACAGGCTTGCTCACCTGCTCTACAAGACAGCCACCCCTTCTGAATGCCTGCCCTCCCTCAAATGCCCCAGCATGGATGCCACTCACCGTGATCTGAACAGCCAGCAGGCCCTCACCAGCATCCTTGGCATCAATGGTAAACTCCACTGGCAGACTGGCTGGCACACCTGTTGTGTTCAGACCTGGGCCACTGGCCTTCACCTTGCTGGCATCATGGGTAGGCAGAACCTTGACTTTGAATGGGCTGGGGAGAGACACAGACACAGAGAGAGAAAGAGAGACATATTAGTGCCATGCTGGTGCAGTCAGAGATAAGATGCCCAAAGACTGAGCTTGCAGTCCCAAGATGTAGCCCAGATTCACTCCAGGGGTCACTTATTCACAGAAGTGGGAGCTGTAGGCTGCTAGCGGACCACGTTGAGGATCCAAGTCCTCTGTATAGGCAGCCAGGCTGCAGGAGGACCTCAGCTGAGTCAAGGCAGTCCTTTGGACTGAGCACCTTTCTGCACTTAGCTGAGCTATTCTTTTAAGATCTGTGTACTGTCCAACCCCCCGCCCCGCAACACACACACACAATCACTTGAGTTCTGCACTCCTTTTGCTCCAATCCTATCCAGCCAGTCCACATCCAGGTCAAGTAACATTGTGGCAGGTTAGCCACTGTTAACCCTTAACGGGGCTTGTGGCACAGCTTTACATGACCAGGGCACTTTCCAGATTAGCTCCTCAAAGGCACCGAAATGCTTCCGTTCAGGCAAATCGCATTTGAAACGTAAACAGCAGAGGCAGCAGTCTTGCAGAAACGAACAACCCGAAAAAACAGGAACCTTTTTACACTGGGTACACGATGTCATAGTACTATGTCGCAGCGATTAAATTCGAAACAAGACATCAGAAATGTGAACGGCACCCTGCTGTCAGCATAGGGACTGCGGTGTCACAACACAGGAAGTGTGGAAGCACACTTCTTCAGAGATCCGCCGTGACTCCGTTGCAGGGTGTAATCTGGGAAGTGCCCGTAGCCTGCTTTCAAGCAAATTGGATTCAATTATAAAGATTAGCACACATTCTAGAACATCCAGCCTGCCTGACAATGTTCTGTGTAGTTTATTCCTGCTGGTTCTGAGTCTGATTAAATGTTGTCCAACTTTTGCTTTTTGCACAGGCTTTTCTTCAAGAGCCCAGAAACCCAACCCTTTAGATTTTTTTCTGGCAAGTGTTACCGTTGTGGAATAAGGAATAGCATGAGGCTTGAGACTGTGCCTATTCCTTTTACGGCAACAGAAGGCCCCTGCCCCAGTGCGTGATTAGAGTATCTGGCTAGCCTTTAGGCCAGGGATTCTCAACCTTGGTTCCCCGGATGTTATTGGACTTCAACTCCCATAATCCCCAGCCCCAATGGCCTCTGGTTGGGGATTATGGGAGTTGAAGTCCATCAACATCTGGGGACCCAAGGTTTGAGAGGCTGTCAACTCTTCGGACATCCCCACTTCCCCCTATTTTTATGTTTCTGGAGTCACAAGGAGTAGAGTTTGCTTGTGAATGCCGAGGCTCAACATGAAGAGCATCTGTCCCATGCCGGCTTAATACACCACCACCTACCACCTCCCACCCCACACCAGTCACCCCACATCCCATACCTGCGAGGCACTTCCTCATCGCCGTAGTGCACAGCAATGCTGTAGGGGCCCTCCCGGCTTGGCACGTAGCTTGCTGTCTGCGTTCCATCTGCGTTGTCCACAATATCGACAGGCTCCACTAGCCCTGCAGGAAGAAGTCACACAACGGGTGAGGGAAGAGCCGAGTGCCAGAGGTCACCACCTGTGCAGCGGGGTAGGGGGCCCGCTTACCTTTGGGGCCCTGGACTTTGACCTGGAGAGGTGCCACACCTGCCTTGCTGGTGTCCACGGTGAAGGACTGGGGCACGTTGGCTCTGACAACACCTGGAGTCAGGCCAGGACCAGAGCATTTAACCTTGGATGAATCTACAACGTCGCTTACTGGCACTTTGAAAGGGCTCCCTGTGGAATTAAAAAAACCACCACCACATTTGAGCCCACAGACCAGGATGGGGCAAGGACAGTTTTCACCCACCTAGTAAATTTTATTTCCCCCAATTATTTCAGGGGGGAGGTTTTCCAATGGAATCCTAACCAGGAAGGTCAATTTCTAATCCAGCTGTCTGCTTAGTCTTTTAAGGGCGAGTGGAATGGCACAGCAGGGAAACAACTTGACTAGCAAGCCAGAGGTTGCCGGTTCAAATCCCTGCTGGTATGTTCCCCAGACTATGGGAAACTCCTATAACGGGCAGCAGTGATGATGGCAATGGTAAACCCCTCCTGTATTCTACCAAAGACAACCACAGGACTTTGTGGCCGCCAAGAGGAGTCGAGTCAACACTGACTTGGTGGCACACTAACTAACTAACTAACTATATATTCATTCAGAAGTGCCAATTCAAAGCATGTCAGCTTGTACTTGCTACATAGGGACAGTAGTCATCCCCACGTTGGTCACTGCTAGTTTAGCCGTACAGCAGTCAACACAGGTAACCCAAGTTCAGTTGGAGGAGGAGGGTGAGGAAGTGGGCTACACAGTTCCCAGTCTTGCTAGTCACACCCCTTTGCCTTCCAGCTTCTGGGAGGTCGGAGGAGACGAGCTGCTGATGTGCATCAAGAAGATGGACCGAGTTGGGCCAGCTAGCTTGGCATGTACATCTCAGCCAGGAGTCCCCAACCTGTGGCACTCCATGGGAGTCGCAGTTCAGTAATATCTGGAGTACCACAGATTGAGAATCCTTCATCTAGGCCGAAGACTCCCATCCAGCTAAAAAAACCCAAAAACCACACCCTGCATTTTAGGCACTATTAGTTGGGCCTAATAAAGACAGTTTCATTTGCTCTTAAAGCAAAATAAATGCTTGCCTGCACAGGGAGTCATTTCCACCTCTTAGTGCCTACTCCTCCTCCTTTCCTTGAAACTCAAGATCTAAAAGCAGCCATTAGATACAGCATTAACCATGTCTAGGCCGGGGAGGGGGAGCGGGAGAGGACACCCTTGCACCAGCAAATGCATCAGCTCAGCTGCCGCACTCTGCACTGCAACCACGATCACCACCCTCCAGTCTCCCACCATTACTCCACTCCAGCCCCGCACCTGGCACTTGGTGGCCACCATAAGTGACGTTGAGGTTGTAGGTGCCCGGTTCATAGGGGATGTACTCCACAGAGCAGCTGCCATCCTTGTTGTCCGTGCAGGACATCTTCGCTTCAGAGGGACCTTCCACGGCTAGGCCCAACCCACCCGTGCCAGCACCCCTGCAGGGGAAGGCAACAGTTTAGTCTCGCACTCTCAAATTGCACACTGCTCTGTGTCAACGGGAAGAATCCCCACGGATTTCTGCATGAAGTTGAACAAGGAGAGGTTTCTGCTTGGGCAAGGGGAACTAGGTTTCAGTGAGACCTGTGCAGGGCTAGGTCTGCTTCAACCGGACACAGAGAGCTGCCTCATGCAGAGTCAGACTACTGATCCACCTAGCTCAGGACCACCTGGAGTGACTGGCAGCAGTTCTCCAGGGCTTGAGGAACAAGTTGTCCCCAGCCCCCTATGGGGCTAGACCAGGGGTTGAACCTGGGGCCTTCTGCCTGCTCTGCCACCAAGCGACAGGCCCTTCCTAATCTTGGGTGGCTTACATTCTGCGAGCCCATGAGTTGTTAAAAAAAAAAAAAATCCACAAGGCAAGCATACACACTCAAGATCCAACACTTGAGGCAGAATTAGAGTGTAAAATGGATGCAGAAGACACACTCTTCACTTGGGGTGGGTGGGGAGCGGTATCTCTGGTCCAGGCCCACCTACTCCAGTTCTTCACAGAACTCCTAGCAGCCAGTGAATGCTAGGTGGCTGGCTGGCAAGTGCACTCTTGACTACTTCCTGCCTACTGGGTTAGGGAAATCCCTGGGGGGCCGGGCATGGAGGCTGTATACCCAAGACCAAGACGGCAAGGGGAGGGGCAAACCTGTACAGCACAGGAGAGACGGAGGGCCTTTGTGGATCCGTCCCCTAGCATGAGACCATTCCTGCACAACCCTCCTACCACAATTGAATTACCTGGTCTCCACAGTGAATTTGTTGGGCTTGTTGGTGGTTCCACTCTGGATACCAGGACCATGCACCCTGACCCTTGTGGGGTCACATCCTTCTGTTACTGGCACACGGAAGGGGCTACTGGGAACAGGGCTGCCATCATAGGTCACATCAACAGAGTGGACACCTGAAAGAAGGCCAGAAGAGGCATGAGCAGAGCAGGGCGAGCAGCATGGAGCCTAGCACCCCCGCTGGCTTACTCCCAGCTCTTCCAAACACAAGACCTCAGCTAAAAACTCAAGTTAGCTTCCAGTTTACACCTGTACTCTGTGAAAGCCACTTGTTTCCCAGTTTCCGCAATGGGTCGTGTAAGAAAGAGACCATTCCTGCACATCTAATGTTACCGCTTGCATGCTTGAGGCCTGGCTCAACCAGCCCACACACATTTTGGTACAGTGGGCAGAGAGCCAGTGGAAATACCCCAGCCTCTCACAGTGGCAGGCCAAATTCACTGCCCTTTTAAATGGTATCTTAATCTATTACCCGAGACCAGCTACCTCCCTCTGCCTCACAATAGGGCTGATCCTTGCCCAGGTTTAAATATCATCGCAAGCTCAAGAACAACTTGACCGATACAGGCTAAGTGGAACTTCTCTATTGGGCTCTGCCATCATTTCTGTAGTGGATACAGAGGAACCTTCTCCTCTCCCAAAGAGAGAGGCCCACAAGACAAGCCTTCAGAAGACAGGCTCTTCCACCTCTTCCACTAGCATGCACCTGAGCAGGCAACCCCACCCTCTACCTTGAGCAGCCCTTCCCCCACTAGACCGTACCATCTTCATAAGGCGTGTACTCCACGTTGTAGGTACCGTCTCCATTATCATGCACATAGCTCTCTGTCAGGTTTCCTGAGGGATTGGACACTCTTGTTTTGATATGAGGACCTCCGGCTTTTGTCAAGGTTCGTGCATCCACATTGAACTCTGTAGTGGCCTCACGGAACACACCTGGTGAGAAGCAGCAGCATCAGAAGCCATGCAGTGGGAAGAGTTCTCCTCCAAAGCTCTTCCCTTCCAGACTTGCCCAGGGCCACAACTTCACCCCCTCCCCCCCACATCCTACCTTAGGAATACCCAAGCTCTCCCAACAGCATCAAGCACGGTCTTGCAAGCGCTGCTTGACTTTACAAACACAGTGCCAAAATCCAGTGCGACACCAGCATGAACCCACCCACCCCACCCCACCCTCTTCATCCCCAAGGTTGGAGATTGCCTATGGAGCTGCAGGTCAAGGACACCCCGAGTGCAGGACTGTGTCAAGCCCATATGCTGCAACTACAGGATCTAATCCAGGCTGCTCAACTTCAGCCCTCCAACTGTTTCTGGACTACAACTCCCATAATGCCCAGCCACAGCAGTCAATAGCCAGGAATTGTGGGAATTGTAGGCCAACATCTGCAGGAGGGGCAAAGTTGAGCAGCCCTGATCTTTATTTATTTTTACATTTCTATACTGCCTTTCGTTAAAAAACAACCCCAAGGCGGTTTACAAAAATTAAAACATACAATAAAAAAGCAATAAAAAACATCAAGCTAAAAACATATAAAAACAGCCATAAAAACAATACAACAGTCTACGGGTTAGATTTGTCCCGTATCCTTGTGCCAGTCTTATCCCTTCTTCTCAGCCTATACCCTCATGGTGAAGGGGCAGGATCATGCAAAGAGTTAAGAGGTGCACTGTAAGCCAGTGTATGCTGTTCTGCAAGCACAGGAGTCATGCAGAGAACAGTACTGGGTGTAGAGCATAGTAGGCCTGTGTAGCTATTTGGCTCTAAATGGCCAAAGCCAACTATGTGCACACTCCCCAACCCAGACCCCATGTGAAAGCAGCGGTTTCTCCTCTGCTCAGCTGCATGCAGAACAGGCCTGTGCATGGCACTAGGAAGGGTGCTTAGAGAAGCAGAGCCAGGGCAAGTCAGTCACATCTCAGAAGGCACACAGAGTGCTGGGAAGTGTAGTCCTTCCCCAGCATTTTCCACATGGGGAGACTACCCTTCCCAGATGTCAGCGCAGCTAGTCATGGCTCTGGGTCTCTTTAAGCACCCTCCCTGGTGGTGCGCAGGCACTACTCTGCATGCATCTGAGCAGTGGGAACAGCTGCTTCCATGTGGGACAAGCAGGGGTGTGTGCGCACACATGCATCCAGTTTTGGCCATTTAGAGCCAAGCCACAGCACAGGTGCCAAGTTCAGTTTCATGAGAATCTCAGCTCTTAAGCGTTTGTAGCCCTCATGGTTGTGAAGAGATGCTTGAAAGTGTGCAGGCAGTGCCTGGTGAGATCTCAGAAGCCAGAGGTTCCAGATCTTCCTTGGTCACAGGGCATGGGGAGTCTGTTCCCTGCACAGCTCTTTGTCCCTTCCCAGATACAGAATTCTCCCAAATGCAGAATTAGGCATGAGGGAGTAGTGCCAACGTGTTTGAGTTCTGCAACCTGTGTGAGTCAGACCTTGGTACATTTGGAGTCTCTGAAATACACACACACACACACACACACACACACACACACACACACACACACACACTCTTACTTTAGGCTGTCCTCAGCACTGTCTCCCCAACATTTGCTGTTCATGTCCACACAGGCACCCATCCTCACCTTTGCCTTCTACTCCAGGTCCATACACTTTTACCCCAGATGTGTCCACAGCAGGTTCCACACTGAGCTTGCTGGGGAAGTTGGGCACAGGCTGCCCGCCGTACTTGATCGTGATGGTGTAGACGCCCGGGCAGAGAGGGATATAGGTGATGGTGTAAGTGCCGTCACCATTGTCCCGCACGTGGACCTCGGCCTGGGTGCCGCTTTCCGAGATGATCTCGATGGTGAGCTCTGCACTCCCTGCGCTGGAGCAGTCCACACTGAACTCCCCGGCCTGGCCCACGGTGGCGTGTTCCAGTCCCGGGCCGGAACACTTCACTTTGGACGGGTCAAAGCCCGGAGACACCTGGGCTTTGAAGGGAGAGCCTGGCACATGGGTGTCCGCAAAGAGGATGTTGATGTTGTATTCGCCAGGCTCTGTGGGCAGGTAGGAGACTGAGCAAGTGCCGTCTCCGTTGTCCAAGCACTCTATCTTGGCCTCGCAAGGGCCCTCCACAGTCAGGCCAAGGCCTCCATTCCCAGCCCCCTTGGTATCTATGGTGAAGGGGGCAGGGGAGCCAGCCGAGCCACCCTTCAGGCCTGGCCCATAGGCCTTCACCTGTGGGGGGGGGGAAAGAATCCTCTCAGAAGTGTGTGCAAACCAAGGCCCATACACAGGATCATTCCTTTCTACCCGGCTTTTCACATTAGCTGAATAAGTCCCTTCGGAGCAAGCGATTTTACCACACCCAAACAGAGAAGTGCTCCATGAACGGCAGGATGCTCCCCCCCCCCATACTGTACAGGTCAGACAACTCGACCAAACGAGGTGCACCTCCTCCTCGACCATCTACTGTGGCTCTTGTGGAGCAGAGTATTTCAGAGGGTCACCAATGCAAAGAGATTTGCTGCTAAGGACCCCGGCTACACTTGAGTACCTTAAGTGGCGCAGTGGGGAAATGCTTGACTAGCAAGCCAGCGGTTGCTGGTTCGAATCCCCACTGGTACTACATCGGGCAGCAGCGATACAGGAAGATGCCGAAAGGCATCATCTCACACTGCGCGGGAGGAGGCAATGGTAAACCCCTCCTGTATTCTACCAAAAGGAAACCACAGGGCTCTGTGGGCGCCAGGAGTCGAAGTCGACTTGAAGGCACACTTTACCTTTACCCCTGCTACAAATTTATTAGGAGACCAGCTCTTCTCTTCCAGGAGTCAGGAGGGCACTCAGGATTTTGTGGGGCTCCGCAACTTTGCCCAAGCAAAGTGCCTGAGAGCCAGATAGGAACGCGTAGATGTATTCTATGTCAACTATCTGCTCTCAGATCAGGAGGAGGAAGTAACAAAGCTGCTAAGTTTTGTGAGGCAGCTAAGAATGCTAGACAAGAGATGGTAAACCAGATTATGTAAACTGGTAACTGCTGATTAGGATGAGATAATATTCGATCTCTGTATATATTACTATTATAGCATATGTGTATTATTATGTATGCCTTAAATTTTGGTCTATGACCGTAAACAAACATGACTGACTGAACACCTCTTTTCTCAGAGAACATGCAAAGCTTACTCCAGAACCTAGAGCATGTTTTCCCTTTCTGCTAGGCCCTACTTTCCTTCTGCTTACAGGTAACTTCCCATCTAGCATTTCTATAGGCCCCACCCTAGAACCCCTTGCCTGGTCTAGGTTTGCCAATGGCTTGAGTTTTGCCCCCAAGACATTGTACCGCCTTGTTGGCAAACAGGATGGGAAAGATTATACGTATCAGGGAAAAAAGAAATTATGTGTAATTTTATTGTCAGAAGAGACGGGCCATTTGGATAGCCATTCTGCACATGCTCAGAGGCAGTGTCACCACATTGATGGCTTCTTGTTAGAAAGGGAAATAATTCTTTATGTGCTCTAGGCCAGGGATTCTCAGTGTTGGGTCCCCAGATGTTATTGGACTTCAACCCCCATAATCCCCAACCAAAGGCCTCTGGGGCTGGGGTTTATGAAAGCTGAAGTCCAATAACATCTGGGGACCCAGCATTGAGAATCCCTGCTCTAGGTAGCTGCCCAATCTGCTAGAGCTTTGGTACATTATTTTATTTATCTATCCAACATTTATATTCCTCTCTTCCTCCAACGAGCCCAGAGCGGTGTACTACATACTTGAGTTTCTCTTTCACAACAACCCTGTGAAGTAGGTTAGGCTGAGAGAGAAGTGACTGGCCCAGGGTCACCCAGCTAGTTTCATGGCTGAATGGGGATTTGAACTCTGGTCTCCCCGGTCCTAGTCCAGCACTCTAACCACTACACCACGCTGGCTGCCCTCTCCTTCTGACCCAGTCTCATACCTCCACACCACAGAAGAGACACAGCCAAGAGAATTCCACCCCATTGCCTGCACCAGCCAGGCAACTCCTACCTTAGATGGGTTGGTGGGGGGCACAGCCTCCACAGGGAAGGGGCTGCCTGGAACCGGCACTCCATCATAGGTCACATCTACCTCGTAGGGCCCCTCCTCACGGGGGATGAACTTCACCACACTGTTGTCAGGGCTGAGGCCGGGCTCCACTTTACAAGGCACCGGTTTGCTGGAGGGGCCTGTGATCTTGGCAGCCACCTTGCCTTGGCCACCAGCCCCCTTGGATTTGACGGTGAACTCCTGGTCTTTACCTACTTCTACCTCTGCAAGAAAAGTTGGAGTTGGGTCTTAATATAAACCAGAGTCTGCAGACTAATAGGAGCCAACCCTCCCCCCTCCTCAAAACCTTGGGAGCTTCCAGGACAAAGATAGCTGCTCGGGGAGGCAGAGTAGGTCACAAAATGGCAGCTTGGGGAGGTGGAACTGGTGGCAGGATGACAGTCAACACAAAAGTTTACCCCCACAAGACGACTTTGACATCAAAACCCCTGAATTCCCAGAGAATTTTTGTGCAGGACGGGATAGAACAGAAGTAGGAAAGGCAGCTTAGTGGGTGAAGAAACTGGAAAGAAGTTAACGCGAGAGGCGGGAGTGAAAGGGGTACCTCTCCCTCTGCCCGCTTGGACGGTCTAGTGACCGCCGAGAAAGGTACAGGGAGGTGGGAGACTTCTGCACTTGTAGGCTTGGTTATAGCCGCTAGTGGGCTGCTGGAGGGCGGGAATAGAGAGCCAGGAGCCCTTACGCCCCGTGGAAACTCCAGTTTCGTTCGCCCCCTTGGAACACAAACGTTTAAGACGTTTAAAACGTTTAAGACCCTCCCTACATGCTCCAGTCCATACAACAGGGGAACAAACAGAGAAGCAGGGGGATGGGAGACAGGGGTGGAGGGAGGATCTTTTTTTTAAAGTATATATATTAACGAACAGGAACGGAAGAGGAATTGGGGAGTAATGGAGGACACAGACAAAGTACAACGGAGAGATACAATAACCTGACCAGAGAAGGAAGGAAAACTTGCCAGGAGCAACGCAGGACTATAAGGACCGGGGTGGGGTTATCCCCATCGGGCTCTAAAGGCTTTCTATTAGTATTTTACATAGTCCTGCCCAGGAGCACGTGACGAGGATAACCCAATGAGATGCCTTGACTGCAGCAACCGAGAACATACTGATCAGGCAAGAGAATTTTAAGAGATGCAGCCATGCTCCCGTTTAGTCAACCAATAGATTTGCAGGCTGGGAAGGAAGGAAGCGAGGGAGGGTGGAGCAAGCCCAAATGCCTAGAGAGCTACTTCAGACATGCCTGGGAGCTACCAGTAGTTCCCAAGCTACCAAAGGCCCACCCCAAAACAAGACACCTTCTTCCACCCAAAACAGTGTTCACTGGGCAAGAAATCCCACCTACAAGTTCTGAATCCGGCCCTGTACAGAGGACCTTAAGAACCAGAGCGAACTGCCATTGTATTCCTACATAGCCGTTTTGCAATTTACACCACCACATCCTAAAACCTGGAGAAGGCGACAAGACTGGGTGATGGTTTAAGCTGTGGGGAGGGACCGACATTGGCATGATGAATGTTTCCTGAACACACAAAGGTCTTGGAGTCCTTCCAATCACTTGGCCTTGGCTGGTCTCCAGGAAGAGAAAGGTTTTTGTGAACAGCCACTGGAGACACAGCTGAAGAAGTCTCTGGACTATAACAAGTTAAGTTTTCCTTCATAGTTTTATCCCATAGAGCCTTGGAACTGTAGCTCTTGAAAGGAGCAAGGGAATTTTGTAGTCAGCACTTGAGGGTGGCGAAATTCCTAGGGTTCTTGTTGGGACAGGGAGACAACAGTTTAAAAGCTTGTTTATGTTGGCAACATGGACAGACTCTCTGGGATTGTCAAACTGCCTTACCAGGGCTGCAACTTCAAGCAAGCACAAGGGCGGTGGAGAATGGTAAGCATTGTTGTCGAATTCAGGTTTCTCAGAGTATCAGAACTTAAACACTCAGCTGCCACTGCAAGCTAGTTTGTGCATCCCTTCCTCCTAGATGTGGAGGATTTACCAACACTCATTAACAGATGCACCCCTCTTCCACCAGCCAATGAAGTGGAGATACAGTAAGAGTGTATGGGTGTGTGTGGGGATGACCAGCCATCACAGGCCGAGGCTAGTTCTAATAGATGTAAGAGTGGGGGTGGGAGGAGAGCGAAGGGTCCTCATGCCATCCGTTTCCTACAGTGCTAGACTGGTTCCCAAGGATCCCTGCTTTCACTAGAAAAAGTTTATATTCTAAGACTGGGTGCTGGAAAGGAAGCATTCAAGTGTGTGGATGATACCCAATGAATCTCACAGATTCAAGCAGTTAGGGATAGGACTTCAACACCTCTACATTTCTGTGTTCTGCAGAGTTGTGGCATCTGCACAACTCTGAACTGGAGGGGGGCGGGTGATGTTTAGCCATCTGAGTTGCAGCTTGTCTGAGCTTCCCAGGGACCATCTGGTCCAGACAGAATGCTGGCCCAGGTGAATACCACTGCCACTTTGTGCCAGTCATGTGCGGTTTGAAGTAAGAGGCTGGCCATCACGTCCAAGAGAGCTTTGGAGTCCTTAATACAGAACATCTTGAAAGCATGAAGGATGTCCTAGATCAGCTTTTTAAAAAGAGAGCATTAAAATAGTGCAGCTAGAGTTGAATTTAGCAAGCCTTTGTTAAAGTGAGTATTTAAGTCAGTCAATTGCCACCTAATCTGTACCCAGTCTAGAATAGTTATTTCTAATGCAGTTCCTGAACCTTACCGTACAAGATTAAGCCTGAAACCAAGGCCTAGTAGGGGGCCAAAGTTAGTGTAACACACTATCCCTAATTTAGCCCCCCTACTAGGCCTTGGTTTCAGGTTTAATCTCATAAGGCAGTCCTTCATGGCATGAAAGGGCCGCCGCAGATTAAACCTGACAAGTTTCTAGTACCAATGGTGGCTAAAGAGTATTACTGTACACCAGAGCATGCCAGAGTGTCTCCAGAGCCAAAGAGAATTTTCAGTGGGTTTCCCAGTGGTTTCCTAGAGGCCAGTGCTGCACATAGTTTCAGCCTGCCCACCCCCTTACTAGCAAACACAGTTATGAAGATAAGTGCTGGCCACAGGCCTGTTTGTAGGCCACCGAAATACATACTGTCACCAAGTCCGGAAATCTTTATCTTGCCGAGATCTAAGGTGGGTGCCACAGCCACATTGAATGGGCTTTTGGGAATGTGGTCTCCTCCATATGTTACATTCACACCAATGTTACCCTGAAAGAGAGTCGAGAACCACTATTGCCATGTGCGACCTAAAGGAATCACTTAAGTAACATCTAATCAGCAACAGCATGCTCCTGTTGCTTTGCAAGGTGACAGCCAGACATGTCTGTAGCATTGACCAGTTTGAGATCTAGTTCTCATCGAGACCGTAAGCCAAGCCTGTGCCTCAGCTGGACCACTTTAGACTGAAGTGGGGGCTCCCAACCTGAGGTCCCCAAATGTTGGGACTACAACTCCCGAAGGCCACTGGGGCTGGGAATGAGGCGAGCTGCAGTCCAACAACATCTGGAGACTCCAGGTTGGGAACCCCTCTGCTATTAAAATCCTCTGCTCCGAGTATAGCTGAGAAAAGGCTAGAATAGGCCCAAACCATTCAAATTTAACTAGAACCTCCCTGTTCTCTTAAAGCTGCTTCAGTTCTTGTTAGTAAGTACCAAACACCCCAAATCCTAGCCTGTTTGATGCATTCTAGAAGAGCAAGCTGGGCAGCAGTCAGCTACTGATCAAGAGGTTGTGCTTCGGCTATGGGGCAATGATAGCACCCTTGAGAAGTCTACCTGTCCCCCCCTCCCCTCACTTACCTGCTGCACAGGGGTGTATTTGACAGTGTAGGTGTTGTCATGGTGATCGATTATTTCAGCATCTCGTACAGCATCTCCTTTGGCTGGGCCAGTATACTGAACATCTAGCTTGGCCTTGCCAGCTGCCTTGGTGTTGACTGTGAAGTAGGTTGGTTTGCCAATTTCCACACCTGTTGGGAGAGTGTGTGGATGTTAGGAAGGTCCGAGGACCCCCCACATTCCTAGACCTTATCATTCTCTCCCTCCTACAGGAAAGGACCACAGCTCAGGGAAAGCATCTGATTTGCACACAGATGGTTCCAGGTTCAATCCATGGCTGGGAACCTGAAATGTTCTAGAGCTGCTGCCACTAGTCAGTGTAGACGCAGGGCTGCTCAACTTTGGTCCTCCTGCAGATGTTGGCCTACAGCTCCCATAATCCCTGGCTATTGGCCATGGTGGCTGGGGATTATGGGAGTTGTAGTCCAAAAACAGCAGGGGGGGCAAAGTTGAGCAGCCCTGGTGTAGACCACCCCAAGCTAGATGGACCAGTGGTCTAATTTGGCACAAGGGAGCTTCCTATGTGATCATCTCCCCCAAGGCTTCTTTGCATTGTACCATTTTGGCTACATTTAAGTTCTTTACAACTCTGTGGAAATTCACCCAGTCACCTCTTATTTTTGTCAACTGCCTTGGTCTGGGAACGGCGCAGCTGCCCATTTTGAAGATCCTGTACTCTCAGTCTCCTCAGTCTTTCCGACAGAATGATCAGGCTTTGCTTCCAGAAGAGTGAGAGTCATTTTCAGAGGACACAACATTCCCTGGGAAGATGCCTGCTTCTAGCTATGGATGGAGTATGACCTACGACAGGCTTGAACACCACAAGGCCTGCAAGCCGGTTGCAGCCTCCTTCCTATTGTGGCAGTTCCCGAGGGTGGGTGGGGGGAATTCCAGATACCTATCTGCAGCCTTTAATGTATCTGTGACCTACACAGGCCTGTAAGCGGGGGTGGGGGTGGACAGGAACACATTGCTCTTCATCTCTGGATTCAGAGATGGTGGCATTGCTGTTGCCTATGCCAAGCTTTAAAAGAGCACAACCCCCCCCCTTTTCTGCCCAACTACTAAAGTTACAGGTGACTTCTGGTTGGAAGCTTGGCTAGCCCTGCTTCAAGCTCTATTGCTCCTAGACCCCATCCACACCTCTAATCCCAACCCACGCCTGCTTACAGGATGCCCCAACTCACCACTCCTGTTGAGGCCAGGTCCCTCAGCCTTAACCTTGCTGGCATCGTGTGAGGGATCCACTTTGATTCTGATGGGACTTGTGGGGGTGGCCTGCAGGTGGACAAGAGGGGAGAATGGGTCACTTGCACCCCTACCTGGTCCCCTGCTTCCACAGCCACCACCCTGAAGAGAAGCCTCACCTGGTCAGCAAACAGCACCATGATTGTGTAGCTGCCAGCACCACGGGGGGTGTACTTTACTGTGAAGGTGTCATTATCATTTCGAATGATGTCAAAATCGATGTCTGCCTCAGCTGGGCCCACAACACCTGGTGCACACTTGATGCCAATACTCACATCACCTTTGACAAAGAAGAGAACAAGGTTCATATGATGCCTGAGCAAGTGGGACCATTTCCTTTATAAAAAAAAAAGAGGTACTACCTAGCTTACTACTACTACTACTACTACTACTACTACTACTACAGCAGCCTGCCCAGGGGTTCAGCAGGTCCCTGAAGGCAATAGAAAGTTAAGTCTGACACGCCATTACCAATTCTGTTTCTTCTTAGGGAAGAGGCATTCACACAATACAACAATGTAAAGAGCAGTCTTGGAGTCCAAACACACAATGGGAGAACCTTTTCAGTGCCAGTTTCCTTCTATTCCATCTACTCTACAGTTTAATCCTTTTGCACCTCACTATCTGACCACAAACACACCTATAGAAGACTAAAATAAAACAACTGCAGGGGAAGGGAGAAGTGTACCGACATCAGCAGCCAACAGCAAAGGATTGGGGGGCGGGGTGAGAGGCAGAGGTCAGAGCTGGTCTTGTGGTAGCAAGCATGACTTGTCCCCTTAGCTAAGCAGGGCCTGCCCTGGCTGCATATGAAAGGGAGACTAGAAGTGTGAGCACTGTCAGATATTCCCCCTCAGGGGATGGAGCCGTTCTGGGAAGAGCAGAAGGTTCCAAGTTCCCTCCCTGGCAGCATCTCCAAGATAGGGCTGAGAGAGATTCCTGCCTGCAACCTTGGAGAAGCCGCTGCTAGTCTGTGTAGACTATACTGAGCTAGATAGACCTATTGTCTAACTCAGTATATGGCGGCTTCCTATGTTCCTATGTCTTAGCCCCATTGTCAGTTCATTTGTGTAGCTTGTCCCCAAGGCAAGCACTGGGCAGCATCAATACAATGGCTTGATGCTCATCCCCTCACCCACCACAAGATCTTTTGCTGTTGGTTGCTGATCCTTGTCTTTGCTTATAGACTACAAGGTCCAGTGTACATTTGTCACCACAGATGATGCTAAAAGTACCTAGAGTCTCTTGCACAGCTGTGCATGTGGATTGCTCTGACGATTAGAGAGAACTGTCATGGGTTCCCTAAAGAATTCTTGGGGTGTAGTTGGCAGAACTGCTGAGAAATCTTGAACTGCAACTCCTGCCTGAAGTTGAGCTCTTAGGATTGTGTGGCAAGAGCAAGTGAATCAACATATGGCTTTTCTCAGTGCTTCCTTATCCTTAATGAAGCATTTTTGTTTGGCACGATGCACAAATTGAGCAGTCAGAATTATGTCTGCTCTGCCTGTGGAGACCACAGCACCTAGAGCAGTCCGGCACCTGTGAGCCATGGTTTACTTGGAATTTTGGAAGATTTAGCGTGTTTTGGGTGGCTTCCAACTGGGTCAGTGACGAGGTGAGCGGCTTCTGCCATCCTCCTGGTTTTCCTCCCCACAGCACAGTGTGAGGAGCATAGGCCAGAATGCCAGACTGCCGAAATCCTAAAGGGACAAGTTCCCAAGCATAGACTAGGCAATCTGCAATAGCTGTTGGGATACAAAAGGCTTTGCTGAACGGGGCAAACAGATCCGCCTTCCACTTCTCTAAACCGAGTAAGCAGGCAGCCATCGGCACACAGTGAAACAGGCAAGGCTGTGCAGATGAGAAAGCGAACAGATGAGCTTGTCTCCCACCGGAACAGTCTTTTGACAGTCTCCACAAGTACCCTTCTAGATTAGAAAGTTTATCTCATCCTAACAGTAGTCAGCCAGATGTCCATGAAAAGACTCAGAGAGCAAAAGGATGCTGCCCTCATGCTCCATATCCGTGCCTGTAGCGGAAGCACCTGGTCTCTGTCCCCAGCAAAATGGAATCCCCATGTTCTAATAGGCCATTAGTTATCTTTCAGAGCCACCCAAGGAATATTCTACGATAGAGGAAGGACCCAAATCACAAGGAATCTGTTCGCCACGCCAGGGAGCTAGGCTGAACCCCAGCATCTTCCTCGACACCTAACTAAACTCTCCTACAAGTTTGTTTTGCTTCCCTATGCATCGTTATAGCCGGAGCGGAGTGGGGCGGGGGGGGGGGGGAGGAGGAGAGAAGAAGATTGTTAGTCCACCAGGTCACAGTAGCAAAGCTACTTCCACCTGCTCCCTTCCAGCTGTCCTGAACTGCATCACCATTCCAAGCCGAGACCAAGTTCTAGCTGCTACTGGGAGCCACACCCAAGAACTGAACGGAAAAGCAGTCCTTCCACATGGCCTAGAGAAAGAAGAGGCCTTACCCTGTCCAGCTTCTGCACAGTCTACGGTAAAGTAGGTTGGCTCATGAGCTTTCAAACCAGTCTTTGCCACACCAGGACCATAGACCTTCACCTTGTTGGGGTGACTGCCAGCTCCAATGTTCACCTAGAGAAGGAGGAGACAGAAATGCTATTGGTTGAGGCACTTGGGGAGACTGAACACAGGGCAAGATGCATCTCTGCCAGAACTGGAAATGGTGGAAGCAGCTGATGGAACAGGAAAGGGAAGAAGTGCTCCCCTAGGCTTTGGGTCCTAGAGAGATCCGAAGAGGATTGACGAGCGCTTTTATTGTAGTAGAACTGCATGATGCACTCTACCTCCGAGAGGCATGTTAGAGATCACAGTCACTAAGGTTCAGAATGAGGTGGGGGTGCGGAGAAGCAGGAGAAGGGAAAGTTGAGGCCTGTGGCCTCTGTAACAGTAGGAGCCCATGCACAAGCACAGACCACACCAGCACCACCAGTCTGTTGACGAGAGGTGTGTGAGGCCATTGGAAGGAATTGCATTCAGCTACCGAATCGGGCTGGGAAAATGCGATCCCTTCACCTGCAACCGGAACCCACTTAATCCAGAAGTCTCCTTCCTAGTTGTGCATAACAGCTTTGCTTCTGAACCCCCACCCCAGCACCCACAGAGCATACTGAATTAAGCCCTCTAGCTTTTATTCTTGCAAGTGAAGGGATTTGGGAGACATGCTGGGGAAAGAACAAGATATCGTTCGTTCTCCTCTTCCTACCCAGCCACCAGCCTCTGCGCTTGCTGCTGCACTTACCCTGAAGGGACTGTTCGGGATGTTGACACCTCCCCAGGACACCATGGCAGTGTGCTTCACTGGCTTCTTGGGCAGATAGGAGCAGCTGTAGGTGCCATTTCCATTGTCTTTCACAGAAACATTCACAGGAGATCCTTCCGAGTCCTGACATGCAGAGACCAATGTGAGACCAGCCTGCTGCCTGCTCCTCAGCCAGCATGGCAGGGCATCCCAGCCCCTGGAGGATCCCCCACATTCTTTGGAGAGTGGCATTCCTTCTCTCCCGACTACCAAGCCTCACCTGGACTTGCACCTTGAGGGGTGCTTTCCCACCGTTCTTAGCATCCACAGTGAACTCTGCTGGCTTGTTGACTGCAACCCCAGTCTTCTCTAAGCCTGGGCCATGAGCCTTCACCTGGAAAGGAGTTGGGGGAAAGGCTGTGTGAGCAGCAGAGCAAATCCCACTCTAAAAAGGTCCACTGCAAACCACACAAGTCCAGCCAGCTGAAGGGCCCAGGAGGAAGGACCTCAGCTTCCACTTGAGGCAGCAGATGCCTCGCGAAGAGCCCGTTTTGCCTTGGGTTGGAGTCCAGAGGCAAAGCTTTGGTGGCAAGCTCGGAATGGCGTGTAGGAAGGAGCCTGTGAAAAGGGCTATTTGAAGCCATTTCAGCCCATTTGAATTTGGGGAGAGAACTAAGGGGTAAAGAGGAAAATGGATTGGGGTGGGAGAACCACCAGGTTTGGGAAAGAGTAGTCTGCATATAGGCCTCTCCTCCCATTTCTGCTCATACCCCAAAGTCCCAGTTAACCCTCCCCCTAGTCATGAGCCTTCACAACTCCCAGCTAATTTATAACCATGAGGGCTAGAACCTTTAATCTGAAGGCTGGTTTTCCAAGAAAAAGAGCAGAGTTTCTGCTCTGTCTGGTGCACGCAGATGCATGTGGCCTTGGCAAGCTCTTCTGTAACCCAGGCCAGCCAGTGTTGCCATTCCTTAGTTTTGCCTCTCCCCAACAGCTCCACACAAGCAGCTGCCGGGTCCCCCTGCTCAACAGGGCCTGGAAGTTACCTTCTCTGGATAGAAGTCCTTGGGAGCAGCTTTGATCTCTGCCATGAAAGGGCTAAGCTTGATATCTTCATTGTTGCAGAGAACGTGGACGGCATACTCGCCGGGCTCCTGGGGCCAGTAGCGCACGTCACAGGAGCCGTCACCCTTGTCATCGCACTCAATCTTCGCCTGCGAGGGGCCCTCCACTGAGAAGCCTGAGGGGTCAAGGACGATGACAGAGGACGCAAACACAAATGTGTTTAGAACTGGGGACCAAAGTGGGATGCGTACATGCAAACACGTTACAAGAGCGAGTCCCAGCCAAGGGACGAATCACACACATAGCCAAGTCTGCTTTGGCTCAGTCTGATCCAGACCAGTGTTTCTCAACCACCGGTCCGTGGACCAGTGCCGGTCCGCAACGTGTTGGGTACCGTTCCGTGAGGCGTCACTAATAAAAATCACTCCGCCCCAAAAAACAATTTCGGGCTGGCGGGAGCTCTCCGGAGCTCATTTCCAGGATAACGTTCATTTCTCTTCCTTGAAATGAACATTATCCAGCAGAGAGGGCTGCCTGGAAATCAGCTCCGGAGAGCTGCCAGAAATTGGTTTGGGGTGTGTGTGCGCTTGGGGGTGGGGTTTGGGGCGAGGGGGGCAACCCCCTTACTAACTGCTGGTCCGGGAAACTGCACACAAATAACGTACCAGCCCATGACTCCAAAAACGCTGAGAAACACCGATTCAGACTACTACATCCACAAAGGTTCTCAGGGTGGCATACAATATACACACATTAAAGCCTTCTGTTGTCTTGGCTAGTAGCATCTGACTCGTGAAACCACCAAAAGCCTACCTAAATGAGCGGGGCAGGGCAGGTTTGTGAAGGTGCCGCTCTAGCAGAGAGCTACTCGCCCAACCTCAGAAGCTGGGACACTTGGAAGAGCCTCTCATCCTCAGACAGAGGACTATAGCAAAGAGGCATTCAAGGACCCCGGATCCAAACTGTCTGCAGCATGAAAGGGCAGAACCAGCACTGCGAGTTGTGCTTGGACACTAAACTGGAAGGCAGTGTGGCTCCTACAGAACAGGGGAGAGACGTGTCCAGGCCCCGCTCAGTCCTGCCACGACATTCCTGGCCTAACATTTTAACCAAAGCTGGCCCCATACAGAGGGTAACAAGGATGCAGTCTAATGGAGGACAAATCCCCATTTTTCAGGAAAAGGGTGCAGCTGGTAGAACAGACAAAGCCAGCAACCACATAGTCTGGTTACTGACAGGACAGCTGCTGTTCCAAAGGAGCCTCTGTTCCGTTTCTCCCCTTGCACTATCATGGAACACTGGCTGGTGCGCTCCCAACCCCACCCTGGTCTTGCCTCTTTCCCTTCTACTGCCACAACCCTGCATTTTAAACTTCCATGAAGTATGGGCAGCCAGAATATCAGGGCTGACCCTTGCTCTCACTTCAGCTACTCAAGAATAACCAAGGGAGGATCAGGTGTGGCGGTCACTCTGATGTTCCTTGCACTCCCCATCTGTGCACTTCACCTACAATGAGGTGAACGAACAGCCGAACACTCAGCCACGATGCTAAGCGAAACTGCCATGTTCAGAACAATGGCAGCCCTTTCCTCCATGATGGCCTTTTGAGCCATCAAAGCCCAGACCACTATCGCATCACACAATTGTGACTCCATTCTGTTAGCTAGCTATGCATTGCAGACACCATTCCTGCTCAAAGACAATCATGGTCATCTTCCCGCTTACCTAGTGTGCCAACATCATCCCCAATGGCCTCCACCACAAAGTCAGCCGACTTGCCCACGACGCCTCCTTCCAGGCCAGGTCCCCAGGCTCGCACCTTCTGGTTCGTGCATTCCGTCCCCACCTTTACCTCAAACGGGCTGAAGCAGAAAAGAATGTTTACACTTGGCTTCCGCCATTGGCCAAGCGAACAGTTCACGAGGGGAGAGAATTTGCCTGCCCAGATTTGCTCCACCACCACTACTTGTGCAGGTCCACACACAAGAAATCTTCCTCTAGACATAGAGCTGGGGAAACTGCTCCGTGGGCCTCAAGTAGCCAATATTTCACAGCCAGCCCTCACATAATCTCTTGAGACAGCCACTCCTGGGTTAACAGCTGGTGCCCGCAACACCCTGGCGAGGCAGATGCCTCTGGGAAGAAGTTCTTATCCCCTTGCCCCAGTAAGAGCTCCCAGCATGACATCTTGGAGGAATATGTTCTTGTTGCTCCAGGAACAGACAGGAGGAGTGCCATTAACTCTCTGTTGGGGATGCTCTTGCTTAGTGGTTCTTAATGTGGGGTCCACCAGATGTTGCCGAACTATAGCTCCCAGCATGCCCAGCCACAATATATTGTGGCTGGGGATGCTGGGAGTTGTAGTTCAGCAATTGTTGTAAACCACCCAGAGACTTGCATTTTGGGAAGTATAAATAAACAAACAAACCACTGCTCTAGCTCAAGAGTTTCCTGCATCATACGGGGTGGAGTAGATGGTCCACAAGCCCCCCTCTGACTCAGATTCTATTACTTGGACTACTCCCACAGATGTTCTCTATTCCGAGCCCTGCAGCCAAGACCATCAAGCTGAATGTTGGGTGCAAGCCCTATAAGCAGCAAAGGAGGGATTCAAGACCTATTCCTAGTTGACAATGCTTCCTTGAGCATGTGTGTGCGCCTCCTAACCCCTCCCCTATTAGAAGGGAGCAAAGCCTTCCCACTACCCATGGCAACCATGGGATTTTATTAGAGATTCTCACCTGCGGGGGATGTGCTGCCCACCCCAAGTGATTGTGACTGTATAGTTGCCAGGTACAGTGGGGTAGTACTCAAAGCCATACACGCCGTCTCCCAGGTCCTTCTGCTTGACACGTTCCTCCAGTCCTTCTGCAGGGTGAACAGAATGGGGATTGGAGGTGGCTCCATACATACAGAAGAGTTCATGTACTTGCCAGTTATTTACCACTTAGGAATTTTATCATCTCCCAAAAGGTCAACACTACACAAGAGCTTGTGTCTACACTATGCAATGGGACTTTTCTTTTGACCAAGGAAAACTGAGTTCAGATCCCAACTCTCCCAACTCTGCCACAAAGCTCAAAGCATCCTTTAGCTAATCGGGATCCCTTTGGCTTACCTTGGAATTGCTGGGAGAAAAAGCAAGGCAAGTTCCATTTATCCTGCCCTTCCTTTGAAAAGCTCAGGGCAAATGAGAGCGGGACTCAACAAACTGAAAGCTGCCAAAATCCTCATATTGACAATAATGTTAGTCAGGGTCACTGTGGTGTGAAGTTTCAATAGTTTTAGTCCACACCTCTGCTGGTGGCTATCGCAAGGCAGAGGCTCATGTGATGGCTGTAATCTGTGGTGAGTCTGATGGCAGGAGATATCCGCCGTGAAAGAGGCCATTTCTGGTAGCATCTCCCAGCTTCAAGGAAGCAATCTGAGTTTATTTACAGACACACGTTTAAAGGTGCAATGTACAAAGAGATGTGGGTTTTCTGGAAATTTTTGAATCAGAAGTTGTTCCAGAAAATTTTCCCATGTAAATTTCCCCTCATTTGCATTTTAAAAAGTCACATAATTTTTGAATCAGAAATTTCTACTATGCAGGTTTTCCTGATGTCTTAGAGTGCGATTCAGTTTGGTGTGCTATTGACCCATTTACACAGAGTTTTTCAAGTAGCCAGAATAGTTGAACCAAAATATTTGATGGTTTAAGGGTCAAAACACCCTCAGGAACATATTCTGGTGACACAGTGGGCTTCATAAGAAGAGGGAGATCTGCAAAAGTTGCCCCTGCCTCCCCACAAGTGACAGTGCATTGGTCATCAAGAACTTATGCTGCTGCACCTGCACATAGCGCTAGTCAAGATGTTAGCCAGTATCTTCCCCCCCAAAAAAATAGTATGGAGAAAGTTTTCCACCCCACATATCTAAACATACATACAAAAGACACCTAAACTGTAACAAGGTGAAATTGAGCCACTATATACAGAACATGATTTATTGTGCTGCTAAGTACCAGGTTCAGATAATTTCAGGGTTTTTTTGCAAGGGTGGGAAGGAAGGAAAAAACGCTATGGGGACAGATCTTAAGGCTTGACGTTAGCAACCACAGGAAAGGGAGAAAGCACAAGACACCCCTGCTCAGTTTCTCTAGCTTTTACTAATCCTCATTAGAAACTTGCCTCTTTTGGATGCCACATTCTGTACTTTAATGTCATGCTGCCGGAACTGAACACCCCACCCTTAGCCAAATATACAACATTTTCAGCTAATCCACACACTAACTGTTTGGTTTGGATACCAAACTAATGAGCAGCTTCTTTCATTTGCTGGCCCTCAAATCCCGAGGTAGCAATCTGCAAGAGATCTGGGAAAGATCTCTAAAGGGTGGAGCTTCTCTCCTCAACTCCTGTGATCTCCAGTAGTGTTTCCTAATCCACACACTGCCTCTTGTTCCTTGGCACCACTGTCCTGACAGGACATCCTGCTAGAAATGCATCTTTCAAGCATGTTGCAAAATAAGCCTCGCAAAGGCAAAGCCAAATATTGGCTGAGATTCAGAGAGGCTTTCAGGCTTAGAAGATGTAGAGTGCAATTGAGAAAGCTGCATTTCTCCTGCAGGATTCCAAGCCTAAATTATGGCAGGAACAGGGGAGGGAAAGATAGGCATCCTCAGGATTCCACAAAACCAACTGCAGTCACTTAAGCCCCTTGCTTACACCCCATTCCTAAGGAAGAAGATTAGATCAAACCAGTCATAGCAGAGACATCCTAAATCAGTTCAGCTTAGCAGTCCACAAAGCCACACAGCCTTCCTCACCAACAACCCTGTGTACCTTTAGGTTCTTTCTAGGATGGAGCCCCCAGGGAAAAGCTGCCACCACATGCTTAAGATGTTATCTTCCAGCCAGGAGAGATCATGTTTCTTGGCTCCCACAAATTCTCTGCCTTTTAGAAGACTGCCTCAGGCCTAGTTGCCCAACCCTGCTTTGAATGCTTGTGGTTTGAACCCAGGGTTACAGCTGTCACCTCCAGCATCTCTGATCTATACTTTGCAGTTTCTACTTCCAGCTTGGACAAGACCCCATTATGTTCTCCACCATAAACAATGTGTGGCTCTGCCCGCCACCGAGAGCAGCACCACCCCACCCCTTATGACTGCTTTGTTTCCTTGACTCTTTGATCCAAGCTTGCACCAAGTATAAATGCCAAGGTAAGTGCCTCCTACAGGTCAGGTCAGTTCTATTGGTGGCAGGAAATTCTCCTCCCTCCCCCAGCCCAAGACCCAAGGCAACTAGTGGGACTTCATATTGTCATTTCAGGAGCATTTCTAGTATTTACTACGTTTGAACCTTAAGGCTTTTTGCCACCAACAAGCAAGACTGTTTTACTACCAATGTGCAGTTGCATTCTGAAAAAGAGGGTTTCCCCCTCCCGTGGAGACCCCTCTCACCAGGTCTCCTGACGTAGGTCCTGACCAAGCCAAGATTCTTTTATTTTAAGACTATGTTAGCAATATGTGCTCTTAGCCTATTTGCTGGGCTCAGGCTTGATAGCTGCCACATTTCCAGAGCGATTTGAAGCACAAGGTTTCCATTCACCACGGCCCTTCTAACCATAGACTTCCTTTGTGTGGTTCTTTGGAAGACAAGCTGCCTATCAGTCTTTGGGCCTCACGGCCCCTCTGCCAGAAGTTGTGGTGAATAAGCTGCCTCGGGATCGGGGACCAACTGGCTGAGGTCGAGGCAACACCATGGCTGACACCCCACTGCAGTATCCCTGCTCTCCCCATCCTTTGAAAAAGCAGGAATGGAGAAACAGGAAGTGCAAATCCACACTTCCTGTTGTTCAGTCCCCCTGCCCTTTTGCCTTTTCCCAAAAGGGAGAAAGAGCAGCCAGACTGGCAACAGAAAAGAGGCAGCAGTGGTTGCTGATGTCAAGCAATGAGGGGGTGTGGGGAAGAAAGGTCCAGGCAGGGAGAAGGTGTGGAGGGAAGACCCCTGCACAGGCTTAGAAAGTGTGCGGGGGGGGGGGAGATTCCTCTGTGGCGCACTTCGGCATGCCTTTGGGAATGGGCTGGGAGAGAAAACGATAGCGTGTGTATATGGCAAGGGGGAGAATGCCTCTGTGGCGCACTTTGCATGTCACAATTATGGGGGCGGTGACTCACTAAGCTGCCTCAGTAGGCCTTGAGCTAGGCTTGTTGGGGCATCCACATCGGCAGAAGGGAACCCTTCGTTACAAATGAAGACAGTCGTCACAAGATGGTAGCCCAGTAAGAAGCTAGAGGCAGCATGCCCCCTACCGCCCCCACCCCCCCATCAAAGGAGGTACTGGCACAGGAGCCAGACGGCTTCCCAGAATAGGCAAGTCCCTTCCCCACCCGCATTTGTGCAAGTGCCTCTGCAGCCGCTATGTTCTCATTCCAACCGGGCATATGCTAGCCAAGAGGCACCACTGTCCAAGTTAAGATCCTGCTTAACAGGCAAAGTAGCACCAGGAATGCCTCTCGTCTAAACATAGGTACCAGTCACAGCAACCCATTCCACACACATTGAAATTAGATGGCAAAGAACAGGGCTTCTGTGCACACAACACTTTAACCACTGAAGAGTTGCCGCTTAACACAAATTAAGACTTACTTGGACCTTTGACTGTAACTTTCAGCTCTCCACTGCCAGCTCCGTTCGTATAGACTTTGAAATCTGCTGTTTCCTTCACCCGGACACCTTTGGGTTGCAGGCCCCGGCCTACTGCCCGGCAGGCACTGGGGTTACATGCTGCAGGAAAGAGAGGAGGGCAAGTGAAAAGGAAGAATATGTCCCTCTAGAACACCGGTAGGGGTTTCCCAGTATATCTGATTGGAGAGGTCATGGTCATCATTAACATGCTGGGCATTCTATCTATTAAGAGGATATTGAGATTAAACCAATCGGCTGTCCCCATGGACAAAGAAGAGACAGGCACCCCTTGCTGCCGAGGATTCCCACCCAAGCCTACAGAATGAAATACCATTAGCCCTGGGTCCAGGCGCTGAGCAGCTGGCAGGAGATGAGTGTCAGCAGAGATCCAGGAAGATGGCTCTTCAGAGAAGAGAGGACAGAGCAGAGGATAGCTGGCCAGGACAGGAGGCAGGAAGGTAGGTAGAGAGGAGAGGACAGCGGTTAGCACAGAACAGAGCATCACCCGCTTCTGACCACAAAGAGGAAACCAAGCAGAGACAGTGGCATGAAGGACAAGAGGCCCCACCAAACCCAACCCATGATGGGATACTCACCCTGGCCCACGGTGACTGTATAGGGGCTGCGAGGAATAGGTATTCCACCAAAGGTGATGTAAATGGTGTAAGTGCCTTCCAGAGTAGGCTTGTAGGTACAGCGGTATGTGCTGTTGCCTTTATCTTCCAGCTGCTGCTCAACTGTCCCCTTCTTGCCACTGGGATCTTGGATTATCACCTCTATTTCCCCTACTCCAGCACCTGGTTGAGGTAGGAAGGCGAAAAGGGAGAAGATGAAGGTACGGGCATCATAGGCTCTATTAAAAACTTTTAGAAATCTAAACACAGCAAGCTTCTAATTTAAACTAGGAACAACTTAACGGTTTCAGAATCCCCCAATATCAAGCACGAGGCAGCAGCAGCACACAAGTATGAAGGTTCCCCCAATCTAGCCCTGGCAACAGCCTCCTTAACTTTGGCATGAGCTCTTTTACAGCCCTGAAAGAGAGGCGGCTCTATGAATCAAGCTTTGTCCAGAAGACTGCGGATTCTTATTCCGTCTTCTGCTGTGCCAAGGGGAAGCAAGGGCTCAATCCCTCTAGACATAGATGGAGAGCTCAAATGTGGCAGGCTACCCAGGAGGTGGGGACCTCTTGCATGCAGAGACCTTAACATTCAACCCTAGGCACCTAAAGGAGGACTTCAGGTTGCAAAGCTGGGAGACTCCCAAGGGGACATTGAAAAGCTGTTGCTGGTATGGGGTTCCATAGAACACTCCACCTAAAGGCAGTTTTGTGTGTTTCTAACAACATTTAAAGCTGCCTTATGGGAATATTTTATTCCTTCTCTGGAGCCTAGATCCCCAGGAATCCTAGTTTTTTAAAGTCATTCCAGCCTTTGTCATCAAGTAGCTGCTTTTGAAGCCCTAAACACAGGACACATACATGGTTCCAGTCTCTTGAGGTCAGAACTTTTATCTCCATTTGTCAAAACGGCACCAATTGTGCAATGGTTTTGAAGTGTGCAAAGTTTGGCATCAATCACTATTGCTTTTGGAACACAGACTCTGCAAATGTATCATACTCCTCGCTGAAGGGGCATTCATCGCTCCATGTTTTGATGCCTCAGCAAACCCAAACTGGCCTCATGGAATCCAGTGGCAAAACTAATGGTCAGCGGCCCTGGGACTTGGCTGTGGACCAGGTTATACTCCCCCTTCCTTCAAATTAAGGGGGGGAAGTGTTGAGGTTTTTGTCCGGCAGTCCCAGTCCCAGTGCTTGATCTTCCAACTCTCCACCACCCACCCACCCACCCCCACCCACCCCAAGCCAACAGTGCAACGGATGCCGAGCAGGGACCCAGTCGAGTCTCGACTCCCCTGCTTGCAATGGACGACTAAACCTGAAGTGGGGCAGATCTTCCCTACAGCAACACACCAAGCCAACCATTAGAGGGAGCAACAGTAGGAATGGTATATATACGGCCACCCTGTGCCAAGTGGTGCTCAGCTGCCAGAGAATCTCCGCTTCAAGAAAACCAGGTTCCTAGCCATTGCTGCTACAGAGAGGCTTGGAAGCAGGGCTGACTACAGGTTTGATGGGGCCCCTGGCAAGGGGACCTCTGGTAGCCACCAAGCTTTACAGTGATAGCAGATATGGGCTTCATTCTTGGTAGGCCAGCAGCAAGAAGATTCTAGCATGGTGTTCTGTGGGCAAAGTCACATGGCAAGTGGCAGCTGCCAGCTAGAACATTCTTTGCAGGCTAGCAGCAGCAACAGTGGAAGAACACCATGCCTGCTACCACTAGGGGCAGGGAGCCTGTCCAGCAAGCCACCACCAGGTGTGTGTTGGGTTCAATTGTTCCCAGGAGACCAGGTTAGGAATCAGTGCCAACACCAACACCATTACTTGAGCTACATAATTCTGCAGGTTGCAGAATTTAGTTTGTTGGGTGTGTGTTTTTAAATCAGTTACTCACAACAGTCTCCATTTCAGTTTGCTTTAACCGATGCTTTGAGGACATATTTCTCAGCTTTAAAAAGCTTTGTGACTGCTTTGCTCTGGCTTGTGTGGCCAGAGATTCGTTTTTTGAAAGCTAAAATGCAAGAACCCTTTGATACAGTTACTCTGGGATGCAAGTTATGCTCTACTTAGCACTGGGCAAGCTACAGCTGGGAATTAGAGAGGCTTCCATGCTTGGAAGATGCAGAGAGCAATTCAGAGACTGAACAGGCAGCTGCTAGTTCTGAACTGGATGCATATTTCCTTTGGAGTGTGACAACTGAAAGGAAGCTGTCCAATACCGAGACAAGTGGTTAGTTGTTTACCATGTGCCACTGGGACAAGCAAACTGTCTTTAGCCTGAAGGGGCTTAGGAGTTGTGTCAGTTAGGGAGAGCTGGTCTTGTGGTAGCAAGCATGACTTGTCCCCTTAGCTAAGCAGGGTCCACCCTGGTTGCATATGAAAGGGAGACTAGAAGTGTGAGCACTGTAAGATACTCCCCTCAGGGGATGGGGCCGCTCTGGGAAGAGCAGAAGGTCCCTGGCATCTCCAAGATAGGGCTGAGAGAGATTTTTGCCTGCAGCCTTGGAGAAGCCACTGCCAGTCTGTGAAGACAATACTGAGCTAGATAGCCCAATGGTCTGACTCAGTATAGGGCAGCTGCCTTTGTTTCAATGTAAGGAAACCAGTTCCTAGGGGAGGCTGACATTCTTGGATAAGCTGGGAGTTTCAAGGATGACTGATCTAATCTAAGTCCTGATATGCACACTGCATTGTTTGGTTTTATACCCTGTCAAGTTCAGTAAGGACAGCTGAGAATCCCCATTCGGTTTTCTTCCAAACATATGGAGAAGTCATGCAAGTGTGTATTTTTGGTAAGAAATTTGGATCCTTCCCTCCCCTACTTCATGGTAGGCTGCCTGGAAGAGAGGTCATGATTGCAGTTAGCCACAGGTAACCAAGAGGCAAAATACAGGAAGCTGTACATCCTGTTTAGGAACCAGTGCATTGTCTTTAAGGCAACAAGTTATAAACCAGGAAGACTCGAGGGTTGCCTCGGGCAAGCCACTCCTTTCTGCAATATCCTCCTTCTAAGACAACCAACCATCTGTATGAAGCACCTGAAGTACTATATAAATAGCAAATACTGTTACCAACTTGCAAACTGTACCCAGAGCTCCATTTGCTTCCAACAATGAGCTCAGCCCTGAGGGCTAGAAACATTTGACACCAGAACGCTAGAAACCACTACGCCATTTATACCAAGCCCCCAGAAAGAATTTCTTCAGAGAAATTCCCTTCATTGTGTTATGTCTGACTGTTCTAGGACAGACTAACCATTTCCAATATGGCAATGTTGGCTTTCAAGCCCTTTTCAACTCCTCCCAAGGCCAGCAAGCTACAACCCTTTCATCCTCCCAGACCCAGAGACTCCTCGTTCTACTCACCAGCAGTAAAGATCTCGAAGTAGGTGGTCTTGTTGGCAATGTTGCCGGTGGGCTCCAGGCCGGGACCCTGGGCAGTGACCTTGCTGGCATCACCATGTGATTTGTCCACATTCACCTCAAAGGGGCTCTTGGCAATGTGCTGCCCAGCAAACAATACTGTCACCTAGAGCAAGAGAGGGCAGAGGTTGGTACAGACCAGGCCCCATTCTAGAGAATCTGCCATGGATTCCACACTCCACACAGGTTCTTCTTACCTTGTGGATGCCGGTCACCTTTGGCACATACCAAACCGAGAATGTCCGATTCTTGTCATTGTTGGCAATGACTTTAGCCTGGAAGAGAGAGGAGGCTAAGCAGCCACTCTTGCCTTGAACTGTAGGACAGGTTCTCAGCAACTCCACCTTAATCTCGCAGTGTGCCCCCCCCCCACCTCCCCAGCCAAAACACACCTCCTCCCGATGGCCAGCAGGATCCTCAACGTAGACCAGCACTTCTCCCTGGCCGGCACTGATAGTTTCCACTGTGAATTCGGCCTTTTTCTTCACCATGTTACCCGTGGGCTCAACACCTGGAAGTAACCAGAAGCATCAGTGACTGCACTACCCATTCCCCTCCCCCCCCCCACGCCACCCATGACCAGCATAGTAGCCACAGACGTCCCTGGTTCAAATCACACTTCAGCTACAAGTACAGTTAGGGGGCTATAGGCAAGGAGGCTGTTCACTATAGGAGAGCTGATCTTGTGGTAGCAAGCATGACTTGTCCCCTTAGCTACGTAGGGCCCACCCTGGTTGCATATGAATGGGAGACTAGAAGTGTGAGCACTGGAAGATATTCCCCTCAGGGGATGACGCCGCTCAGGGAAAAGCAGAAGGTTCCAAGTTCCCTCCCTGGCAACATCTCCAGGATAGGGCTGATAGGGCTCCTGCCTACAACCTTGGAGAAGCTGCTGCCAGTCTGTGTAGACAATACTGAGCAAGATAAACCAGTGGTCTGACTCAGTATATGGCAGCTTCCTATGTTCCTAAGCCTTTAAAACCTTATACTTGAAATATGGGCACAGTACTGGACCTAGCAAAGCTCTCCAAAGAACACCTTGAAGCACTTTGTTGTGTCAGGTGTTGTGAAGAACCACAACCTTGTTGTTGTTCTGGCTGGATTTGGAGTGAAGGCACACTCTTTAGCCTCTGGCAACTGGAAGGAGGCTGTTCAGTATTCAGCTACACAAGAGCACCGAGACAAGGGAGGTTTATTGTATTATGGGAACAAAGAAAGGTCTTTAGCCTGAAGGGAGAAGAGCAATCCTTCCATTAGAACCTCCAGCAGTGCCAAGGTCTTCCAAGGCTAGATCTTGTCATTACTACAACAGTCTATTTCCCCTGAACCAGGACAAGCAAATCATTTTAAAATAATCTTTCCGACCCTGCCATGCCACTCGCAACTAGCCCTTTCCGCATAACCTGGGCTTCTGTCCCATCCAAGTCCCTCTGAAAAGCCAGCCAGCCTCCTCCTCCTGTAGAACCTCTCATCACTTGCGGAGACTGAGCCCCAACCCCACCCGTGCCAGGAATGCCCAAGTCCTTCCGCTTCCACTCACCTGGTCCATAAGCTCTGGCCTTCTTGGGGTTCAGCTTGGGCCTGAGTGGGGCTCCGGGCTTTAGCTTGGCTTTGGGGAACTGGGAGAGGTATGTCATAACAGAGTGCTCATCCACATTGGGGTCCACAATCTCTTCTGGAGTGATCACCTACAGAAAGATATAAGCAATTGTAGAAGGTCCAAGCAGGACTGGGTGTATACCTCAGTCAGGTGTGTCGTGAACAGAGGATACTGCCATCCAAGACCCTTGCTTCCCCCCACCCCAAAACAAAATGGAGGTTCTGCCCCTGAAGGCCCTAAAAAGGGCCAACCCATGTCTGGTCCAGGTAGCCTTGGTGAATCCGAGCAAGGGACTTGGGGCATGGTCTGAGGGCATATGACGCAGCCACCTTGCTGAAGCTAAGCAGGCCAAGGTCAGGTCACTGCCTGGATTGCGGACTGCCTCGGAACCCCCATGTTGGGGATGGGGCCGTAGCTCAGTGGCAGAGCATCTGTGCTGCGTGCAGAAGGTCCCAGGTTGAATTCCCGGCAGCTCCCAGTAGGGCTGAGAAAGACTCCCACTTGAAATCTTGGAGAGCTGCTGTCTGTTACGGTAGACAATACCGAGCTAGACAGACCAAGAACCTATATAAGGCAGCTTCCCATGTACACTGCTTTGTTCTAGTAGGGAAAAGAGGCAGGACAGGTCTGTGGAGAGAAGAGCTGGTCTTGTGGTAGCAAGCATGACTTGTCCCCTTAGCTAAGCAGGGTCCTCCCTGGTTGCATATGAAAGGGAGACTAGAAGTGTGAGCACTGTAAGATATTCCCCTCAGGGGATGGAGCTGCTCTGGGAAGAGCATCTAGGCCCCAAGTTCCTTCCCTGGCTTCTCCAAGATAGGGCTGAGAGAGATTCCTGCCTGCAACCTTGGAGAAGCCGCTGCCAGTCTGTGAAGACAATACTGAGTTAGATAGACCAATGGTCTGACTCAGTATATGGCAGCTTCCCATGTTCCTATGAGAGAGATCTAACCGGAGGTCAAGAGACAGAGCTTCAGCATTCTGTTGCGTTTACTGGCTCTCCTCGGGACTGGCAGAAGCAAGGTTTTTGCTAAGTCAACCAGTACTCCAGCCTACCCTGTGGGCATTGTGCACGTGAATGCAGAATCCAGCTTCCGGCAAAGAGTGCTGTAGGTTCTTGGCATGGATCCGTTAGCAGCTACTTACCTGTGGGATGCCCAGCCAGTCATCGGCTTGCTGCATAGCCTCACGGGCATTGTTGACAGGTTTGCTAGCATCCCATGAATCCCAGTCAGGGCACAGACCTATTTGAAAGAAGATTTCCCAACCTCTGCATTAGCCACAGGAACAGAGCACATTTCCCCAGACAGGGATGCTAGAGGAAGAGGAGCAGTGTCCCTCCAGTGACTGTGGGCAAGCAATACTCAAGCCAGAAAGCGCTCCTTGCTGAAGCACTCTCCCACTCCACCCTATGCCAGCAATGCCCCCCCCCTGGCCAGGCTTTCCTCACCTGGGGCACAGCTGTCAACAAGAGCGCCAAGCGCCCGGCCACTCTGCCAGTCCCTGCTGAAATTGGTGATGGGCAACTGGGGCAGCTTGTTTTGGATCCAGCCCAGCAGCCGCTGCTTGGGGGTCTGTTTCTTGGCCTCTTCGTCATCTTCCTCATCCCACATGGGCATGGAGATGGAATAGTGCAGGATCAGGGTCCAGATGAGGCCCAGGATCAGCTTCAAGTTCCCATCCACAATTGCTTTGCTGTCTAAAAGGGAGAAGCAGAAATGCAGCTCAGTATTCACAGGAAAGTCAATCGTGGTTCAGTCAGAGCCCCACAGGGGCGGCCCCACGCACACACCAAGCCAGAACCCCACGGGGGGCCGCCGAGGCACACGCCCCCCCATCGCACAGCGGCAGGGGGTCACCCCACGCACACCGGCAGAGCTGCTGAGGCCCCCTCGCCCTACACACAGGCAGAGCCCCACAGGGGCTGCAGAGGCCCCCCGCCCCCCCAGACACCAGCAGAGCCCCACAGGGGCGGCCAAGCCAGAGCCCCCCACAGGGGCAGCCGAGCCCACCCCCCACACACACACGGGCCAAGCCCCACCCCCACTTGGGCCGAGCCCCACAGGGTTTCTACTCTTACCAAGCCCTTCCAAAGCATGAGCCTTGCTCCAAAGTAGGAGCCATCTTGCCTGGCAGGACAGGCAGAGTTGCAAGGGGGCTGCCGGCACATCCCTGCAGGCCTTCCATGCACACACCCTTCTTTAGTTACCATGTCCACCAGTGGCAGTGAGTGCAGGTGCGCTGGGATAACCAGTTTTAGAAATGCACAGCATCTTTACCTGGATACAGGTAAGTTTTTCAAGTGACGGCTCTCCTGTATGGACTCTCTCTCCACCCTCCGCCCAACTCCTCCAACCTTGCTGTTGGCCTGAAATGTCTGTCCCTGCGTCTTCATTCCAGAGTGCTCCAGGCAGTTTACACAGCTTTAACACAAGAGCTACAATAAGATTTCAACAACACACAGCAACACATACAGCCGGAGGGAGAACGGCACCGAGGAGGCCAGGTCAAAAGCCTGCCTGGACAAGCTGTCTCCAGAAGTCCAGGAAAGGGCAAGGAGAACCTCCCGGGACAGGAAGCCCCACATTTGGGTTGCCACCACTGAGGAGACTTTCCCTCATCCCCACCAAGGTGGCTGAAGACCCAGAAGGGCCTCTCCCACAGCCCTCAGTAGATGGGCAGGAGCATAGATTTCTACTGACATCAGGGTCCCAGAACCACTGGAATGCTTGGTGGGTAGGAGAGAAGCCAGGACTCCCCACTGCAACTGGGACTGCAGAACTACTGGTGGTGCTATTCGTTTCATTTCTATCTTGCCCATCCCAGAGGGGAGAGGGAGAGTTAAGCACAGCAAAGCCCAGAGTTAAACTCTGACCACGGAACACAAACACAGAGAAGAACATTTTACAGCTTTTTTGGTGGTGGTGGGGACACAGGCTTGGTTGGACTGAGACCACTAGGGGCAGGGAGTTCCACAGATTTCAAATAGCCACTGAGAAAGGGCTTGCTCTTGAAGCCTGGAGCACAGATGGTACAAACTGGACCAAGGAACAATTTATTATGGGGCGGATAACAAAGATTAATACTACTACTATTGAGAGTATCCTCATTTATCCTCTGAGCCACGATGATACATAGCAGGGGATCCCAATGGGTCCTCGAATGTTGTTGGACGACAACTGCCATCATCCCCAGCCACAGCAGCCTCAGGCCAAGGATGACAGAACAGCAGTCCAACAACACCTGAGGACTCACTGGGAGTCCCTGGGATAAAGGACAGAAGGTCCTTTGGAGAGGAGAGCTGGTCTTGTGGTGGCAAGCATGACTGGTCCCCTTAGCTAAGCAGGGTCCGCCCTGGTTGCATATGAATGGGAGACTAGAAGTGTGAGCACTGGAAGATATTCCCCTCAGGGGATGGAGACACTCTGGGAAGAGCATCTAAGTTCCAGGTTCCCTCCCTGGCATCTCCAAGATAGGGCTGAGAGAGATTCCTGCCTGCAACCTTGGAGAAGCTGCTGCCAGTCTGGGTAGACAATACTGAGCTAGATGGACCCATGGCCTGACTCGGAATACGGCCGCTTCCTGTGTCCCCAAGGTGGTACCCAAAGCCTCTCGGGCCAATGCTGTTACAGCTTTGTAGGCAGAGTCAGCTCCTTCCATTGTGCCAGGAAGACCAGAGGCAGCCAGTCTGGAAGCAATATGCCGGAATGAGCAGCAGGGCTTGGATGCTGCACCGGCCAGCCATGACAGAAGCAGGAGAGCCATGGGAAGGTCCTGTCGGCAGACCACCCTCGGAGGCAGCAGCAGCCGCCTTTCCCCACTCCATGTAGAATTCTTCCTGGGCTACCACTCCTCGGGGACAGAGCTGCAGCTCAGTGGCGGGGCATCCGTCTGCATGCAGAAAGCCCCAGGTTCAATCCCTGGCAGCATCTCCAGGTAGGGCTGGGGGGCGGGGCGGGGAAGGGAAGGCTCCTGCCTGAAACTTGGGACAGCTGCTGCCTGTCAGTGCAGACATGACCGAGCTCGATGGACTAATGGCCCGACTCGGTATAAGGCAGCACGCTAGGCTCCTCTTCTGTTTAGGCACCTGGAACAGATGGCAGCCTTGAAATGTGTGTGTGTGCGAGCGCGCATGCAGGGGGCAGGGAATACAGCTGGAGTCCACTAAAGTAGTCAGAAAGTGCAGGAAGAAAGGGGTGGGGTGGGGAGAGAAACTGAGAATTGATTTAATCCAGGTCTGCAGATTCCTACATGCTTGACCCCTTTAGAAAGCAAGAATAACTTGCAGGGGACCAGGCTCAGAAGCCTTTGTATGAGAAATTTTCCTCCTCACTCCCCTGCTCGTCTCCGGACGTTGAGTGTTATGACCAGTATCAGCAAGCAGGCTAGTAAACGTTTGTATGGGCTGGCAGCTTTGGTTGCATTACTCATCAGGCTGCCTTAATCCCAGGAAGCCCTTAGGCAATTGCATCGGGATCACTGCAGTCCTTCCAGTTTATGGCTTAGGGGTGAGGGAAGTCACCATTACCCACTTCCCAAGCCGGAGATAAGCACCAAGGAAGACAAGCATGCACCAGGGCCATAGCCTCTCTATGGCCCCCGCGCTCTGTGTAGCACAGCTTGCTGGGAGGAAAAACCTAATCCAAAGGCAAAGAGGCAGCAGTAGCTCTGAAGCAAAGACATTCGGTGGCTTTGCAGGAGGAGCCCCATTGTGTGAAGGCCAGTGCACACACGCACACACACACGCCCCTCTGCCCCTTGGAAGACTGCAGCATCAAGTCAGGAGGCTTGAATGAGCCACCATGGAGAGAAGGTGCTGAAGAACATTTATAATGCCCTACGTTTTTAGCAAGTCCATACCCCTGCTAACTTGGCAAGGAGGCACCTTTTAACGTGGTGATTCTCTTTATTTAGCAGGGGGAGAGTAACTGGCCCTATCCAGCCCCAACACAGTATCCCTCCAGTGACTGTAGCTGGTGGCTGTCTTGTGTTTTTCTTTTAAATTGTGAGCCCTTTGGGGACAGGGATCCATCTTATTTATTTATTATTTCTCCATGTAAACTGCCCTGAGCCATTTTTGGAAGGGCGGTATAGCAATCGAATTAATAATAATGATGATGATGATGATGATGTTCAGCTGCAAGTCAAATACTGAGCAATCAAGTGACAGAGGCACATGTGAACTGGCCCTTGGAATCAAGCCCGGTTTCTGCATTTCTAGTTTACAACTAGAAACAACGGAAAAAACCAGAAGATGGTACAAAGAACAGTTCTCATAACACCCCCTTGTTGGCACAATTTCTACCCGCATCCGTTTCTATGCCTGAGTCTACACCAATGAGATTCAGGACTGTTCTGCAATTCTGTCTGCACACTGCCAGGAATCAAACACGTGGGCTGGACCCAGGTACAGTAGACATTTCTGCCCACTCTGGTACTTTTAAAATTACTTTTAGAGAAGCCAAGCACACTTGGGATATTGGGATGGATGCACCAATGCAGCGGGTATATGGAGAACAGAATAAGCCAGGTCTGGAAGGGAACATATGTAGGCACACTGGGAAGCCAAGAGAACTCAGTAGATGGATTACCAGGCCTGCTCAATTTAGGCCCCCCAGGGGCCAATAGCCAGGGATTATGGGAGTTGCAGGCCAACATCTGCAGGAGGGCCGAAGTTGAGCAGGCCTGGATTAGCCTCTTGCAAAGACATTCTTCAGTGAAGCTGGATGGGGTCCTGTTCTCCCCACTCCTCAGGTCCCAATAAGTCTGTCAGGAACATCAGAAGCCAGAGTCAGACCATTGGTCCATCTTGCTCAGTATTGTCTACAGAGACTGGCAACGGCTTCTCCAGGATTGCAGACAGAAGTCTCTCCCAGCCCTATCTTGGAGATGCTGCCAGGGAGGAACCTGGAACCTTCTGCATGCAGATGCTCTTCCCAGAGCAGTCCCACCCTCCCAAAGAGCAATATCTCACAGTGCTCACATGTTGCCTCCCATTCAAATGCAAACCAGGGCAGACCCTGCTTTCATGCTTGCTACCACAAGACCAGCTCTCCCTCCTCCTCAGCCCCAACAGCTGGGCAAGCTTGATACAACTAGACCTGGCCATCTTGCCCCAAATCCTTGTGAAGACAGCACCAGCAAGCCCAGTACAGTCTGCCTAGACTCACAAGGGCACCAAACCAGTTCCTAGACCAGGATGGGAAATCTGATAGTCTGGACCCAAACCCATGGTTTAACTACTACCCCACTCCAACACTAGGTCAGAAAGCAAGATGGCCAGTCACTTTACCACCATGCCCAGGGTCTTGACAGTGCCAAATCAAGTGCACAAGTGCTGCAGAACATGGAACTCTATATTATAGCACAGTACAGCTCTCTCTAATTTAAGGAAGAGAAACAAGATTTCCCAGCCCTTATGGCGGCAAGTGTGGGGGGCAATGATTGGCAAAACCATCGTAGAAGCCCCTAGATTGCCAAATGAGAACTGCAGGGGGTCAGATGCAGCTTCAGTCCCCTGCCCAGATCCCTGCCTCACGCCTTAAGCAGAAGCTGAATTATGCTGGAGAGGATCTGCAAGTTTATGCTGCGAGGGAATCTGTAGGAACAAGCTGCACCGTCCCTTCAGGTTGCAGAGTCCGCGTTTAGCCGGGAGTGTGCCGTAGAGGACAACCCTCCGAGAAGTTTGGTCGGCTAATTTTAGCATTTCAGAAGTGATGTGTCATGGCACCCTGATGGGCAGTGCACCACACTGAGAGTCCGCTCCCAAAGTGGGATGGGTGGGTTTTAAAATCGATAATAAGGTGCCTCGCTCTTTTCTCTTTTTTGCCAGAGGCACACTTTTAAAGGATGGGAACACTGGGTTAATGCACAGCTGCCAGAGTACACCAAGGACACTTCATTCTTCAGTGAATGAAACTGCATGGAGCATGTGCCTAGGGCGATGCCAGATGATATAATCATGCAGGTGTGTTTTGCTACTGCCACGACAAGATCTGCCGTTGGCTACAGCCGCCTGCTACACAATACATGGATCGAGCAAGGGGACCATTGTTCCTTCTAACAGGGATTCCCAGATGATGTTGACTACGACTCCCAGAATCCCCAAGCGAAAGCCATTGCAGCTGGGGATTCTGGGAGTTGTAGTCAACATCTGGGGATCCCTGTAAGAGGGAACACTGATGGGGACTTCCACTCCATTCCCTACACAAGTGGCTTCTGTGTGGTTATGCTTAACATACAATGCGGCCCTCCGGTGGTCAGAAGAGCTGCAGCTCTCCCTGCTCTCAAGCCGCAGGAAAGTCTATGGGCGGGATACCTACAGGCTGCATACAAGCCGATGCCAGGACTCCTATCCTAGGAAGGAGACCTTTCCCAAGCCCTGTTCTCCTGCTTCTAGATCCAGCCCACACCGTCACGGAACCCTCTGCGTTAGTCCACCTGATGGGGCTTCAGGGCCTGCCCATGGCTAGCTAGCCTCACAGCTAGAGGGAAGAGTGCTCAGCACTACTGAATGGAATGAGCTAGAAACAGCACAGAATGAGCCTGATCAGGGAGGGCAGGAGGAGGCCTCAAAGGCACCCAGACCCAGAAGCCAGCACCCAAGAGGGAGTGGCAGGCGAGATGCACAGGCACCAGGCCATGCACGGCCCATGGGAGGGAAGCCCCAGGCCACTCCTCCTGCTTACAGGATCTTGGAACAGCTGGCGCTGGGAAACCCTTCCGCTGCTTCTTCGTTCCCAGTCACAGACAGCTTCAGCTTGTGCTTTGGAAATCCGGAGCCGAGCTATCCCCTGAGCAGAGTTAAGCACTCCATGCCTTGCCCACCACTTGTGTGTGTGTGTGGGGCGGGGGGGGGGTTGGAGAGAGAAGACCAGCCATCCCCATCCCAGCCACCTCCCCACCCAGCCCTGCACCGCCCACCCAGCCAGCGGCAGAGCAGCCCGCTCCAGCATTTTTTAGCCTTATATGGAGTGGCTGGCAGGCGGCAGCAGCAGCTCCTCCATCCCAACAGGATCCTCCTTCCAGAGGGAGGGGAGAGGAGAACACCCCCCTCCACATGCTCGGCAGAGGCCCTTCCTCTCCGCCTGCCTACCCCCCCCCCCGCCACAATGACATCCTGCCTCCCTGAGAAGAGGAGGGAACAGCCTTCCCAACCCATCCTCCTCCTCAGCCAAAACCAAGAGGAACCAGAGCAGAAAAGCAGACGGAGCCTCCTCCTCCTCCTCGGTTATTAGCAGGGATAGCAGAATAATGAGGCAGCCAATCCCCTTCCATCCCCATTCACTGCTGTCTTCCATGGGGACACGGGCAGCAAAGCCACCTTCCTCCCCCACTCAGTGCTAGGCCAGGCTACCCATCTCTCTTTCTCAGAGACATTTTTGCCTTGGCTTCCCAGCAATTGCAGCCAGGCCTGGTCTGAGTCAGTGTCTGTGGCCCAGTGAGTCACCACATCCAACAGCAGGGCTGGGTTTCCCTCTCCCAATGCCCTCCCTGACTTACAAGCAGCCCCAGGGTGGGTCTATAGGGAACCCTACTGTATGTGGGACCTTCCAGCATCAGATTCAGGGGAGGGGGAGCCATATCTGCTTCAGCAGGGGTCACACACACACACCCGACCCCCAATCAGGACCCCTCCTTGCCTACCATCAGCACCACCCCCCTGCCATACATGGGCGGAAGTCCATCAGCGATGCCACCTCTGCAGCCAACCCAGCCCAAATCCCCACCCCACTCCACATAATCATGGTAAGATGGAGCACATGCAGTCAGATATTCTGTACTACCACTTGAACACTTCATCAGTGCCAGGGCAGGGAAACGGATCTCTGCAGCAAGACAACAGACCTTGGAGTGCGTGGTTCACCACCACCACCACCCCCGCTTGCCAACAGCCAGGAACTGGTCGTTTACCACAGGAAACTGTCTCTGCAGCTGCAGGACTGAACCCAGACAGTGGGTTTTATCTGTAACCCGTATAATAGCCTGTATCTCAAAGCACTTGATCGGCAGATCAATGCTATCAGTTGGACGCAGTAATCATACAGATAGGCGGCACTGATCCCCAGCCAAGGGAAGAGATTCCCCTGCTCCTGAGCCGCCTGAGATCCCCACCCTCTAGGGTAGGCCTGCACTCCTTGCAACAGGCAAGCACAGCCCACCTGCCAGGGCCCAGTTTTCCCAAGTGCCTCTATACTGGCAGCTCTCGGCAAACACAGGCAGTTCCTCAAGACCCTGATGAGCCTGCAAGAGTGTTGCGTTTGGGCAGAATTGTCCTTAGAGAGCCTTGCTGGCAGGGTGTGGAACCTGGGGCAAATCAGCCAGTGCGGGGGTCCCCTTCCAGTTGATTTTAATGGGGGTTAGTAGAGCGGGGCCCAGGGCGGTCACCCTGCTTGCCCTGCCCTAAAGACAGCCCTGCATTTGGGCAGCTGCCAAGCATCCAGCTGACAGTATTGATATAGGGCATTGCCCTGGGGACTCAAAGGAAATCTGGACTGTTTTGCAATAGTTCAGGTTACTTGGACTTGGACGGTATTTGTGGGGTAGCTCTCCTGGTAATGAGAGCTTCATAGGACAAGAGATGTGGGGCAGGGGTGTCAGCCCTGGGCAGCCTGGTTCTTGCATAGCCTGATGGAGGAAGAAACCCATTCCAGCAGTTTGGGAATGACCAGAGCTGCACTTTAACCCCTTAGTGCAGTTGGTCCCCTCCTTAGATCTCTCATGGCCAGAGTTCCCTTCAACAGGGATTCCCAAATGGTGTGGACTACAACTCCCATCATCCACAGCCAAAGCTCACAGCAGCTAGGGATGATGGGAGTTATAGTCAGCAACATCCGGGAATCCCTGTTACAGGGAGAAGCACTGCATGGCTTCCCCCCAGCCCCAAGGGTGCAGTCCGTTCCTGCACTGGTTGATGGGCAGCATGTAGCCTGGAGAGTATTGGAAGAGAGGAGCCATGCCTGCTGCATTCCCAGACCTCCCAGCGGGGCACAGGCTCTGTATCCACCTGGGATTTTAGCAGGCAGAGCACCAAAACTGGGCAGTGTGCAAGAGACAGTCTGCATAGAACGTTGGCTTCTGCAACATTCAGTCAGGGCCTCCATGTGAGATCCCAGATGTGGCCTGAGGCTTTCCAGCCATTGCAGCCAAGGATGATGGGAAATGCAGCCCAGCTATAGCTGGAGAGCCTCAGGTTGGCCACCTCTGCAGTGTTTTGTAACTGCACTCCTAGAGCTTCTCCATCACATAGAAGTACCAGAGCACCAAGCCCAGGCAGGACTGGAAAGGGTCCTCGGCTTCCATTGCTAAGAGGAGAGCTGGCTGGCTGGCTGGCTGTACTTTGTCTTCTGATCACCAGCATGCTTCTTTGACCCAAGAGGCAATCCTCTGCCCCCAGAGAAGCTACACTGCCCTTCCTCTCTGCTCTGCCACTTTAAAGTCCAACCCTAGAGACACAGGGGGGCAGGTTCCTGGGAAGGTAAGCAGGTAAAGGCTATGGGCAGACCTCCCTAAGCCCATCTCCAGAACAAGAGACTAGAGTCAAGTCTAACAGCAAGAACACCCAGGCCTAAGTGGACCATCAGCCCTTGCTGAAGCTGAGAAAGCATGTCCCCGGCCTGCAAGCTGAATGGGAGACCACTGGAAGCCTAGTGCAGGGACCACTTTTTCCTCTCTTTAAGAGCCATGATACCTTCAAGGACAGACTGCACTAAGAGGTCAAGATGCAAGAATGCATTCTGATCATTTGGGTATGACCAGTTCTTCCTCCATCAGGCTATGCAAGAACCAGGCTACCCAAGGCAGATGCCCCTGCCCCACATCTCTTGTCCCATGGAGCTCCCATTAACAGGTGAGCCAACCCCTGCTAACTGAACAAAAGAAGCACCTTTTAAAAAGTGGCGATTCTCTTTATTTAGCAGGGGGAGAGCAAGTGGCCCTATCCGTCCCCAGCACAGCATCCCTCCAGGGGCAGCTGTTGGTGTTCTTATGTTTCTTTTTTAGATTGTGAGCCCTTTGGGGACAAGGAGCCAAATTTATTTATTTATATCTAGCAGTAGGTAAACATTTGTTGTAAATACAGTCACTCCAACCTAAATGGCCTGAGCTATTCTAATATGGTCCAGATTACCTTTGCTGAGTGCCCAGATAAATGCCATCAGTTGGATGCTTAGAAGTTGCTTGAACACAACATGTTCGCAAGCACCCGTAATGAGATTTGGCCAGCACATGGGTGAGGCTCACCCAGGACACAAGCCCATAGCCAGCCCAAATGTTTAGGGGGGAGCACCCAAAAAGTGGGCAGCAGGTTTTACCATCTTAATTGCTCTCTATTATATTACATATGGTATAGCAATTAAAAAACTGTTTGTAAGAACTTAGGGCAAGGGGGGGGGAAATGCAGGGAGGCCAGTCCTCTCCCTCGCTCAGCTATGGGTCTGCCAGGGGATCCGACCATAAAGCAAGGTGAGGCAGTCACCTGGCAGTAGTATGTAGGTACCATTAAGTGCAATTAATAGCAACTTATTAGCTTGACCTCATGCATTACTCTGGGGGTATCTACTGGACTACAGTTTTAGATTCAGAACCAACTCTGGGAGTGTTTTCTTATGCCATACAGTTGGGCAGTACAGGGAAATTAAATGCCTCTGAATTCAGCCGGGCCTTCTCCCTTTATCCACCTCAGACGTGAGGTATATTTACAGGGTGGTCAGCACAGCAGTTCTAGACGCATGAAGGGGAAGCGTCACTCCGGATCACAGCCCCTCCCATAGGATAGGACCAGGAAGGGGCCCCATTTCATCTCAAGCGCCTAACCTTCCTAGTGGGGGCACCACCCACTGGAAGTAGTATACAGGCCATTCATCCACCAAGACCCTTCATTGAGAAAATGCAGCCATACCAGGTTAAAATATGATGGCTGGGAGGGAATCCTCAGAGATTCTAACAGCCCAACACCCTTCCCCAAGGCAAGGCTTTCTTCTAACTCCAGCATCGTCAGAGATAACGGCACCCCACCAGGAGAGGGCAGGCAGACAAAGGCATCACCGCACGCCCGAGGAGTCACAAAAGGCCCTCTAGAGGTGCCGGCTTTTGTCTGGATCAAGGGGATGTCACTTTAATGAGCTGCAGAACAAACCGCCCGTGGCTGAACCACATTTCTCGCCGTCCCTACCGCAGCAACTTTGTGGCAATCTAGCAGCAGACCAGATGTCGAGGCGAGAAAAAAGCCCGTCTAACCCGGTCTAACGAGAACGTGATTGTGCTGGGTTTCATGCAACCCCCACGGCTGGTGTGTGAGGGGGCACCAGGGCAGGGGGCACAGAAAGATCAGGAAGCCAGAAATCCACCACGGGTGTTTGGTCCTCTGCCGCCGCTAGAGACGGGCCGACCCAAGCACCGCTGTGCCCTGCCTCCCAACCCTAAGTAGTTAACGGGCCTCGCCCGGGCAGAGGTGGGCTAGGCCAGAAAGCACGCGGGGCGGAGGGAGCGGGCTGGCGGGTGCAGCAACACCAATTGAGGCCGGGGCTAGGGGAAGGCTTGCTTTCCTCCCCCCACCCTGTGAACTGCAGACAAAAAGCCTGAAACCAGAGCCGCCCGCTACCCCCTCCCTACTACTGTACTCCCCCCGCCACGCCTAGATGCTGCAGCAGCAGCAGCAGCAGCAGCGTCCTCCTCTTGCCAGCCCCGCCCCTCGGGAAGGCCCTGTCCAGTGAAGCCTCCCCGTCGCCTTTCCACACAAGGCACCCCGCATTTGTGGAGCGCGCCGCCTCCCCAGCCTCAAGTCAGTCCACGCGCCCGCTCCTCTCCCAGCGCCCTCCCCGCGCCCGAAGTGCCGAGCTGCGCACACCCCCTTGGCGGGAGGAGCTTCTTTTGACGCCTTCCAGCGGCTTCGCCAAAGCTGCGCGCCCCTCTCCACCTGGGCCTCGCCAATAGAGGAGCGCGGGGTGCCCTCAAGGCCAGCCGGCTTCCCCCAGGCAGACTTGGGCACTTCCAAGACCCCTCCGTGCAGGCAACTCCTTCCCACCGCCGGCCCCCATTCCGTCCCGCTCTTCCCGCTGCCTAGCCTTTGTGCGGGCGCCCTCTCCGTGCAAGAGCCCTCCTCCTCCTCCTCCTCCTTCCACGCTCTCCCCGGGACTCACCAATGGAGACCAGCTTGATGTTCTCCCTGTCCAGGAACTCCAGCGCCACCGACACATTCTCCAGCTGCATCTGCCGGAACGTGGGGCGCGCGTTGTACTTGCGTCCCATCTTTTTCTGGCTGAGCACCTCGAGCAGCGCGATGAGGCGCAGCCCGTCGCCCAAGTCCGTCTGCAGGTTGGCGATGCGCTTGTTGACACATTTCAGGTGCTCGTTGCACCAGCGAGTAAAGGTGTTCTGTTGGATCTTCTTCCAGGGCGCGTCCTCCGCCAGGTCTTTCTCGGTGGCCGGCATCTCGGCAGCGACCTCCCCCTGGTTGTTGCCTCCACCGCCGCCACCAACTCCTCCGGCTCCTGCGGCCTGATGGAGTCGCGCTTGAGAACTGCTCATTATAACGGCTGGGCTTGGGTGGGTGGGACCCCGGCTCTGGGTGGGTTGGGCCCGGTTAAAGGCACAGGATCCTAAAGGAGGAGAGGGAGGTGGTTAAGAGAGGCGCGGCTGGGGGCGCAAGCAAGGCGAGGCTCGCCGCGGAGGCGCGCGCGATGGGGACGCACACCCACCCCTCAGCTCTCCTAGGAAGTAGGGACTTGAAGGAAGAACCGGGGAGTTCACCACACTTAGGCTACATAAAATAAGATGCTGGAGGGGAGGAGGGACGCGCCCGCGTCTGGGCAGCGCAAGAAACGCTACGCCCGCCGCCAAATTGCGCATACCCTGAGTAGTTAAAGTGATGGACGGGGCGGGGCATGAGCAGGCAATACCTAAAGCGAGGGTTTTGCGCTGCGCTCCTGTCCACGCTAACTTGGGAGTAAGTCCCATTTAAATCAGCGGGATTTACTTCCGAGTAAACATGTATAGGATGGGGCTACAGAGGTGCCCGGCCCCCTCTCGGACGATGAACAAGACAGCCCAACGGAGTCGTGAAGGGGGAGGCCAGATGTGGGAAAACTTCCTAGTCACGGCAGCTAAATAGAACCTCCACCCGCGAAGGCAGTATACCAGTGAAGACGCTGCGGGGCAAACAGGTTAAAGCCTTCATGCCCTGCAGCCTCTGAAAAAGGCATCTGCAGAATGTTATGCTGAACTATATACAGCACTCTTCGGTCCGATCCAGCGGATCTCTTATGCTCATGTGAGTGGGAGAGCCCGGGACAATGCGAATTTGGGAAGGGTGGCGGCGGTTTGCTGGTTAGTTGATCGAGGATACTGCTGGATCTGAGGTGTGTGTGGGGGGGGGACTTCTTTCTTTTAGCAGGGCTGGGGGTGAAAGGAAGCGGGCAAAGGAGTGGGGGGGCGCTTGGGGAGCGAAGGGAAGTAAGAAGGCGCGCGGGGGGAGGGGGGCGCTTGGTAACTTCAGCCTGAGCCAGACGGGCTGAGTCAGACGCCAGACACTGATCCGGCCGCCTTCCCTGATTCCAGACCAGGTTGAAGACGACAGCCGAAGCAGGAGACGCGGCGGGGAGGGAGCGCAGCCAGCTCCATTGTCCCCCTTGCCCTCCCCGGCCCCAACATCCTATGCGAGGGTGCGGGTTCCAGGCACCCAGCAGGCTGCTCTGGTGGTGGGAGGGATTGGAGGGCTGAGGGCAGGGTCGGTCAGGCAGGTCATCCTTTGATCTTGTCCCTGCCGTTTGGCCGAGAACCTGGTACTTACACACACACACACACACACACACACGCTCAGACAGACACGGCAACATTCGCCTAGAGAGGAGAAAACGAAACTTGCCCAGCTGTGGGGAGACAGATCTGAAGCTGAGGGAGCCGGCAGTGAGGTGGGTTTAAGGCAGGCAGACCAGCCCCCACCCCAAACCTGGAAGGCGCCGGAGGAGGAACACCACCGGGCTAGTAAGCGCACGTCTCTCAAATTCCTGCGCGATGAGGCCCCGCCGCTGGGAGCTGCCCCCTCTCCTTCCTTGTTCTCCTCCTCTTCCCCCCCCCCTCGAACGTCCACACCCGGCCCAGCCTAGCTCCTAAAAGTTACCAGACAATCCCAGCGCACAGCCCCGAGGCGATGGAAACTCCTCTGCAGGCAGGGGCGAGTGCGCGCGCGCCTTTCTACCTGGCTCGGGCTGACCTGGGTGTCTCCTCTTCCTGGGCCGAGCTATATCGATGCGAGAGCAAATGACTCCCTTTCTCTTCCCCCACCCCCCACAAGACCATGATAGGGCCAGTCTCGTCTTGTCATCATCACCATTCCAGTCAGAGAGAGCGAGAGAGAGCGCGCCAGAGAGAGCTAACAAAGAGTTGCTTCCATAGTGCGGGCAAGAATTCCCCTCCTTCCAAGCACTGCTGCCTTCTCTCTAGGAGAAAGTAATGTTGGGGAGGAACTCAAGCCTAGATTTTACTGGAGACCAGCCCCCTCCACCAAGCTCAAGCAGCACTTCCACCTCCCCCCAAAGCTGGCTTAGCCCTGAGACCTGAGGAAGTGGCAGCAGAGACTAGAGTACCTCTGAACATGTGCAGAGTGTCCACACCCAGAAGCACCACCAATTAAGGCACTGTAGGTGTGAGTACATCATAACCCCCAGGCAAACGTAAATCTTAGCAACCGTTCTTTGTAGAAAATTAATTGGAATCAATACAAATGGACTAATAGGAAATTGCCCTATACCCAGTCAAACTATTAGTCCCTTTTGCTCAGTATTGTCTACGCTGACTGCAGGGGTACAACTATAATAGAACAAGGGGAGAATAGGCCTGGGGGGGGGGCAGAGGCAAGTCACATGACTGACTCCCTCAGGCACGCACCCACCAGGGCTTCCTTCAGTTGTATTCATCCTCCAGAATTGATGTGGGTGTTAAGACCTGGAGCTACCAGAACAGCATGTCTTTCTCTAGTACCATGAAATGACTGGCATCATCCACAATTTACAAAAGATGTCTTTACTTCATGAGCTGAGCTTGCGGAGGGGGGGGGGGGGGGGGCATTTTAAAATCTTGTCTCTGGGCCCACTCCAACCTTGCTATGCCCCTGGCTGACTGGTAGAGGCTTTCCAGTCCCACTTTCCCCAAGTGCTACTACCTGGGATCCTTTTGGCAAGGGATGCTGGCGTATGAGCCTTGGGCCGTATGCATACAAGGTACCTGCTGTACTGATGAACAAAGAGCTCCCACCCACCTGATCCACCATCACCACCTCCTCTCATTCCCAGTGCTAGTTAAAGCCATGCCAGACAAATTAATCTCAGTCACTTGTAATTCGACTGGCTGGGTTCTCCACACGAAAATGAGGGATATCCTATATCACTCCAAGCCATCACAAGGCGAGATGAGGTGGCCATCTCTGGTGATAGATTTTGGACATCAGTAAGGGTGGCAAGGTGGGGAGATGCACAGGTAGGACCCACCAGATACAATCCACCAGGGAAGTTCTTTCGAACAAGCCCCATGGAAGTGAATGGGGGTTGCTCTCATTCCATGGCCGTGCAATGTGAGCAGGAGAATTTCCTGGTGGGCTGTGCCCTGTATTAAACAGTGGTGCAAGCATTAAAAGTTTGCACCAAAATGGATACCAACATTGGGGGGCCTGACTGTGCATTCTGTGCCCATGAAAACAGAGCTGCCTCTGTCTTTGTCTGAGACTGATGTTCACCTGGATCCCAACTCAGGGCATTTTTACAGGAAGGACCAGCATCCCACTCCATTCACATATGTTTTCTCTGGCTCCAAAGCATGGGGATACTTTAACTCCATAAGAAAGTGCAGGGGGCAGTTTCTGGTGAACCAAAGCAAAAACAAATAAATAAATAAATAAAAAAGTGGGGGAAACCCCGAAGAAGCTAAAAGGTTGATTACAAATTCTTTTATTAAATCTTGCTGTAGCCCTATGCATTTGGAGACAAGCTCTTGTGAAAGCAAGACTTATGAATGGTTTAAATAAAAGAATTTACAATCAACCTTTTAGCACCTCAGGGGTCCCCTCCCTCTTTTTTGCCTCGCTTGCTTCACACCCATTTCCTCCAAAGTAGTTAGTGTGCAGCAAAAAAGGCTTGCAGTGTATGAACTAGCTGCAAGGATGGAAGGCAATATATAGCTGCAGGATAGCGCTCTGTGATGTGTGTGTGTGTGTGTGTGTGTGTGTGTGTGTGTGTGTACGCACATAGATTTCTGTTTGCCACTCATTCCCTGCATACTTATGATTCAGCAGAGCTGCAGCGGCTCAACGACTTTGCAGAAACAACCCCAACTCCACCCAGACTTCCTGAGACAGTGTCTAAAAATTCTCATACTGTATCAGCTCCTGCTGCGTGCCCCACCCTGGGACTTCCCCGTCTCAAGGCAGAGGGAGGGAGGGGAGGGAGGGAGGGGAGGTCAGGTTGGACCAGACAATGTGTGTGGCAGGGGATACCCCCCTCGCTGGGGAGCAGTGGAGGAAGGAGCCTCAATTCCACACTGAGAGGGTTGCTGGTCCTTCTGCCCTTTGAACCCCTTCTTTCTAATCCCAGTAGGGTGGGGCTAATCACAGGGTGGACAAGGGACTCGGCACATGTTCAGTGACACCCTTCTCTGAGCAGCCTGGTGTTGAAATGCCCACTCACTTGCTCCAAGGCTAGAGGCTGGGGTTGGGGTGGGTGGGCTGGGGAGCCCTGCCTTCCATAAAGCCCTGATTTGATTGTAGATTTGAAGGAGGAAGCACTAAGGCAAGAGCAGAGACAACAGAAACTGCAGTGAATTAGCATCAGGACAGACAATGTAGTCATTAGAACAGCACAGCGTTGTGACTAAGAAACTAAGCTCAATGCATCAGATCTCTGGTTCATCAGCAGAAGTCGCCTTTTGCCAAGCTGCTTTTTTCTCAGTTCTCTTCCCCACTGGTTCAACACTGGGGATAAGATGTATTGGTCTACCACACAGAGTTGTTGCAAAGATGATTGAGAATGGGTACAAAGTGCTTGGAACATTCTAAAGGCCTCCATTCCCCGCCCCGCCCCGCAGAATGAATGAAAGGGAACGAACCAGGGGAGAGCTGCTGGGGAAAGCGTGCGTGGATGCCCCCTGCTGGTCTGGCTAGGAATTGTTTTGTGTTGCTGTCTCCAGCTCCCCTCTCCTAGGTCTCAGACCAAACACCTTTTAAAGGCCTAGCCTCATTACAGACAATGTGCCCAGGTAGACCCACATTTCTAAAATGTGACAAGTCTCAAATCCATCTGAAAGTCGCAGAACAAAGCATATAAATATGTAACATTTATACAACACATTTACACTGATCAAAGCACATCACAGATGCCATTTATATTATCCCTATTTTACAGATGTGTGTAGGAGGCTGGCATTTGATGCTGAGAGATTAGGGGATTGCCTAAAGCCAGTCCTGCATTCCTGGCTGAGGTAAGATTAGACAAGGCGGGTCTCATTCTTAGAAAGGTTGTAGTCAACAGAAGAAATATGATTTAACAGATCACCATAAACATAGCTTTGTTGAATGTTGTTGATGAAAGATGCCAAAGTGTTCACTTAAATAATTTTATGCTTACCTCTATTTTGTCAATTTTTCAGAGATGTGGAAAAATTTCAAAGCAGAGACTCTCTCTGATTTCAGGGTTTTCAGGAAAACTGAAATCCCCTCTAAACATTAGGGTTCCTCCCAAGCTGAAATTCTGAAGAATTTTCTCAGGTTTCTCCACATTACACACACCTGCAGACCTTGTGGGAGGATGGATTGTGTTTTGTCATTAGTGATGTCACAGGGACTGTCCAATAGGATTCTGTGACTGTCACACATTTTAAAAACCCACCTAGAAGCACCTCTAACAAAATAGCTCAGGTTCCACCTGGGGAAGGGGAGGGTTCAGGTGTTTAGCAGGAACTATATCTCCCCCCCTCCCCCCCACGGGCATACACACACAGAGGAAAATTATTTGTCAGTTATTGCAGCTGGGGTGATGAGTGGGGAGAGAAGGAAGTACATGTGGATAATGCAGAGGAGGAAAAGATTGCTTCATAGCTGTGACAAGTATCATAAGTTTGGGTTCTGAGCATTTCCTCTGTGTGTGGCTGGTTGTGGGCATCTAATGAGAATAGATATTTTGTACTTTATATTCTGAATGCAGTTGATTTAAAAAAGGACCCCATGAGCTGAGGTGGCAAAATGCACATGCAGCAGAGTTGCCTGTAACAGGGATTCCCAGATGTTGTTGACTACAACTCCCATAATCCCCAGCCAAAGACCATTCAGCTGAGGATGCTGGGAGCTGTAGTCAACAACATCTGGGAACCCCTGTTGCAAGCAACACTGCCGTGTAGCGCCATCAGTTGTAAGTGGAGCAGGCTTGTTTAAATGGCTGTGTTTCCCCCACAAGGATTTATTGCTGGCAAAACTAGCCATTTAAATGAGTGTGCACTAATCACCATGGATGGCACTGTGCAGGTGTATTGGACAAAGATAACTCAGCACATGGACACAGAAATCTGTACAGGGGGTGTGCTTCTAGATGGGATGGGATGGTGTGTGTGTGTGTGTGTGTGTGTGTGAATGTGATCTATGAGCTGGTAATTCGAGCATGGGGGCAAATGGTGTGTGTGTCTGTACAATGTGTCTGTGGTGGTTGCTAGAGGGATTCTCAGAAGACTCCTGTCATTGTGGTTCACGGCTGGGCAGGAGAGGCCTACTCGCTGCCTTTTCTGTGTGTGCTTGGGTTGACAAGCAGGTCCTGGGGGAGACAGCTCGGTCTGTCCAGCTTTGGCACAAAGGCCAGCCGCAGAGTACTTCCAGGATGAATGATCTAGTAGCAAAGTATCCAGCATTACAGCCAGAGGAAAAGCTTGGATAGGACTTGGGCGGGGTGGGCATGCAGTGCATCTCTGCGTATTGTTACACCCCTGCACCCCCAGAAATCTTTAAGAGGGGATTGGATGCTTTAAGGATGACCTGCTTTAAGAGGGGTTTGGATGACTTCATGGAGGAGAGGTCTATCAATGGCTACTAGTTAGAGGGCTAAAGGCCACCTCCAGCCTCAAAGGCAAGATGCCTCTGAGTACCAGTTACAGGGGAGTAACAGCAGGAGGGAGGGCCTGCCCTCAACTCCTGCCTGTGGGCTTCCAGTGGCATCTGGTGGGCCACTGTGCGAAACAGGATGCTGGACTAGATGGGCTTCCTTGGGCCTGATCCAGCAGGGCTGTTCTTATGTTCTTATGTAAATCCCTATCAATGCAATCCTGCAGATTTTGCACCAGCTGCACACACCCCCGGCAACAGTGTGCTCCAGTGAAGTGCTTCCCTTTTTCTAATGGGAAAAGAGCAGCCTTTTACAAATGCATATAATGCTTGTACTATGCTTTCCAGTGTTCACAGCACTGACTTTAGATTATCTTGTAATCCTTCAATTAACAGCCCTATAAGATAAGTGAGTATGATGGGGGCGCCATACTGGAGATAGTCATACTCAATTATCTCGTAAAGGAGTGGCTTGCCTAGGGCCATCTAAGGAGCTGGGGGCAGAGGCAAGATTCTGACAGGGAAATCCTGGCTTGGAGTTCAGTCTCCGCCTCTAAAGTGGTACACTCAGCACTGCCACTAGGGAGGAGGATGGGCCTGTCCCCAGTGTGATCCACGTGCACAGAGCAGGTGTGGCCCTCTCTCCTGTGTCTTCCAGACTGCAATCTCTTTACTTTATCTGATAGGACTTAACGGGAGCCCTTAAGGACTCTAAAATTCTATTGTTCTATGGGTCCTCTATCAGGGATGCTGTAGCAATGTCTTGCCACTGGGTTGGACTAGAAGTCCTTTGAGGTCCCTTCCTAGTGGCCTAGCAGTCAAGTCTACCTAAGTGAGCCACCGAATGGCACAGCAGGGAAATGACTTGACTAGCAAGCCAGAGGTTCAGATCCCTGCTGGTATGTTCCCCAGATTATGGGAAACACCTATATTGGGCAGCAGCAATATAGGAAGATGCTGAAAGGCATCATCTCATACTGCACGGGAGGAGGCAATGGTCAACCCCTCCTGCATTCTACCAAAGACAACCACAGGGCTCTGTGGTTGCCAGGAGTCGACACCCACTTGACGGCACACTTTCTTTATATAGCCCCACCCATTCATCTGCTTAACCCCCACCCACTGCTCCGTTTCTTGGGCACTCGAGAGTGTGAAAGAACCGTGGGAACGGGCTGGTATAAAGAGAGAACTGCAAGCAGCAGCATTTCCATTCTATCTGGAGCTTCCGGGCAGAACTGCTGGGGGAGGGGGAAGCAGCCATGACAAAACGGCTTAAACATTTAAAGAGCATTAACGAACCCACCTGCTGAATTCTGACTATCAGTCCAAAGCCAGCGATCTGCTCACACAGGACTTTCGGCGCCTGGTGGCCACACACTTTGCCCACATTGGCTTCTAGTGATGCCAGCGTGCGGCGGGCGCTCTTGTGCAGCTGCCGGCACACCCAGGAGTACGTGTTTGCTGCCCTGGTTTGCAACAGAGTGGTCGTAGGAGAAGGCAAACGCAGCTTCACTGGCGTGCTTGGAGATGATCACAGGGGGCCTGTTGAAGCAGCAGGCAGCCCACCCAGGCCAGGCTCTTCCTGCTGCTGACAAGTGCTAAAAGGATCACACAGGAAGCGGCCAGGCCTGTCACTGTTTCCTGCACAGAGCCGGAGTTGGACCTCTTAAGGTCCCTTCCGACTACAACATGTTCTGATCCTAAGCCAGAACATTGGCCCCTTTAGCTGAGCCCTGTCTACAATTCCCATGAAATTGATTGCCAGGAAATTTAGGACCAGCAAACGGAAGTATTTTTTCACACAACGCATAATCAACTTGTGGAATTCTCTGCCACATGATGTGGTGACAGCCAACCACCTAAGAAGGGCTTGGATAACTTCATGGAGGAGAGGTCTATCAACGGCTACTAGTCGGAGGGCCACCTCCAGCCTCAAAGGCAGGATGCCTCTGAGTCCCAGTTGCAGGGGAGTAACAGCAGGGCTTGCCCTCAACTCCTATCATCATCATCATCATCATCATCATCATCATCATCATTATTTTATTTTTACATTTATATCCCGCTCTTCCTCCAAGGAGCCCAGAGCGGTGTACTACATACTTGAGTTTCTCTTTCGCAACAACCCTGTGAAGTAGGTTAGGCTGAGAGAGAAGTGACTGGCCCAGAGTCACCCAGCTAGTTTCATGGCTGAATGGGGATTTGAACTCGGGTCTCCCCGGTCCTAGCATCTGGTGGGCCACTGTGTGAAACAGGATGCTGGACTGGATGGGCCTTGGGCCTGATCCAGCAGGGCTGTTCTTAAGTTCTTACACCAGGGGGTTCCCAACCTTGGGTCCAGTGTCCCCTCTAACAGGGATTCCCAGACGTTGTTCACGACAACTCCCAGCATCCCCTGCTGCAATGGCCTTTGGCTGGGGATTTATGGAGATGTTGCCAATAACATCTGGGGTTCCCTGTTAGAGGCCACACTGCTTGGGGTCCCCACATGTTGCTGGACAACAGCTCCCATCATCCCCAGCCACAGTGACTTTTGACCCTTGTGGCAGGGAATGCTGGCAGCTGTTGTGAAGCAACATCTGGGGACCTAAGTTAGGAACCCCTGGTCTACACTGGCTGGCAGCAGCTCTCCAGCGTTTCAGAGGGGTCTCTCCCAGCCCTCACCGGAGTTGCCAGGATTGAACCTGGGACCTCCTGCATGCAAAGCAGATGTCCTACCACTGAACAGCACTTCTTCCCCACTAGACCCTGCTCCCCAGATGTGTTTGGGGGGGGGCTCCGGTGACCATGCAATCCAAGAGGTGAACCTCAGACTCTCTGGGAATGTCATGGAGGCTGCCGGGGCTCGGCCCTCCAATCACACACCGGCGTGCACTGGTTGAGGGTTGAGATCTAGCATTCTCCGCCACCTTGCAAAGGGGCCTGGGGTACAATGGTCTGATCACGCACAACCTCTTTGGAACCCTGAAAAATATGGCTGCCCCAGGCAAATGCTTGTATAACGGGGTTGGCTGGTGAGTGTTGAAATTGGGTGCGCAATACCATTAATGGAGTTCTCTCATCTGAAGACATCAATCTTTCCTGATGAAGCTATAAGAACTAGGTGGTCTCCAAGAGCTCTCTCCCTCACACACACACGATAAGCAAGAAAGTCCCCCTTAGATCCCCCATCCCGGTAGATTCCTGAATTCTCACAGTCCTTAAGCTGCCACTGCTCATCAGTCTTAACCTGTAGCTCCTCACCAAGCACTCACTTGGAGAAATAATGTTGCTTTTTGCGGCAAAAAAGGAAGTGTGAATGAGCCCTTTGCTTCGTTCTCATAGAGATCTAGTTCTGGAGTGAGTAAGAGAGTTGGATGCAGTTCCAAGGTTCTATCCATAGGTGGCACTCTTGCTTCCCTTCCCAACACAGCACCGCCCCCCCCCACCTCCGCCCCGCTTTCTGGTAGCTCAGAAGAACTCCCAGCCTTGGGACCTGGCTTCATATTTTCCCCTTATTTGGAGAGCTTCATTTCTTTGGGTTTTTAAAATAACCAGACGGACCCTCCCCAGGGCCCTGGGGGATGGGGAGAGCAGTGGGCTGTGAGTGAGGACGTGAGGGGTGTCAACAGAGGGAGGGAGCCAGCCCAGGGGTGTGATAGAATTCTGTGGGTCGATGGGTGTGGGGAGGCTGGGACTGGGTTGGGGGGTGCGGCTGTGTATCAGCAAGGGGAGACCGCGCTGGCAGAAAGGAAGTCAGAGCAAGGATGGTGGACCCTATCCTGAATCGCATGTTAGAAAAAAATCAGTGGCGGCTTAATACTTCTGTGCCCCTGAGACAGGGCACCAAATGCCACCCCCTTGCACCTCCTCTCCCTTTCCTCCCTTTCTTTAAAAGTGGGGGCCAGGAGAGCCTCCTGCTCTCACTGGCTCCCTAATAATCTGCTACCCAAGGTGACTGCCTCACCTCGCCTCATGGAAGGGTCGCCCCTGAGAGAAACCCTCATCCTCTGGGTTAACCTGCCTGCAGTAACTACCACCCTTTGACTCTGGAATCATCACCATACTAAGCCATGCCCATTTCCCCCTATAAATGTGCACTGTTGGAATGAGCAGGGGGACGGAATCTACTGTTTTGCCACAACCTGATTGCCTTGATTGTGAGCACGTATCGGAAGGGGATTAAGAGGTAACGGACCTGTATTAAGTCGTGCAGGAATAGAGCACTAGAGAAAGGGTTAGGGCCTGCCATAATTGTCCCTGACAAGTGGCAATGGGGGGGGGGGAAGGGGGGCACAGAAGGGGCACAGTGCATATATGGGTGGGCAAGCTGTGTCCTGCATGTTAGATTTCTGAAACAGAAAGGAGGGGCAGGTGGGGGGCAAACCACTTGTGGGAGGGGCCGTTTTGCCACCCCGCCCCCAAAAGCCACCTTTGTATCCAGATACAGATGAAACGCACGGCCCATCCATACAACCCTTTGAGCCTATGGCGGCCACAGTGTTCAGCCTGCCCACGCTGACTTCCCCCCGCACTGCTGAACTGGCTGGGTATCCGTTGCCCACCCCCCACCGGTCACCTGTCCTGGACTGAGGTAGTGCCGGGTTGACTTTTGAGCAGTTGCCGATTGCACCCTGAAAAGCCAGTCCAGGCTCAGCACAGCGGGGTGGGGGGGCTTTCGCGTGACCAGCTCGGCCTGTGGCAGCACCGCTAAAAGTTAACTAGCAGCCCAGTCCTGTGCATGTCTACTTGTGAGTATGTCTCTTTGAGATCAATGGGGCCTTCTTCTAAGTAAGTGTGCCTAGGATCGAAGCCATAAACTGCAGCGGAGGTGCGTTGCCAGAGGCAGTCCAGTTATGCGGTAGCATCAAGGGGCCACCTCAGGAGAAAGAGAGAGAGAGAGAGAGAGAGAGAGAGAGAGAGAGAGGTTCTGATGGGCACCATCTTTCAGGCCTGCTCAACTTAGGCCCCCCCAGCTGTTTCTGGACTACAGCTCCCATAATCCTCAGCCACAGTGGCCAATAGCCAGGGGTGATGGGACTCATAGACCAACATCTGTAGGAGGGCCGAAGTTGGGCAGCCCTGATTAAATGCACGACACTGCATTCTACTGAGGCAGACCCTTGGTCCATCCAGCTCAGGGTTGTCTACACCAGGGATTCTTAATGTTGGGTCCCCGGATGTTATTGGACTTCAACTCCCATAATCCCCAACCAAAGGCCACTGGGCCTGGGGATTATGGGAGTTGAAGTCCGATAACATCTGGGGACCCAACGTTGAGAATCCCTGGTCTACACTGTCTGGCAGCCACTCTCCAGGGTTTTACTCAGCCTTAGCCAGAGATGTGGGTGTCAAGGATATAATCCCGGACCTTTTGCACATCCAGTTCTACCACTTTGCTACAGCCTCTCCAGTGTTCTGGCCCAGGCACAAGACTGTCTTGGGCTGCCCTTGTCAGAGCCAGCCCTAGAGTGGGTCGGGGTGAGGTGGCTGCCTCAGTGGTGGGTCTGGCGAGCCATTAAGGATGGTGGGATGGACCACACTCCTGCACAGGTCCTGTTTGTTCAGATTAGGTTTGTGCAAGTCTGCTCCCTTTGGGTTGCACACCCTGTGTTAATTGCAGGCACAAGCAGAAGTGCTATCTGGATTTTCCATCTTAGGCACTCACACACCAATGCCTATAAGCTCCCAAGGATCTTGGTACAAAAAGGTAATTTTAGAACTTGCCCAGGTGCAACAGAATTTGTCAAATGGCCTAGGGTTGCTTCTGTGAGGTCTGTCAACATATTCATACTTCCTCGTCCTCAAGATCTTCCGAACTCTTTAGCTGTTAATTTCCTAACTTTTTGCATGTTTTGCTAGAAACTACTCTTTCTGGGACTGCATAGTTCATGGTGAATTACAGGAACCGGAAGTCCACTCTCCCTCCCTGCAGTACTGCTTAAAGCAGATCCCTGTAGCGTTTGGCACATTAGGGGACCACCGTCTTGAAGGTATTCCCTAACTTGTAGGTTATCTTCCCCTACACCTATTCTACTATCCACCCTGCCCATTCCTCATCCTTTCTTTCTGTTGCAATCTACTTCTGAACGGCACATATAAAATTATACTCCAGCTTAATTGAGAACAAGGGTTCCGAGCCTTGAGCCCCCAGAAGTTATTGGACTCCAACTCCCATCATCCCCAGCCACAGTGGCCAAAGACTCGGTCCATCATGGCTGGGGATGTTGGGAGCAACATATATGGGGACCCCAAATTAGGGATCCCTGATCTGGAACAAGAGAGAAGGTAACGACCACCTCTTTGTCCTGTGGTACTCCCATTTCTAGTGCACATTAGAATCACCAGTAGGACTCCTGCACAAGATCACACCCTTTTACTCCAGAATAATTAATGGAAGATAACTAGAGCTACCATCCCCACCACCATTCAGGGTGCAGAGTCATGAACAGTAATATGGATCCCACCCATAATGATTTACTTGACGAAAGAGGGAAGTGCATTTGTTGTACTTCCTTTTGCTCCTTTTTAATTGTAAGCTCTAGGACATCTAAAGCAGACATCTACAGACTTATCTGGGAGTAATCCCAACTGGGCACAGCGAGGCTTACTTCTGGGTAAACATCATGCAATCGTGCTGCACATCAGCAATTCTACTCATACTGAATAGGGAGCATGTTTCATTGGAATCTGTCAGATTTACTTCTGAGTAAATGTAGCAGCCTTAGGAACATAGGAAACTGCCATATACTGAGTCAGACCATTGGTCTATCTAGCTCAGTATTGTCTTAACAGACTGGCAGTGGCTTCTCCAAGGTTGCAGGCAGGAATCTCTCTCAGCCCTATCTTGGAGAAGCCAGGGAGGGAACTTGGGACCTTCTGCTCTTCCCAGAGTGGCTTCATCCCCTGAGGGGAATATCTTGCAGTGCTCACACATCAAGGCTTACATTTCACCTTACAGGGCTGCTGATTGTGCACCCATCTGTATATAATGAGGAAATAAGTATGCTTTAACTGCCCAGATTGTGTGTACAAGTGGTTAGTTAAGGAATACTTAGTTTTCTATCATGAGGGTGCCACATTCACATTTGCCACATAAAATCACACTCTTGTGCTTTGTGTTAATTCATCTGGAATAATCCCAGATTCTCCTGATTCAATGCTCACAGTCACTAATGCGGATTAGAATTTGCAGCTGACCCCTAAAGGAATGTCAATAGAAAAGGTTGAGGGGAAAACGCCATTCTAGTTTGTCAGTGTAGTGTCACGGGGTAAGGTGCTGGACTTGGACCCGGAAGATCTGAGTGCAAAAATCCCCACTCCACCATGAAGTCCACCGAGTGGCCTTCTGTCAGACTAGTCTACCTCACAGGACTGTTGTGAGGAATAAAAAGAGGAAATATTCTGTATGCCACCCTGAACCCCGCGGAGGAAGGATGGGATACAAAGATGATCATAACTTTCCAGACTGTGCATATGACAAAGGGCTTAAAGAGTGTCCAGGGATAGCTAATTTGCTTTGAAGGGTATGCCCCTCTCCTGTCTTCAGCATTCACACCCATTTATGGCTCGCAGAATGCAGTCACCACTCACTGCTTCATAAATCTACCAAGGGCAGTGCACGCTTGCTCACACCCTAGCTAGACTATCGGGAGAAGTGATCAGAAGTGAAACTCTCACATCTGCCAAGCAATCAAGCATGAAAGGTGCAAGGCCCACATAACACTCAGGGCAAAGAACTCCCCCTGGACACTTTAATTACTCCTTTGTACTCAGCATCAGGTTTGGGTGAAGAGCACAAAGCAAGGTAACAGCAGCCTCCAAAGGCAGACGAACACAAAGTGTGGCAGAGTGGAAGACCGATGGATCTGACCCATGGGGCACAATCCACCCCGCAGTTCTCTTGTGCAAATCCCATTGAAATGGACAGGAGCTGTACCAGAGCACAGTTCTTGCAATGGAGCTGGTGTGAGAAAACTTGCCTCGGGTGAATTAATAGCAAGGGGGTGCTGGTTGGATTCTCCCCAGTATTGAATGCATGCTCTTATGGAGTGCCGTGCATATTCTAATATACTGCTAATATACAGGGGTGGCTTATTCTGGATTAACCAGAGTATCAGATGTGACCTTGTGTGTGTATTGCAAAAATCATAGGGCTATGATGAGTTCCAGATTTGTCCTCCCAGCCTGCACATCTCAACACACCCAGATACAACCCCAAATCGGCCACCGACAGTGAATACAGAAGAGTTTACCAAGTGGGCATTTACCACAGTGGCGGTGGTGGGCATGTCACCACGGGACAGAATGGTTGCCGTGGTGGCAACCTTGCCAAGTGGCAAGGGTTGGGGGTTTTTTTTTGGACCATCCTTCTGCTGCCCAACCATTTGATCACGAGTCTGCACCTGATGGGTGACAAAACGCTCCTTGCCACTTGGCAAGATGCTGCAGGTGAGCCGCCTGACCAGATTCCCGTAGTGGCGAGTTGCCATTTGGGGAATGCTTGTATTGAAGCACCCCCGGGGATACACAGAGCCATCATCTGCCAACATGCACGCGCGCGCACACGCCCAGGGTCTTGCCTGCCCCCCTCCCTTCCGAATGCACCAGGCTGGGGTGGTGGGTGAGAGCTGAAGCCGGGGGCGGCGGGGCGGGGGGGGGAGATCGCCTCCCAGTCTCCCCGCATGCTCACCTCCCTCCCTCGCGGAAGTCCTCCCTCTTTCCTGACAGCCCTCTCCTCACTTCCAGGCGCCCGCAAAGCCGCCGCTCGCAGGCATCCTGCCCATCCACGACCACCCCGCCTGTCCCTCGCCCTATCTGGCTCCCTCCCCGTCTCCAGCCTCCCCAGATCGGAGGATGAAGTTCAGGGCTCCTTTGCCGGCCCCGCCTCCCCAGCTCTCCCCCGGTTTGACTTCCAGACAGACTCTCAGCCCGCCCTCGTCTTCTCCTCGTTTCTTCTCCTCCATCCTGAGTCCGCGTTGTTCGGAATCCGGGGGTCCCCGCTTCGCTCCATCCTTCCTCCCTCCGCCCATCCCCTGCTTCGCTCCCTCCGTCCACTCCGCCTCTCCGGTGCCTGCTGCCGCGCTCCCCCTTTCCTTCCCTCTCCTTCCCATTCCGCCTCTCCCACGCCGCGCTTCCCTCCTCCGTCCACTCTGCCGATCCTCCCTCCCTCCCGGCGGCGGCGGCGGTGTCCTTCGGTGCCTTGCTTCTGCAGCCGTCGGTCCCGTCCCTGCGGCTGCTCTACGACGACGGTCCCTCTTGCCCGTCTCCCCGATTCCCCTCCAGCTCCATCCTCCGTCCCGATCTCTCTCTCGATCTCATTCCTTCGCTCCCTCCTCCGCCCCTTCCTCGCCCCCCGCCGCCTGGTCCCTCCTCACCTCTCCCGACGGACGGAAGGCGAGGCAGGGATTGCGGCGGCGCCGCCTGCTCAGCGACGGGTGGACGATCGGACGGGTCGATGCGTCTCGGGCTGAAGCTCGGCACCGAATGGCCGGGCAGCGGGGGGCAGCGGGGAGGACACCGGGCGGGCGGCTCAGCAAGCCTTAATTGGTAAAGAGCAGCGCCGACAGGAGGAAGGAGGGACCGGGGTGGGGGAGCCGGTGGCAGCGGATAAAGAGAGCGAGCGAGAGGGAGGAGGGACCCAGACGCCGCCCCCGGGATGATGAGCTCAGAGCGAATCTACTCCGGGGTAGATTTGGGCCCCCAGAAGCCGCCTCCTCTGATCCGGAGTAGCTGGCGAGTGAGGTGGTCGCGGCACGTTTGCCCTCTAGGGGGCGCCATCCCCAAAGTGGTACTGGACAGACAACTCTTGAGTGAGAGAGCAACAAGCCCCCCCCTCCTCCCCTCTGGGGGCATTACTAGCCATGATGTGGGGTGGGGTGTGTGTGGAACTGAGGCCCTCAGGAGCGAGAGCGACCTTCAGGGAGCAGACCGTGGGATGCAAAAGAAAAGGAGAGGTGGGATGCACAATCCACCACAATGTACTCCTCCTGTGCAAGCATCTCTGGGCGGACTTGTGCAGGAGAACTTCCCTATGGCTTGTGCCCCATATTGATGAGTGGGAGAGAGGAGGCGCCATTTGCACTGGCCATCTCCAAGCCTCAGAATGCCGCGGCCTGGGCCTTGGGCGAGAGGTCTCTGAGGGCTGAGCTCTCAGGGGCTTCCCCTCCACTCTGGGGAGGCTACAGCAAGCCCCGTCGCCCCAGTACCCTGGTCTCAGAAGGGCACAGTTCACGAGCTCTCTGCTTGCCCCGTTTTGCCGGCAATGACCCTGGAACCCTTCGACTTAGTCATGGCAGCTTCATGCGTCATGCTGTTGCCCGTCTGTGTCTGGGCAGCAGGGGTGAATCATGGGCATATGGGGTGTGTGTGTGTGTGTGTGTGGAAAGAGGGTCAGCACGTGTGGGGCATGGGGACAGGGAGCAGAGGCTGGGAGGCCAGGAAGCAGCTGGCCGGAAATGAGAAATGGCAGGCCTTGGTTTGGAGGGCGATAAATGGCTGCTGGGCATTGCCGCAACCAGAGCGGCTGAGCGGAGCTGTGCTGCCTGATAAAGACCTGCTGGGAGAGAAGCGGTGATGGGTTTAAAGGAGTTATCATGCATTGTTTGGAACAGAGAAGACATAAAGAACCCGCCTTTGTGCCTGAAACATCCATAAGCAGTTTACAAACCTGACATGATGGATGTGCTGCCTGTGTCCTGTCTGCCGGAGCACCTGTATGCAGCTGGGGAGGCCTGTAGGAGTTCAACAGCTTGAATTCATGCTGCCGGGATCCTGTATATTTGCACATGAGTTTAAGCCGGCAGGAGTGACCGGGTTGGTCTGTAGGCACCAGCTGACATGCACACCACGGTCTGCACGGTGACGGGCGGGTCACTGGGCAGATGTTTTGCTCCACACACATGTGGGTTTGCATAAAGATGGAAGCACAGTCTGTATGGGCTGCAGGTGAAGGTGATCTGTTGGGTCTGCAGAGCACAAGAGGGATGGGCACATGGATCTCATCCAGAGGTGGGGTCCAGAATGGTGGGATCCAGAAATTCTCACACACAGGAAAGCTCTGTAGGCAGGGATAACCCTAGACATTTTGGTGCCTGGGGTGGAAAACAGGAACACTGGAAGCTGCCATATACCAAGTCAGACCATTGATCCATCTAGCTCAGTATTGTCAACACAGACTGGCAGCGGTTTCTCCAAGGTTGCAGGCAGCAGTCTCAACCCTGTCTTGGAGCTGCCAGGGAGGGAACTTCTGCAGCCGTCCATCCCGGCTTCCTTCCACATGAAAGCATAAAGGTGCTCTTCCCAGAGCAGCCCCAGGGGAAGATCTTGTAGTGCTCACACATGTAGTCTCCCAGGCAAATGCAACCATTCCACAATCCATTGGGAAGTTATCCTGTGCAAGCGTCACTCTCTGCCTATGCATTTCCAGGGGACTTCGACAGAAGGAGTGCCTGATGGGTTATATACTCGGGTCAGACAGGTCTGAATCTCATTCTGCCCCACTTAATGGCATCCAAAATCAGCAGCCTGGAGTGGTCACCACACCTTGCTTCGTGGTAGGGCCTCCTCTGCCTGCAAGGATAGACTTGCAGAATGCCCGTTTCCGGTTTAATTCCCCATGGATTGTGCAGGGTTTCGTGAACAGCAAGATTCATGAACACCTGGCTGAGTCCAGTTGCACGTTTTTTCTGCCCAAAACTGTACACACGTCACACTTGCGGGGAGCATAGAGCATATGTGTGTGCTTGGGGAAGGGAGATGAACCAACACGCAGAAAGTGCCGTGTGAAGCCTCCGTCATGTATGCTCCAGGAACGTTCTCTGCCTGCATTCTGCCCTGCTGCTTTTGAGGTCTGAAGAGCGGGCCAGGTTGCCTGCCATTTTAAAAGCCATTTTGTAGCTTGATCTAACCATGTTTGCTCAGAAATAAATCCAAGGAGTGTATTTCACCCAGGGCAGCAACCTTAATGTGAAAAGCATTCTATTATACATATCTAATTGAGCTCAGTGTGACAACAAGGCTGAATATATAAGAACATAACAACAACAAATAATAATATTTATAAACCACTTTTCAACAAAAGCTTCCAAAATGGTTGACATAGAGAAATAGTAAACAAACTAGATGATCCAGCACAGAGCATCTGCACCCATAGTTCTCCCTGTCTCTCCTCCCCATCTTCATCCCCCCCTCCCTTCAGCCCCAGTCTGTTCTCTCCTCTCCCATTTCAGCTCCTGCCATCCTTCCCCCTCCCAGTCCGCTTTCCCTTGCTGGCCGGCCTGGCCGGTGCTTTCTTTCCCTGCCAACCAGCTGCTGCCATTTTCTCCCCCGCCCTGTCACTATCCAGGCAGCTGCTCGTGAACTCTCGCAAGAGCTACCACACATGGGATTAGCAGTGGGTATGCCTTGGAGAAATATATATAAAGAAGATAAGATGGCTCCCTGTCCCCAAAGGGCTCACAATCTAAAAAGAAACGTAAAATAGACACCAGCAACAGTCACTGGAGGTCCTGTGCTGGGGGTGGAGAGGGCCAGTTACTCCCCCCCCCCCGGTTAAATAAAGATAATCACCACATTAAAAAGGTGCCTCTTTGCCCAGTTAGCAGGGGTAACGTAAGGAAGAACATATACAGTCATCCCTTGCCAACTGCTAGGGTTACGTTCCCACAAAACCCCGTGGTTGACAAATTTGTGGTTGGCAAGACATAGGAATGAACAGGAAACAGGGAGTTAGGGGAACTGCGATTGCAAAAACACCTCAAAATAAAGGGAAAAATGTTCACAAATCCCTAAAAATCCCTTAATGTCACTGTCACCAAGAGGAATAAGCAGACTGAACCTCTGGAAATGTTTTGAACCCCCAAGCATCACTCAAATGCTCTTTAAATCACCAAAGTCATCTGGACTTGGAGTCAGCAAGGGTCACCAAAAGGAATGAGCAGATTGAACCTCTGGACCCCTCCCCCCAGTCACTAAAATGCCCCCCAATAAGATGCTTCATCACGTGGTTGGCCAGACCAGTCACAATTTCCCATTCGTGGATACTTAAAACTGTGGTTGGTAAAACCGTGGTTCACGAGGGATGACTGTATCACAATATCAGACTAAGCAGGATTAAGCAGTGTGCCTGCTCCTTAAGTGGTGCAGCGGGGAAATGCTTGACTAACAAGCAGAAGGTTGCCAGTTTGAATCCCCGCTGGTACTATATCGGGCAGCAGCAATATAGGAAGATGCTGAAAGGCATCATCTCATCCTGCACAGGAGGAGGCAATGGTCAACCCCTCCTGTATTCTACCAAAGACAACCACAGGGCTCTGTGGTTGCTGTCAAGTCGAAATCAACTTGACAGCACACTTTACCTTTACCTGCTGGGGAGGACAAAAGTGAACTGAGTCAGATCATTGGTCTAACGAGCTCTCAGTATTGTCTGCTCTGACTGGCAGCAGCTTTCTGGGTTTTAAGTGGAGCCTTTCCCAGCCTGAGATCCTTTTGAATGCATCTAAAAACTGCGGAGAAGCTACTGGGGGGTGGGGTTAGAGCAGGGCTAGCATTAGGGTTTTTTTTACTGGTAATGTGCATGTTATACACAAAACAACTGAAGTTAAGCCTCTTGTCCCAAACCTGACAGCAAATACATGGCTGGACCAGAATTTGGATCCAGCTCATCCATAGGAAACATAGGGAACTCCCTGAAAATGAGTCAGAATCTTGGTCCATCTAGCAACTCAGTATTGTCAACTCTGACCGGCAGCAGCTCTCCAGGGTTTCAGTCAGGAATATCTATTTTGCCTCCGCCTTACCTGGAGAGGGTAGGGGTCAAACCCAGGGCATTCTGCATGCTAAGCAGATGCCCCATCACTGAGTTACGGCCTCCCAGCTCCACAACAGTAGGCCATCAAGTCAGCTGAATGGAATGCCTGTGTGCGCAAGAACGTAAGCGATAGGAAGTGTGATTGGGCACATTCCTGCAACTACCAGCATGACCATATTTGCATCCCTGAGTGGGATGGATTTGTGTGACATGAAGAATAGTTGGAGTGCACACTGGCAGGTTTCCCTGCTGCTGAAGCCATTTCAAGCAACAGTGGTCAACTCCTGTTCTCATGCTTGGCATCTCCAAGGCAGGGCTGGGAGAGACTCCTGCCTGCCACCTTGGAGAAGCCGCTGCCAGTCTATGTAGACAATACTGAGCTAGATGGACCAAGGGTCTGACTCGGTATAGGGCAGCTTCCTATGTTCCCATGCCCACAACAGAGTACTTCTGTATGGTTTGTGCAACCACTTCAGCTTCAGCTACAGCTGCTTCACTTTGTTTTAGAAAGGAAGGAGCAGCTATCCCACATTCCTTTGCTGTATAGCAGCGGGGCAGGAAATGCTGCCTGTGAAAAGGACACTCGGCCCAGCTATTCCGGCCCATAAGTGACGCTCCACTCTGGAACCATCGCCTCCTTGAGGCATCCCCTGGGAGAGAGCTGTAAACTTGCCGGATTGTCCAGAATTAAAGTAGAAACAGCAGCAAGCCTTTTGGCACTATACAAACTAACAGATTTGTTGCAGCACAAGCTTTCATGAACATTAAGCAAGCACTACGCCGTGGCTGGTCAACTGTGAATGTGAAGATATGCTCACACTTTGACCTGATTTGCACAGACCCTCACACACGAGGGCTAAGGATGCTACCAGACCTTGCCAACATCTGGATTTTGAACCAGGATTCAGAGAGTCTGCACCCTGCCAGTCCACTTTGGACCAATCCCTAGACTACCTAGGGATCAGGACCTGTCTGAATTACAGGCAGATCACACCCTTTGAGGCTGGCGTTCAGCAATGACATCATCACCTGGAAAGGCCTCAGGCCCTGCAGTGATGTTTATAGCCATGAATGGGACTGACTCCCTATTTACCAGAGGCAGGAGAGGGGAGCAAGCAAAGTGCTTCCTTGGGGTGGCGAAGGCCAGAGACTGTACAAAAGCACCATGGACATCAATCCAGAATTTGAAGGCCATTGTTTGAAACGGCCCCAGCTGTAAAACCTGCCAGTGTGCACTCAGAAATATTCTTGACAGTATGTCACACAGATTCATTCCATTCACACTCAGGGTCTGGAATCTGCCAGACGTGTGCAGTGTGGCCAGCAATGTGGTGACTTTCCACAGCTGCAAGAGGAGCCTTCCCAGCCTGCCTCCCACCCCCAGTAAGCAATGCACAAAGTGGGGGGGGGGGAGCAGAGGAGGGGAAGTCCTCATTCATAGTGTGAACACAGCAGGCAGAGCCTGGAGCCCCAATCCAGAGCTCCTACATTTCCCATGCATCCAGAAAATTAATCTGATTGGCCCAGATTATTTCCAGAGAACAGTGTGTGTATGTGCTTGGCAAGGCCACAGAGAGATTACCTAGTGTCTTAGGGCCCTCCTCCTCCTGCATCCATGCTATCAATACAGACTTGGCCTTGTGGGGCTTCAGGGCTCTTTGCCCTTTTTGATGGCCCCCCCTCCATGGTACCATTAACTAATATGTTGGGGGGTGCATATCCTCAGGCAGGGCCTTCTGTCCTTGCTTGCCCTCTCTTCAGCTAGACCAGGGCTGCTCAACTTCGGCCTTCCTGCAGATGTTGGCCTACAACTCGCATAATTCCTGGCAGGGGCGGAGCCACCATTGGGCCAACGGGTTCAAAGAACCCAGGCCGCACCCAATCAGGGGCCGCGCCTTGTGGCCTCGACACTCCCCCCCACCGTGTCTGACGTCAGAAGCAGGGGTGCTGGTTTACCTCCCGAGCGGGGGCCTCGCGGCCCCTTTGGGAGCTAAACTAAGACTGGCACTTCAGGGAAGAGCCACTCCTGGCTGCTCTGCAAACGCAGCGCCAGTCTTAGTCTAGCTCCCGAAGGGGCCACATGGCCCCTTTGGGAGTTGGACTCTAACTCCCAAACGGAGCCTCAAGGCTCCGCTCGGGAGCCAGACCACGCCCCCGCGTCTGATGTCAGAGGCGGGGGAGTGGTAGCCCCTGAGTCTGACGTCAGACGCAGGGGGCAGGGTCAGCGGGGCCGCCGCCACACACGGGCCGCTGGTGGTCCGTGCCTGATTCCTGGCTATTGACCACTGTGGCTGGGGATTGTGGGAGTTGTAGTTCAAAAAGAGCTGGGGGGGGCAAAGTTGAGCAGGCCTGACCTACACTAAAGCTGCACAACTTCAACTTGACTACAGTTCCCATCATCCCCAAGCCACAGTGGCCAAGAGTCAGGGATTCTGGGAGAGGGCTGGAGTGCAGCCCTGATCTCTCTACACTGATACAGAAGCGCTATCTGTGTGGCTGGCTTCCTTCTTTTCCAAAAGAGAGCCCAGAATGGGGAAATGTCCTCTTGGGTTTCTAGTCCCGCACGATGCCTAAAGGGTACATGGACAGCTGCTTTGCGGATGTTCCCTAAGCATATGGAAGGAAGTGCCTCACAGTGAAATGGTACACCCATCACTATTTCACATGCAGATACAGCTGCTGGCAGATTCATGACTCACCCATGGCAGGGTAAAGGTACAATTTAGATAGTGCTGGGATGGCCAGACTTTACGGGATGGCACTAAGGAGCAAGGGTGATGCAAGAAGTGGGGGCGGGGGGGCAGAGCTAGTAAGACCTTGTATACACACCCTTTTGGTAGCCCGGATTTTGGTGAGCCCCTGCCACCAAGCCTGAGCCAGCCTTCATGTGCACCCTTTAGCCCCGGGTCAGATCTCTGACTGGAGATATTAAGGGGCTGCAAGCAAGCAACTCTTTGACCTCTGCCAGCCTGCCCTTTACTTCCTGAGAACGGCCCCCTGGTGCTTGTCTCAAAGCCACAGCCCTTGAAGGCGCATAAAATGAGTTAGCATCTCCAAAGAGAGGGGATGCCCTACAGTTCAGGATCGGTTAACCCCTTCTACCCATCCTTTGACCTCCCAACATTTCTTGCTTAATTGCAATGAAATCTGAGTTAATTGAGGAAATTATGGGCGATGTAAGAGGAACTGAAATAAGTTGCACAATAACAACCATGGATTTCACTGGACTAGGAGGAGACGATGTTATCTTCTGGTGTACTAACCCGTAGGGGTCTGATTTGCCCTTTTAGTTTCATTTTTATCCCACCCTTCCCCTAAGACACTCAGGGCGGCATACATGGGAGACAAAAGAGGCTTTCCAAATCTTATAATTGCTCTTTTATTTTCTTTAAACTTCCTAGTGCTGCTCCACTCAGTTTTTCCAGACAGAATCCCTTTGGATTTTCTGCAGAATTTCTATTATCCACTCTTCTAGAACGGCTTTGTTCTTCCAGGTATCTTTGCCAGTCAGCCATAGCTGAGTGAGTGTGGGGTGTAGCATGAGTGTTGGACTATGGCAGGGCTCTCTAGCTGTTTTTGGACTACAACTCCCATTATCCCTGATATTGGCCACTGTAGTGGGGGATGATGGGAGTTGAAATCCAAAACCAGCTGGAAGGCTGGAGTGGTGCACCCCTAGACTAGGGAGACTTGAGTTCAAATCCCCACAGTTGTGGGCCAGTCACTCGTTCTAAGATTAGCCTACCTTGCAACGTCATTGTGAGAATATACATATACATATGTATATGTATATGTATATGTATATACAATGAGGGGAAACAACCACGTATGCAGCCCTGATAATCCTGGAGGACGGGTGGGATAAAAATGAAAAAGAAAGAGAGAAGGCAGATCAGCCCGTTTCATCTCCCCTTTGCTGCATTCTTGAGTGCTAGCTGTCAGAGAGAACATCTCAGTCAGGAAAGGGGTTTGTATCAGCTACCCACAATGGATAGTTACAGGATGCGAGAGACATATGTGGGAATTCAGACTTGTCCTCAGAGACATGGCAAGGATGGAGACAAATTCAGGAATTTCACAGCCTCCCTGAAGCCTTAAAACTCAGCTGAAAGCAGAGGGGCCCACAGAGATGATCACCAAGACCAGACACGAATTCTAGCAGCCAGCAGGGAAATCTCTACTATACGCTGCCACACAAGCCACACATCTTTCCAGAGTCTCCGGCAATAGAAAGGAAGAGGGCTCCCCTTTCAAAATGGTGCCAGGCTGCGTCTTATGCTGGATTACAGCACCAGGGTCAGGGGCTGGAAGAGAGGAGATGCTAAGCGCATACCTATTCCTTGCCCCTGACATCATGAAATAAAGCACCACATTAATCAGTGGTTATGTTGGACACACTCATTCAGAGGCTCTCTTAGGATGGGCCATGGGATCTGGCCAGGTTCTCCGTCGCCTGTGGGCGGCCTCCGAGTAGTGTCAGCGGCGGCGGCCATCTGCGCAGGCCGCCGCTGCAGTAGTGGACGGGGTCCGGGCGGGGGCCTCAGTGGGGATGGGGCCGTGCTGTGTGCTCCGCCAGTGGTGGAGCAGGAGCAGCCGCTGTCTCATCATTAGAACAAGTATCAATCACAAAACCAAAAAATTGCCTGTAGCTTAATCGTTCTTCCGCAGTTAAATCATACAAAAGTCAGCTCTGGGGCATTTTTAAAGAAAGCTCCTTGCAGTTTTCAAGGGTCCCTGGGCCCTCGCAGCCCAGCAGTCGCTCCCGAGTTCCGCTCCACCTGCCGATGCCACCACCACGAGGTCCACAGGGGTGGGGGAGGCCTGATCGACTCACCCCCACATCCTGGCCGCGTACATGGTGTGGCTTGAATTTTTGAAGGGGCAGTGGGGCAGTGCCAGGGTGGGGTGGGGTGGCGGCAGGCAGGAGGCCCACCGGGACCTTGGAGGCCCCCCCCCGGTCCTTTTGGTGCCCAGTTTGCAGTAGCCAGCAGGTATAACTAAAAAAACCACCCACCTTTTAATTTTAACCGGGTGATGGGCGGGGGGGGGGAGTGCCTTCGAAGCCCTTCAGGTCCAGGTACCAAAATTACCTAGGAGTGCCCCGCACTCATTTGACCTGTGCAGAGCAAAAGCTGACTGGCTTACTGGCTGCTAAAAACATTGATTGATTACCAAGTCCATACAAAATTGGTGGACCCCAGGCTAAAAGTAAACAGACAGGGCTGCAGCCTAGAGAGGATAGAGACCATGGAAGAGGGCCTCCAATGCTGTTGAATCCTCAGGCAATAACACACAGTTGTTTCTCATTTGTTGCTCTCATGGCAGTTTCTGATGCTAGCCTACAGTATTTCACTTCCCCAGCAACAAATCCACAAATATTTTGTGCCTGGGATTCTTAATGCCATTTTCTTATTTTTAGCCTGTTTTCCAGTATGTTTATGAGATCACCCAGCATTCTCTGTGTGTATCTGTGTGTCCGTCCATGTGCGTGCCCCCACTCACCAACTTTGCAATGTCTGGATGGATATGACTCAAATCAGGTACAGCTGTAGGGACACACAAGGACACCTCAGCGTGTAGTTTGTGATGATATCATCAAGCCCAATTCAATATGGCAGATGCATGAACACTTGAGGCACTAAAGTGCTAACTTGTGAACCGCCTAACCGATTTGGACCAAATTTGGTACAGTTGTAGGGACACATAGGGACACCACAAATGCATAGTTTGTGATGATGTCATCCATCCCAATTCAAGATGGTGGGTGCATGAATGTATGAGGACTAAGCAACACCAGCCTCTATGACCTACTGGGGCTGCTGCACATGTGAAAGCAGAGGTGCTCTTACCCCTGGACTTCTGGGCCAAAGTTCAGGCCCTCCACACCCCCTGGGGCCCCCCAAATCCTCTTTAGTCTGTCTGGGGTGCTGTGCTCACCCACCCGAGCATGATGATGTTTAATATGGGCAGGGGGGCGGCGGGCGGGGAGGCTCCAAAGGCCTTTAGGTCTAGGATCCAAAAAATTACCTAGGTGCACCTCTGTGTAAAAGCCAGCCCTGGTGTTGCTGTTTAAGAATACAGTTGCACAACAGCATGTGGGCACCCGTGTAGCACTACTTCGCTTACTTCCATGTGCTGTTTTAAACAGTGGCGCAGCTGTGCTCTTGCACAACACCACTGGGGCTGCTTTCCCCCTGCTCACTGAGCAAAGAGGTGCCTTTTTAAGGTAGTGATTCTTTCACATTTAGCAGGGGGAGAGCAACTGGCCCTGGCCAACCCCAGCACAGCACCCCTCCCGTGGCTATTGCCAAGGTCTCTCTTAGGTTTCTTTTTAAGATTGTGAGTCCTTTGGGGACAGGGAGCCATTTTTATTTATTTGTATCTATGGGAACCACTTTGGGAACTTTTGTTGAAAAGCGGTATATAAATGTTCATTGTATCCACAGACACAGCAGCCCCAGTGGGTTGAAAACCCTGGCATTGCTTTATGTCAGCCAATAGATAGATAGATAGATAGATAGATAGATAGATAGATAGATAGATAGATAGATAGAATCTTATTTCAGAGCGGTGTGCAGTTTCATTTTCATTAAACGTATGAAAAAATGAGAGAAAACAAAGACATGAAAATAGAATGCATTAAGTGAGGGAAATTAGTCAAATACAAAAGATAATAGCAAATAAAAACATAAATGATCAGCTGGTGAGTGGCAAGTAACCCCCATTAAAGGCACATACACACACCCAGGATTCATTTGCAACAAGGAATGTAGTTGTGCAAATGTCACAGGCACTTAGTGGACATTAAGACTTGATTAATGGCCGGCCATACAGCTCCTCTATTATTATGCCGTTTTAAAAGAGTTTTTTTACCGTTACTTTAAAAAAAATTCTTTGGAGGATGTGTGCTCTTCCACAGTGCAGGGCAGGAGTATTTTGCAAGTCATTTTTTAAAATACGGGAAGCAACAGCAAAGCTACCCCCTTCCTCCCATAATGCCCTGCTGCCACCTTCATTTTCCGTGAGCTTTTGTTTTGGTTTGGCTCTCTGGAGGCTGTGAATCCCCCTTCCCCAGCTCTGGAGAACACAACTAACCGCAGGGCAGGGAGCGCAGTGCTTCTTGCCTCCCATGTCCGGACAGGATGTCAGGCTGTTCTGCCTGTTAAGGGACTTGTAGGAGTCTCACACAAAGACTGGTATGTGGTTGGGACATGGTTTCAATGGCCATATGGAAAAGCAAATGACTATTGCCTGCTGGGGAGGGAGTGCATTATCGGGGGGGCGGGGGCAGAGAGCAGGGTGCATGGCATTCCCAGCAGTTGGGAACATAGGAAGCTGCCATATACTGAGTCAGACTGTTGGTCCATCTAGCTCAGTATTGTCTACACAGACTGGCAGCAGCTTCTCCAAGGTTGCAGGCAGGAATTACTCTCAGCCCTACCTTGGAGATGCTGCCAGTGAGGGAACTGGGAACCTTCTGCTCTTCCCAGAGTGCACCCCTCCAACCCCTGAGGGGAATATCTTACAGTGCTCACACTTCTAGTCTCCCTTTCATATGCAACCAGGGCGGACCCTGCTTAGCTAAGGGGATAAGTCATGCTTGCTACCACAAGACCGGCTCTCCTCCTCACAGACAGAACCCAAGTAGGGACCCACTTGTGTACTTGTGACATCCATATCCTCATCCTTGTTCATTCCCCATCCCCACTTTCCACCATTACAAATTGCTGAAGTTTCTCCTCCGCTTGCTGCATCGTGTCGGGTTGCCAGCTTTTTAACCAGGTCATGTTGCCGTGCCTTGAACCAAGGCCTGACCTGCAGCAATTAGCAGGTGAAGTTTTTGTTTTGGAAGCATGGAGATAAACACAACCATTTGCTAATTGCTGCAGATCAAACCATGGTTAAAGGCATGTACGGTTGCAGGCTGAGAAGTGGTCTACCATAGCTCCAAGGGGATTGATTTGTTCTGCGGTAGTCTGCCTTGCACTGGCTTCTGGAGCAGGATGTGTTAGTGAAGTAGCCACAGCACTTTTCTTTTTATGGTCAGTTTGCTAGCACAGTGGAAGGAGAGCAAGTGCCCTAAACATTTTTTTTAAAAACACATTCTTCAAAGGCAGAAGGGGGAGAGGGATTTCTAGAGATGTGGACCAGAATTACCTCTGGGACTATCCCTGGTGAGCAGGGAGGATTGGGGGACATGGGCTGACTATCTCCAAGAGAGTGGAGGGGAGGGGAGTTGGTTTTGTGGTAAGGTAAAGTTGCGCCGTTGAATCAGCGTTGACTCCTGGTGCCCACAGAGCCCTGTAGTTGTCTTTGGTAGAATACAAGAGGGGTTTACCATTGCCTCCTCCTGCGCAGTTGAGATGATGCCTTTCAGCATCTTCCTCTATTGCTGCTGCCCGATATATGTGTTTCCCATAGTCTGGGAAACATACTAGTGGGAATTGGAACCAGCAGCAACCTCTTTCTCCCTAGGCAAGTTACTTCCCTGCTGCGCCATTAGGTGGTTGGTCTTGTGATAGTGAGCATGAATTCTTTCATTTGCTAAGCAGGGCATGCCTTGGTTTGCATTTGGATGGGAGACAGAATGTGAGCACTCCAAGATATGTATGTATGTATGTATGTATGTATGTATGTATGTAAGTATTCATTCATTCATTCATTCATTCAACTAACACATTTGTATACCACCCAAAACACAAGTCTCTGGGTGGTTTACAACAAAACAATAAAAACAACAGATAAAAAGATTAAAACATTACAAGAATTTAAAATTTAAAACGTTAAAACTATTTAAAAAACACAATCAAAACAATATCTAATTAACAGCCTGGGTGAACAAATGTGTCTTGACTGCCCTTTAAAAAGTTGTAAGAGATGTGGAGGCTCTTATTTCAGCAAGAAGTGTGTTCCAAAGCCTCAGGGCAGCAATGGAGAAGGCCTGTCCCCAAGTAGTCACCAGACAGAACACATTGCAATAATCAAGTCTGGAGGTGACCAGCAGATGTACTACTGTTCTGAGGTCATTTATCTCAAGAAATGGACACATCTGGTGTATCAGCCAAAGCTGATAAAAGGCACCTCTGGCCACTGCCTCAACCTGGGACACCAGGGAGTGTCCAGAAGCACCCCCAGACTGCGTACCTGTTCCTTCTGGAGAAGTGTGACTCCATCCAGAACTGGCAGAGCAAAATCATCTCCCGGTTCCAACCCCACACAATAAGTACCTCCATCTTATCTGGATTCAGCCTCAGCTTGTTATCTCTCATCCAGCCCATTCCTCCCTCCAGGCAGGTATTTAGGGAGGTTATGCCTTCTCCTGATGATGCTGACATGGAGAAAAAGCTTTGGGTGTCATCATCATACTGATAACACCCTGCACCAAATCTCCTGATGAACTCTCCCAGTGGTTTCATGTAGATATTAAACAACATCAGAGACAATATGGAGCCCTGAGGGACACCATACTGAAGTTCAGTTTTTGAAGGACAACAGTCCCCGAGGGACACCATCTGGATTCTGCCCAAGAGATAAAAGTGGAACCACTGCAAAGCAGTGCCTCCCACCCCCAACCCCCTCAGATGCTCCAGAAGGATACTATGGTCAATAGTATCAAAAGCCACCAAGAGGTCCAAAAGGACCAACAGAGTCACACTTCCTCAGTCATTTCCCAACTGGAGATCATCCATCAGGCTGACCAAGGCAGTCTCCACCACATAGCCCACCTGAAAGCTGGTCTGAAACGGGTCTAGATGATAAGTTTCATCCAAGACTGCCTGGAGTTGGGAGGCCACCACCCTCTCAATTACCTTGCCCAGCCACGGAAGGTTGGAAACAGGCCTATAGTTGCTCAACTCTGAGGAATCCAGGGCAGGCTTCTTCAGAAGTGGTCTAATAATGAGGGATCCTGCCCTCCCTCAGAGAAGCATTTATGATCTCTACTAGGCCTTCTACAACAACCTCCCTGCCAGATAGTATTAGCCACGTCAGGCAAGGGTCAAGAGAACAGGTGGTAGGCTGCCTCGCTCCAAGCAGCTTGTCCACATCCTCAGGAGTCACAAACTGATCCAGCCTAACCACATAAGAGGAGTCGCTGGACACCTCCTGATTCAGACACTGCAGTAATTGTGGGGTCTAAATCCAAGCTGGCCCGAATACAAGAGATTTTATCCACACAAAAATAATTAAACATGTCACGATGGGTAATAGAACCCTTAGGGCAGTAGTTCCCAACCAGGGTTCCTCCAAATGTTGCTGAACTACAACTCCCAGCATCCCCAGGTATAATGTACTGTGGTTGGGGATGCTGGGAGCTGCAGTTCAGCAACATCTGGAGGAACGCTGGTTGGGAACCACTGCCTTAAGGGGATGGGGGCATAGCTCAGTGGAAGAGCATCCAGGTCCTAGGTTCACTCCCTGGCATCTCCAGGTAAGGCTGCTGGGAGAGACTCCTGCCTGAAACCTTGGAGAGACACTGCCAGTCAGTGTAGACAATAGTGAGCTATATGGACCAATGGTTTGACTTGGTATAAAGCAGCTTCCTATATTCCCAGTGGCAAGGCAGGGCAGTTGCTGAGATCCAAGACCAATGGGGACCCACTGAAAAGGTCAGAAAAAACTGGACAAAACTTTCCAGGAGAGCTACAATGTTTCTGGGCAACATTGCTATTGAGAATGATGAAGCTGACCTTTAATTTACATGACGGACAGCTGGAAGGTGAAGTTCTTTAAAGAGCGGATTTGGCACATGGTGCAGCTTGGCTAACTAGCATGAGTCATCTGGACAAGAGCTCTGGAGCGCGCACAGTTTAGGCACACTTTGTTGATCAAAGGAGCTCATGGATGGTCTGCTGCCACTGAGGGCCCCAGAACCCCTGGCAGAGAGAGCAGAGGCTCTGCAGGAGTTAGCAGAAAGCTAGTTTGAGAATCACCCTCGTTCTTAACATTAAATGTTTAAAAAGGGAGGCTTGCCGAGTCTGGGCAACTCTGGGAAGAGACTAAAGGGGCTGGTGGTGGAGGAGTGCACAGGCCTCTTCCTGTTTGTCTCTGCTTCTGCCCCACTGCTAGCAGAGGGAGCCCACGAAGGAACAAGAAGGGCTGCATGGCTCTCCAGCAGGCCCTGGGCGTTGGCTCCAGCCCAGAGGAGCTGCTGCGAGCCGGATGCACAAGACCAGGCCTGGCTCCCTGCCGGATGATGATCGCAAGAACGAGCGAGCGGGGTGAGCAGGGCAGCCAGTCCCTCCCACTCCCCCGCCTCCCACCCAGCCTCATTACCTCAGCCCCTCAGGAATCTGGCCTTGCAAGGATGAAGTGGGGGGGGGGGAGCAGGAGCTGGAGATAGACCCAAGCGTCATTGAGAAATACCAGCTGGGTGGGAGGTCATGCCTCCTAGCTTAGAAAGGAAGGGGAGCTCTGCAAGCCAGGACTACTGGGACCTGGGTTCTTTCTCTTGGCAGGCCAAAGAAGACGGACCTACAGCAGGGAAGGCGGGGGGGGGGGGTAGGTTTGGTGGGAGAAAGCTGGGGGTCTGAGGGCCAGGAGGACCTGGGGATTCTTTTCAGAGTGGGAGGGGCAAGCCTCGGAGAGAGCAGCAGCCGTGGCATTCCTAACTCTAAAAAGAACAACTTGTCCTAGTAAGAACTAATCTGCCTACTTTCCTTTCACTATCCCTACAACCAATGTTCCCTCTAAAAGGGATTCCCAGCTGTTGTGGACTACAACTCCCTGCATCCCCAGCTGCAATAGCCTTTGCTTGGGGATTATGGGAGTTGTAGTCAACATCTGGGAATCCCTGTTAGAGGGAACACTGCCTACAACTGGATGAAATTTGGTCCAAATTCGTTAGGCAGTTCATTAGTTAGCCCTTTTGCTCATGTTCATGTTCATGTGCCCGCCATCTTGAATTGGGGTGGACATCAACACAAACTATGTGTTTGAGGTGTCCCTACAACTGTACCCAATTTGGTCCATATTGGTTCCCACCTGTGCTTCAAACATTTACGTGTCTGCCATCTTGAATTGGGGTGAATGACATCATCACAAACTATGCTGTTGAAGTGTCCCTGTGCATCACTCACTACAACTGTACCAAATTTGGTTCAGATAGGTTAGGTGGTTCACAAGTTAGTCCACTTGCACTTTAAACGTTTGGGCATCCACCATCTTGAATCAGGGTGGATGACATCATTACAAACTACACCATTGAGGCATTCCTATGTGTTCCTACAGCTGTAACAAATTTGGTTCATATTGGTCCAGGCATTGCAAAGTTGATGTGGGGGACAGACGGACAGACACATGGATGGACACACACACACACACACACACACACACACACACACACACACACACCTGGGTCATCTCATAAGCCTACTGGAAAGCAGGCTAAAAATGAAGAATGAGTGTACCTGAAGGGAGCTGCATTTTAGAGCCTGGACTCTCAGATCCTCCTCCCACCGCTCCATTTCCTTTCTTGCTCAGAGGATCCCAACACTGACTGACTGGAAATCAATCAGGACAGGCTGCTGCCCACAGTTAACTGGGTTCACTCTGGTCGATGATGCGCATAGGGACAGGGAGGAACCTCTGGCCATTGCAGGGAGGAGGTGGCCTATTAGCAGTCTGGGCTTCTACTCCGGTTTGGGCCACCCAGGCATTCTTGTTCCAGGCCCAAGCCCTACTTCAAGACCATTCACAACCACTGCAGCAGAGTGCACTAGGAGTCGGGAAGGCATGCCAAACACACAGGAGGCGGCAGGCAGGCCGGCTATCCTGGCCGTTCAACTTTGGAGGGAGCCATGAGGCAGAAGAGCACCCCAGGGTATCAGCGCTCCCCCAGCTCTCCCACGACAGGGCCTGCTCCATGCGCATGCACGCACACGCAGCACCCCACAGCAGTAGCAGCGCCTGCTCTCCAGGATCACAGCGGAGAACTGGAGAAGGGCTGAGCGCCAGGATTCTTCGTGGTCCTTGGACAGGATCAGGCTGTGTAGTGTGATAAACTGGGGGCGGGGTGGGTGGGCCAAGAGCCAGGACTATGGAGGCCTGCTGCTGGCTGGCGGAGGCGGCGAGGGAGGGCACTGGAATCTCTCCCCTATAAGGCAGCCACTCCACTTTGGGGCTGTGTTTACACTGAGCCAAGGTGACTCAGCTCCAGGCCTGCATTCCTGAACTCTGGAGGGGTGGGGTGGGCAAGTCTTGTTGAGATGAACAGCTAGCGGAGTGAGTGTGCGCGCACACGCGCACACACACACACACAGAGCAGGCGGGGGAGGAAGAGCTTGTTCCATAGAAGCACTCGTTCCCTAGCCCTAGATTTGGAGGGGGCAGAGGATAAGAAGAATTAAGGGGGGCTGAAAGAGGGACCTGGGACCTGGGCATCCTGTAGAACCTGGGGAAGGGTTGTGGCGCAAGGCAGCTCATTCCGGGTGTGTAGATTGACATGACCCTCGTTCTCATGGTCTCTCACTGCCCCCTGCTGTCCCAGTGGGAGAACTGAAAATTATCCGTCCTCGTTTTGTAATGGGAGTGGTGTCTGGGTTCAGTCTACAACATGCTAATTGTAAGGGGCGGCTGCTGTGGCTGCTCCAGTGATGAGGAAAAGTCACTTGGCCCATGTTCCAAGGCACTCTCCTCTCCAGCCAGCCTTCAAGCCAGAAGGCGGCAGGGAAAGTAGTTGGAAACGGGGGGCCCGGCTTAAGAACCGGTGTATCAATGAGCTTCCAGTCTCTTCAGCACACAGATCTCCAAGCAAGCTTCTCTCAGGGGTTGATGGAGGGCCTTTCTGCAGTGCCTGTCAGGGAAGATACACAAGAAAGGAAGGTGTGGGTGGGGAAAGGGGCTGCTACCTGATCTCTACAGAGACAGAGCCCCATACCCCCACTGTGTGCCCAATCCACCTCTGTGTGCCATCTCAGATTGAAGCTATTCTCGGAGACCCCCTTCCCGGAGACTCCAAGCTAACCACACAAAAGATGTCTCATTATGGTTAGCAAACTGGATAGGGGGAAGCTGAACCCTTGTCGTGCAAAATAAACTAGAGAGCCATAAGCCCTACACATTAGGATACCCCTGCACAAGATGGCCCAAATCCCTTCCAGTCGCTTCTTTCAGGCAGAGCTATGCACACACACACACGCCCCCGCTCTAGAAGCCTCTTTCATAAACGGGAGTACTGTATCCGCAGGCAGGACCAAGCCAACAGAAGCTAGAGATGTCCCAGTGGGCAAGAGGTCTTGTTCAGAGATGCACGTGGGTAGAAATAATGAACGTCTCTCTCAAGCATCTTTCAATGTCTTATTTGAAGCTGATTTGGTTTCGCTTTCCAGATTTCCCTTAAGGCTTCCAGAGCCTCTAGCTCTACATTCCTCCAGCGTTCTCAAGTGTATGCTAGAGTGAACTGTTCTTGCTTGATCCAGTTTCCCCACTAGAGCCGTTAACTAGAAAGGGTGGCAGCAGCAGCAGCCACCAGACCTGGTAGGCACAGTAGAGGCTTTGTCCCTTGGTTCCTCTGGGCACTCAGCCGCCTCCTCTCCATCGACTTTTAAATCTTACCTCAGAGGGCCCTCCTCACAGGCTACTTTATACACTGAGTGGCATTCCTGTCCGACCCAGTTGATACTCTGCACAGAACAAACAGGCCATGAGACACCACAAGCAAGGACTAGGACTGTGCACACTTCCCACCACAATACTTTCTGTGGCCGAGCAATTCTGTGCCAAAAGATGACGGCAGACCTCAATGTGAGCATACCCCGAGGTTGTTCTCATGATCGCGCTGGGGAGGGCGAGCAGAGCAGAAAGTCCTCCAGCATCCCACAATGCACTGCGACAGATTTCCCCCATTGGCAGGCGCTCTTGATGCCCGGCTTTGTGCATGCTTGGGCTGCAGGCAGGCCAAGCATGCGCATGGCCAGGGACTGGGGTAGAACATAAACAATTCAGACCATTGCCACCTGCAATATGGTCTGCAAAGAAAAACCAAGCCGCTGGGCATCACCTTCCATCTGGGCTGAAATATTTGCTTTGTGGAAGGCCTTCATGATGCCAAAGTGAAGGCCTTCCACAAAGTGAATATTGCACATGTGGAATGTATCCACGGGCCCTCAAGCGTCCAGGCACTCAGCTTAATTCAGTCCAGATTTGGATGAATTGCTCAGCCCTGAAATAGGAGACAAGGACTGTAGCCTAGAAACAGGGGTGTTCCCAGGAGAGGTCTATGAAATGTGGACAATTTGGTGCCACCAAGATTCTGCTTATTGTTTTGTCAATATAGCTGTTAGAGGGAATGCGTAAAGCCGAGCCTAGGGCCAGCTGGATGTCAAGTCACCTCTCCTTTCCACACCTCCTGCATGTGCCCAGACTGGAAGTGGGACAACTTGGTATTCTCCAGGTGGCAATCTACCACTAGCTGATTGAACCTGAGCACTATGCATGCAAAGGCTCAATCACTGAAAACCATTCTGCCTGGTCAATCTATCTGTGGCTCAACCAAATCAGTTGTGCTTCCAACATCAGTGATCTCATGCTGCCCTACCAGTTGAGATGGACCTTGGTGGTGAACTTGTCAGTTCTGATGTACACATGATAATCTATCAGAACCAGCTGGAACTCCAGGAGAACATTTTTGATTACCTGGAATCCCAACCAGTAAAAACTGAGTTGGCCTCCCTGGAGCACTGACCCTGACAGGCCTGGCCTTAGAGAGCCCTGCAGGGGTGCGGGGCCCGGGGCAAATCAGCCAGTGCAGGGGCCCCTTCCAGTTAATTCTAATGGGGGTTAAAAGAACAGGGCCCGGGGCAGTCTCTTTGCTTGCCATGCCCTAAAGACAGCCCTGAACCCTGAGCTACCAGATGGCTGTAATGGGAGCCCTCTTCTTACGGACTTGCATTGGTGGTAAACTGAACCTTTTTGTGTGGGTAGAGGGTCTATCTCCTGTAGGGTTACTGGGGAGGACCACCGCTCCAGAGGTGCCACTACCTGAGGTGAGACTGTGGCTCTCCATAGGGATCTTGCAACCATCTGGTCCTGCCAAGGCAAGCAACGCCTTTGCCCAAGGAACCATCTCTCTGGGGAAAATGATGGATCCCTGGAGTTGAGCATAGGGCTGACATGGTGGCTCCTTAGAGAATTGCAGATCTTTACGATCTTGTCCCTTTGGCTGACAGGCAGGGATACCAGGCCCCTACTCCTGTCTTCTGGCACCACCTGGGTGCCAGAACTCTTCTGCCCATTTACAACCAATACACCTGCGTGTCTCCAGGAAGTCTCGTGTCTGTTGGACATTCTAAAGACTTTGTTGTCTGGAGGGTGATTGGGTCAATAGAACATTCAGAGCAGGATGTAAATGTACACCCTTGGTTTGCAAATATGCCGTGTGTACCTCCATGACCTTGGTAAACACTCATGGTGTAGGCTCAGAACAAAGGGAAGCGTGCAGTGGTGGTAGCGCTGATTGTTGTACATGAACCTGAGAAGCATTCTGTTGGCCGGGTGAATAGGGATGACGCTAAGATGGAGTGGAGACTCTCCATCAAAAAAGTCCCTTTCCTGATGAACTTGTTTAGGGAATGTAAATACAGTACAGCACTTCAATATCAATTTTTCTCTGGGCAATGAACAGGTGGAATATACTCCCCAAAACTGCTCTGTAAGGGGAATAGGTTGAGTTGCCAGTATCTGAAGGAGATGATGAAACAAGCCTCTTTTTCCTCCTTCCTGTGGAATCTTGAGAAATCTCGTTTGGAGGCATGAAATACTCGGGAGTACCCCTGACTGACTCTGCTGCACCAATTGGCAAACCTTTGAAGCCTGCCCACCCCCAGTGGAATGACAGTCCCATTGTCACTGGGAGATCTGTAGCTTGAACACCCTAATGGGCTGAGGGTTTTGGAGAACCATTATCCCTAGAGGATGGCCTGGGCCCATTCCATGGACTTTACTCCTTCCTGGAATGGTTGTGAAAGGGGGATCTGGGTGTCCAAAAAGAAGAATTGGACATTTTGCTGGTTTTCTCCTCTCGGAAGGAGATTGCATGGCCTTTTTGATTATTGTCTCAAGCAAAACCACATCAAAACTTACATCAAATAGCTTGCCACCCTCGGAGGGTGTGGTAACCAGGTTGGAACAAGTCTTCTGATCAAATTTCCAACTCTTGAGGCTTAAGTGTCTCTTAATAGTCACATCACATGCCATGGCTCTGGCAGAAATCTGCATGGCATCCAGTGTAGTGTCTGCTGTGAAGGCAGTAGCTTTTGCCCCATTTGTTCGACCCTTACCTCAGTTTGGAATTGCCTGGAGGAACTCATTGCAAAAGTTCCTTAGCCATAACATGGATGCCCGGGTAAATATGGAAGAGGTCACAGAGGCTCTCAGGGCCAGGACCAAGGCCATGTGTGACTGCCTCAAAATGGCAGCACACTCTTTTATCATCTGGACTCTTTAGTAATTCATCCCCATCCTAGGGAAATACCTAGCCTTTAACCAAAGGAGCCACAGGCACCTCAACCCAAAGAACCATCAGCACATCCATGTTCACCTTAGGGGCCAGACAAAAGCACTTCATGGTACTTGAAGGCCCCCTGCCTTTGTCCAGGTTAGACAATTCTGATTGGATGGTCTGTGTAAAAGGTTGTGGGCCTGGGATAGTATCCTCAGTGGGTGGGGAAGGTGGAAAGACCTCCTCGTTACTCTCTGGTTCTAAGGGTGGAAAAGGGCCTTGCCCTTCTAGAGTGAGGTTCCTGCGTGCCTTGTGCAGTAACCTGGCAATATCTCCCTGGAAGGAAATCCAGAGAGTAGCAGAATGTGCCAGGTCAGCTTCGTCCTTGCATAGTTCACCCTCCTCCTCCTTGCTTGAAGAGGAATTGTCCGAGGCCTCCCTGGGCTGGGAGATCAATATGAGGCTGGAGTGGAGCCCACCTGAAGGGAACCAACTGAAGACACCTCTCAGTGTCTCTTTAGTGGTGGCCGCCCTCTATCCGCAGAGACCAGCACTGCAGTCAGGGGGCCCCCTGAGGCTTCTGTAATGGATGTTTTCCTCACCTTCTGGGGGGACTCTCCTGAGCTGGTCAGGAGAAGACCTTTTCTGAATCTCCCCCAGGACCAGCTCCTTGAGCCAGACTCCAGTGTATTGCGAGTCCTCTCCATCTGGGAGACTATGCCTGTACCTTAGAGTCCTGCCACTTCTTCGGTTGGGACTCTAGAGTCTGCCTGAGGTTTGCACAGCTCACAACATGTGAACGAGGCAGAATCACCTGAAAGGGAAGCCTCTCTGTCACTGCTTCCTTTGCACTTCGCCATTCCAGCGATTAAACGAGGTTTGGCAGGCTAAAAACAAAATTCCCGGCGGGCTGATGCAGCCATGCCCCTTCTTCTTTTCTCTCAGGGACAGACAAGGCACCAAGGCTCTTGCTCTGGAGCTAGACAGGGTGGAAACCGGAAGGCAGTGGGTATATGCCCCTCCTATATGGGTTATCTGAGCTGCTTTGCTATTGGCCCTGTCTCAGTAGCAGGTAGGAGGGGCACTCCTCCACTGAGGGAGAACGAGGGCAGGTTCAGGCAACCCACAGACAGTAAGTGGTGTGTGTGTGGGGGACGGGGACTGGAGGTTCCCTGCAAGAGCAAGCTGGAAGTTATGTGCATTTTGTGTCCTCCAAACCTGACAATGTTGGCTTCCTTCTGCTGCCTGACATTTGCCCAGTGTCTGCAACCAAGAGCTGAAGTTGGGCAGAGAATGTCAGGTGGTAGACGGAAGCAGACATGGCCCACCCAACATTGGTGAGTTCCGGCAATACAAAATGTACGCAACCTCTGGACTGGGAGTGTGTGTGTGTGTGTGTGTGCGCGCGCGTGCTTGCTTGCTGAGAACACCCAGTTATGTTCTATTTATTTTCCAGGGGGCATCTGAACTCACCCTTACTTAGAGCATTCCAATGACAGGTTTTCCTCCCAAAGCCACACTGAAGAGTACTTGAAGGTGCGGCTGTCTCATTGATAGCTCCAGGACCTGATTAAAAGGCCTGAAGTGGTTTCTGTTGAGAGGAATACAGCCCTTGTTAACACATGCGGCAACCATGCAGCACCTTTCAGGGCAGCCCGGCGAGAGCAGAAAAATGCATTCAGTACTGACCAGTGCTCTCTGGGGTCAAACGTCTGCTCAGCTATGCAACAGCAATTGCTCTGGGTCTCAGCCTAACCTACCTCACAGGGTTGTTATACAGGATAAAAATGGGTTAATCTCATGCACGCCTGCCTGAGCTGTTTGGAGGAAGGCCAGGGTACAAATATGATATTTATTTTGGCAGGCCCACATAAGAAAGATCTGAGGGGGATATGGGGAAAATGCTGGTCTTTCGGTTCCACATATTTAAGAATAGTATGCTGTATAAACTTTGTTCCAGAAGCTACCAGGGTATTCAGCCCCAAAAACCCATATTGGGGTCGAGGAGAGAGCGAGAGACAGATTCAGGAATCTGGACAAAATGTAACAACATTACATCAAAGTTGTGATGGGAAGCTGCTCTGTTTGTTCAGCTTTGAAGTCATTGCAGGGAAAGAAAGTGTGCATGAGGGCCAATTTGTATGTTACATTTTCCATTCGCAAGACTCCTCCCATGAATTATTCCTGTGCTTGGATACACATGCAAAGTTCTAGCAATGCCAGTGTACACCCTACTCCCACACGCTGCTGTTGAAAGTTCTAATGACCCTGGCAAGGGGAAGGCGCGGTGGGGAAAATAATCTCTCCCAGCTAAAGATACGCAAAACCAGATTTAAATCAGTCCCAGCCAATTAGGTCACAGGCACAAGCTAATAGCTAGAAAGGCTGTTCTTAGGCAGATGGCAGGGCTCTGACAGTACAGGAGGCCCTCTTTATTTGTGGGGGTTCCATTCCTTCCCATTTCCATGGATAACAAGACTGCGAATAAAGAGACCTTAACCCTATGGGGACTGGGGGTTAGGTTTCTAAGCACACTGAAGTGTGCTGAAAATTACAAGAAAAAGCAGAGGGGGTGAGGGTGGAGCAGAAATAAGCACAGTACCTTGCTCTCTCCAGCAATGGCCCAAAAATTTCCAAGTCCTCCAAGTCTTTTTTGAGGGTTGGGGTTTTTTGTGTGCGCGGGGGGGTGGGGTTGCAGAAAAGAGCCACAAATTAGCTCAGCACTACAAAATGGCAGCAGGAAATGACATCAGAAGTCATTTCTGGCCACTTAAGAACTGTGGATAGGCGAAAATAACCCTATTTTCACTCTGTGAATAAAGAAACTGGGTCCCTATGACCCAACTGCAGATACACGGAAATGCGGGTGCTGGGACTGTGGATAACGAGGGCCACCTGTAGTGGAAATAATTAGCTTGTTCCTGAAAGAGATGATGCTAGATGTGCCTGCACAGAGTTGCTTAGTTCCTGAACTGGAGCTAAGCTAGGAAGAGTTCAGCCTGGACCCTTAAACGTTGCAGGGAGTAATGACTATACCAAGATGTCAGGCAAGACAAAACCAGAAGACCTAGGAGAGGGAGTTTCCCCACTAGAAACTGAAATGCTGACAAAACACTTTTATTATCTTGAACACTTAATAAAAAAACACAACTAGGGGAAAAAAGTCCCACACACTAGGTGAGGTGTTCTAGGCTTTCATCTGGATTAACTGGTTTTCTCAATACTGATCCCTTCCTTATCAAGATCATGGAGTCTTCCCCTCCACTTTCCCCCAAATAACCAACCACTGCAGTCCACTAGAGCTCAGGATCGCTGGCAGTCCCTAAAGCGAAGTATGGATGGCCTCGTATTTCTGTCGCAGCTCCTCAAGTTTCAAAGCTGAAAAGAGAAAACAGCAGCTAGTTATGGCAACAGCAGCTAAAGGGATAAAAGGTGTACTGGAGCCAGACAAATAGAGGCAACCTTGACACACCTTCTGGAGCAAGGAAAACCCGGAACTGGCTGCTCCAACTCCTATCACCGAGGCTAGCACCAGGTTTGTCCCACAATTGCATCCTCTTTCACTTCCTGGCTCTGAAGGTAGATCCCCATGACATATTTACCCAGTTCTCATCCCCTGAAAGACCAGGATCTTCTACAAGGTTAAGCCAGGTCAGAAGCAGCAAGAGTCCCACACCACTTCCAAACACTCTGACTTTTTCTTCTGTCTAGGTTAGGGTTGCACAACTTCAGCCCTCCAGCTGTTGTTGGGCTACAACTTCCATTATCCCCAGTGTGCAACAATCAGGGATGATGGGAACTGTAGTCCAACAACAGCTGGAGGACTGAGGTTCTGCAGCCTTGGACTAGGTGGACGAGTTCAGCAATTAGAGCTGATAGAAGGAGACTGGCAGTCATTCCAGCTTCAAGGGAGCGGAATACTAGATACAAGACCCTGCTTCAGGTGGTGCAAGAGGGACACCCACAAAGCAGCAGAACACCAAAACAAGACACCCTTACGTGTGGTACTTACGCAGTGTGGTTTTAGCATGGCCATTCCAAGCCACCTTCTCTCCATGCCTCCATTTCACCATCTTCATGAGGCACTCAGAGCTTTCTGTAACCTGGGCCAGACCCTGCAGCTCCTGATTAGTTGAGACACATGGAATTCAAGACAATGACCAATCAAATCAGGCCCTTGATCCAGAGTGCATCAGCCCAATATTTTGTACCCCAGACAAGGCTTTAGGCTCTGGCAATCAGGGCAAAGAAAGGGTGGGAAAGATGGGGAAAAAAATTGTTCCAAGAAGGGCCACCTCATAATTTTAAACAAATATGCCAGAGTGTTAGTAGTGCTAATGTGTTGCAGAAGAAACAGCAATCTTGAGGCACCTTAAAGGCCAAGAAGTTTATTGTAGCAGAAGCTTACATGATTCAGAGGATTCCTCAGTTGGCAGAAAGACACATACATGACACATGTGGGGGAGGGGGAGGTAAATAGTGGGACTAGAAGACCATAAAATGCAAAAGGAAACACTAGGTCTGCAGAGCTCAACTCTTCTGTTTTAGATCTGCAGATTTTGTAACCATATTGCATATAGGGCTCTCCACCAACTGAGGATAATATTCCATGTATCCGATGAAATGGACACCAATTCACGAAACCTAGGCCACAACTTCCATTTTAATATTTAAAGTCCCATAAGACTGCCACAATCAAACAAATTAGCCTTGAAGACCATGAGCTAGTTAGTAGAAACCAAACCCAAGTTCTTATAGATATGGTTAACATACCCAGTTTGAGGGTCTCTTCTACTGCACATTTATTATCCATCCATCCATCCAAGATTAAGATGGTAAACCTGAATCTGGGCTGTACCACATCAGAATGCAGATGGAGACTCCTAGGACTGAGCTCACTGCACTTAAAGAACTAGCATGTCAGTCCCGCGTGTTCCTGACATGCTAGTTTTCTATATGCAGTGAACTTGGTTGGTATGGAGGAGTTTTCAGTTGTGTATAGCCCATAACCAAATTCATTACTCCATGCAAACATGGCCTAGGAAAGGGGTGGAGGCCTTAGGGAAAGTGTCCCTTTTAAGAGGGATTTTCCAGTGTCATTGACTGCAACTCCCTTAATCTCCAGCTGCAATGGCCTTTAAATCTGGGAATCCCTGTGATAGGGAATCCTTCTTGGGGAGCTAGTTGATCAGCCATTAGGAAGCTACCTGTGGCCTGCTAATTTCTTACCCCTACTGCCTCACTCATCAAAATTCAGCTTCCCCTTCCTCAAACATGGAGCTAGCAGGAGCCATCTGCAAAGGAAGGGGCGTGCCCAATTCACTGTATTATGCCATCAGCAACCACCTAGGACTCCCTTGAACGTCTTCCTCACCACAATTCCCACTCCGGCCACCCCTGGTCTTACCTGCATACAGAGCATCAAGCTGTGATGCACTGTTTGAAAGAGGGTCCCACAAGGGCTCAGTGTAGGAGCCGGGCGCCCACAATACTTCTGCAGCTCATTCTCATACACCTGCTCAAAGGCTGTAAGCAGCTGGTTGAAGTCGGAGACAACCAGCTTGAGCGTCTGCAGAGCTGTAGCGCTGTCAGGAAGTGCATCTGCACCCGTTTGGTCCCCCTGCAGGAATGAGCACTGGAAGGCACAGAGTTTTGATACGTCAAGGGAAGCTGCTATACCCTCAGGGTATAGCACTTACTAGCAATAGCAATAGCACTTACATTTATATACCGCTCTATAGCCGGAGCTCTCTAAGCAGTTTACAATGATTAAGCATATTGCCCCCAACATTCTGGGTACTCATTTTACCGACCTCGGAAGGATGGAAGGTTGAGTCAACCTTGAGCCCCTGGTCAGGATCGAACTTGTAACCTCCTGGTTACAGGGCGGCAGTTCTACCACTGCGCCACCAGGGGCATGCAGATCATCGAGGGCAACTGTGCATGGAGACAGGGGTACCCAGCCCTGGCTCCACCAGCTTCCAGCACACACACACAAATAACAATCATATGGTATATAAGACACTCAAAGCTTTGTTATGACTATGCTCTCCCCCAATACCAGGTAATACGCTGTCACTATTAAGACCTCCCTCCCCCAACCTGGAGACCCATCTCCCCATTATTACTCAGGGTACTCGGCCTCCTGGCCCAGAGTTCACTTTGAGGTTTCTCATCTCACGTGCCGAGGAAATTCTATGCTAGAGGGATCAGAGCCAGCACCAAGGACTCCAGGTTGACTCAGACAAATGGAGGAGCTGGGGCACAGTAACCTGTTCTAGACCTGCATCCTCCTCCACACATTGCAAAGCACCCACTTACACCTGACACACTGGTCTGCAGACAGCTCACCTCTGCTTTTAGATCTTGCAGGGCTGCTTCCAGCTCCTTCAGCTTCTGCGATAGCTCCAGCAGAGTTTTCTCTTGGGACGTCCTTGATGGAAAGGTCCTTGGTAGGCATGGAGAGGGAGGCTGAGAGTTAGGACGGATTGCACCAGACTTCGGAAGGAGTAGATGGAGGAGTCAGGAAATCTGGAGATCCAGCCCCAGCTCCATCTCTCATGAGCCAAGCTTCCCCCTCTCTGTTTCTGATTGGACTGAGACCCTTATTGGACAGCTCTTGCTTCACTCTAGTTCTAGAAAGAATTCAGTCTATGGAGTTGCTGCGCTGAACAGGTGGTTGGACAAGGAAGCCACCAAGGTCCCTTCCTTTAACTTGAGTGTCTCATAGGAAGTTGCCTTATATTTAGTCAGACTATTGTTCCATCTGGCTCAGTATTGTCTACACTGACTTGCATTAACTTCTCCAGGGTTTCAGACAGGATCTTTTCCCCAGCCTTACTTAGTGGTGCCAGGAACTGTACCCGAGACGCTGTGCGTGCAAAGCAGATGCTCTGTCACTACCTTGGGCCCTTTTCTTTTCCACAGAAAGTAGGTGGGGCAAGAACCAAGGAGCTCACCTTTTCACAAGTGCTTCTTCACCCAACAGAATGGACTTGATGTCTGAACTCCAAGGATAACACTCAGGGTTCAGCACAGCCTGAAGATCAGAGCTGGAGAAAACTTGCTTGACAAATTCTTCATTCTTCCTGGTTATCTCTTGGAAAGATTCCTCGGTGCTGGAAAAGAGAGGAAGTTGAGGAAGCCACAGGCGGAGTTTGCAGAGGCAGCGAGATCCAACAGTTCAACAAGCCTAGGCAGCTTTCCAGGTATCCTGCGGTTCCATCCCCAGCTCTAGAAAGACAAGGCAAGTCTAGCTGAACCACTTGGTCACCCCGTGCCCAGAGACTCCACCTATCCGCTGTTTCAGGGCCACCCCAAAGGACTTTCAGAGTCATTTCTGGTCTGGAGGCAGTGTGGAGCTATTTTGTGGCCTTAAAAATTCCATATTTTTGGCTAAAATTTGAGGAACTGAGGGGGCATTGTTGGAGAGCAAGATAGAGTACTTTATTTCTCTTATTTATGCCTGCCTCCCGTCCCGATTTTTAGTTTTGTATGTGTGTAGGAACCCTAGTTTCCCATAGGGATGTTTCACTATTTGTGCCTATAGGTGAGAATGGAACCCCAATAACAAGGACCACCTGTCTATCTTTTATTTGGGTGAAGGTGCTTGCAAACCCCCGACATGTTTTGCTTTGATTGGCTTTTTAAAAACCAGCCACCAGAAAGTACATTTCCAGTCCTCATGGTTGCAGAAAGAGGTCCACAAAGGTGTGAGCTGTGTCGACTATGTGTTTAAGAATCAAGAGGAACTGTATCCAAATTGTTTATTACCACTTAATAGTTATGTCCAAGACCCTCTCCCATAGTCCTTCATGTTTTGTCCATCTGCATCCCTGCCTAAGTATTCAATCCATCTTTCTTCTCCATTGTATTCTGAAGCATAGATTACATTATGCTTCTATATTGTGCAAAATACTGTATTTCAGATAGAATAATTGGTCCTGGATGTTTGAGGGGCCAACATTCAGATAAAATCACACACATCTGAATTATGGACCTCCAATCATCCAGGATCAGTGTGAATTTTTCAAACTGGAAAAAGTGCAGAAAAGGGCAACCAAGAATATCAGGGGCCTGGAGCACCTTCCTTATGAGGCAAGGCTACAGCATCTGGGGCTTTTTAGACTGGAAAAGAGGTCACTATGGGAAGACATGATAGAGGTGTATAAAATTACACATGGAGTAGAGAGAGTGGACAGAGAATGTTTTCTCCCTCTCTCACACTAGAAGCAGGTGTCGTCCCATGAAGCTGAAGGCCAGGAAATTTAGGACCAGAAAAAGTAAGTACAAACAGCATATAATTAATCTATGGAATTCTCTGCGATGGGATGTAGTGATGACCACTAGCTTGGAAGCTTTAAAAGGGGGCTTAGACAAATTCATGGCGGCCAGGTCTATCAATGGCTACTAGGTCTGAGGGCTATAGGGCACCTCCAGCCTCAGAGGCAGGATGCCTCTCAATACTAGTTGCAGGGGAGGAGAAAAGCAGGAGAGAGTGGGCATGCCCTCAGCCAGTGGTGGCTGGTGACTCCTCGGACTGGGTGGGTACCAGGCAGGTGGGCAGAGCTAAAGTGGGTGGCGCAGGGGTGGAGCAAAAAAACAAAAACACAACAACACTAACTCCTGTGGGCATATAGGAAGTAAAAGGTAAAGTTATGCCATCGAGTCGGTGTCGACTCCTGACGACCATAGAGCCCTGTGGTTTTCTTTGATAGAATACAGGAGGGGATTACCATTGCCTCCTCCCACACAGTGTGAGATGATGCCGTTCAGCATCTTCCTATATCACTGCTGCCTGATATAGGAGTCTGGGAAACATAGCAGTGGGGATTCTAACCAGCAACCTCTTGCTCCCTAGGTAAGTTACTTCCCCACTGCGCCATTAGGTGGCTCTGTCATTCCAAGGAACATACCTGTAAAAGCCTCTGTACTCAAGGACACTCATTTTCAGACAGTTATAAAAACATGCCATGAGTACATGTTTTGGCATACTTTGAAAATGTTTTGTTGGGTGTTTTTTAAAGGTTAAGAATTCTCTCTCTCTCACACACACACACACACACACACACACAGAGGATGGGACTGCTCTCCCATGTGCACACACACACGTTTCGGGGCGGGGGGAGCGAGCAACATGGTAGCTTGACCAAGGGGAACAAATCACACACACACACACACACACACGAAACAGCAAAGGATTTACTTTCAAACAGCAAATGTTTTACTTCCCTTCTCGGTTGTGGGGAGACCTTCAGTCCAATAGCCAGCTAGCTGGGCTCTGCAGTTCCATACAAATTCCAAGCGGGGGAGGAGCACAAGACTCCAGGAGAACCAATCGGGCTGGGAGGAAAGTTAACCCTTTCTTGACTGTCTGCTCCTGCTGATCTCCAAGGCCTGCCTTGGAGAGCTTCAGGCTTCAGCGAGGCCTATGCATACGCCTCTCTGGAAGCCTGGCCCACCTGCCACTTCTTACTATTTCAGAAATGCCTAGCAGAGAGTTTTAAAATATTTATCGATCATTTCCCTCTCTCTTTTTACTTGTAACCCTGAATGCCTAGAAAACCATCTGTCTGGCTCTGCAGCTTTGGTGTATTTAAAAATGCTAAAAACAAACAAAAAAACCACCAAAACCCTCCACAAATTAAGTCAAGTTGTTATTTCCACATATTACTAGCATGAGGGGCTTATAATTATTTCTCATATTGGCAGCTTGCTCTTTCCAGGGGCGGGAGGGGCCATGCCTATTCCACTGTCCTGCATGAAGAAATGCGTGAATGCAGAGGAGGGTGGGGGATGTGAGAGCCAGCGTGTTATAGTGGTTAGAGTGCTGGACTAGGACCGGGGAGACCCAAGTTCAAATCCCCATTCAGCCATGATACTAGCTGGGTGACTCTGGGCCAGTCACTTCTCTTTCAGCCTAACCTACTTCACAGGGTTGTTGTGAGGAGAAACCTAAGTATGTAGTACACTGCTCTGGACTCCTTGGAGGAAGAGTGGAAAATGTATAATAATAATAATGAGGCTTGGCAGGGCCCCAGAGTGCATAGGGAGGTGGGTGTAAAAAGCTTCTAAGCTACCCCTCCTGTTTTATAAATAAAACTGTCCAAATGATGACAGGAAATATCTGCAGACTGCAACTATGGGAAGATTAGATTCCCAATTTGTGAAATGATCATGACAGACCTGGCAGGAAATCAGTAATTATTGCAAGTTCATGATAATAAAAGTGCAAATAAAGCATGCATTTAGCAGGGGTGGCCCTTTCATACGGTAGGGCAAAGTGATCGCTTCAGGTACAGTCCTGAGGAGAGGTGCAGGGGGCTACCTACATGTTTTGTTTTGTGTTGGTTAGTTCCTTAAAGGTGCCCAAATGCACATTGCTAGTAATTGCTGCTAGCAATTACATAATTTACATAATCTGACAATTACATAAATTTAATTTACATAATCTGAGGCTAAACAAACAAAATAAATGGTCTCTCTTCTCTCTACAAGGCAACTCACACAGCACACTGTCCAAGAGTGAACAAAATGGTGATTGCCGCTCTCTTCCTTCAGAAGACTAGAAGAAGGACTGCCTCCGGCCACACTGATTGCTAGTCAGAGGCAGAGGGAGCTGTCAGTCAGTAAGATGTCTTCCTGATAGGGCTATTTGAATTCAGCCCATCTTTTGACAACAAAGGCAAGCCATGGGATTGGCTCCTGCCTTATGAACACTGTTATGTAAAACTGTTTCGTGGGCTCTTATAAGTGTTTAAGGAATTTTACTACCAGCGCCCACTATATGTCAACACTGCAGTCTTGCAAGCTACAGGCAGGGAAGTGCAGGGCTGCAGTGACTGAGTCAGTCAGACCTAAAATGGTGGCAGAGGACAGAATGGCTGACCATTATTGTTTTTGGACCATTTTTATTAGTTTCTTTGGACATTTTGGCCTTTTGTGGGGGTGGGAGTTGCCCACCCTGCCCTAAGTGAAGAGCCTCCACTGCCCTCAGCTCTTGCCTGTGGGCTTCCTAGAGGCATCTGGTGGGCCACTGTAAGAAACAGGAAGCTCGACTAGACGGGCCTTGAGCCTGATCCAGCAGGGCTGTTCTTATGTTCTTAAATACAGCAATTTCCCCAGGACACAAATATAATGTGCTAATTTAATCTAAGTTTTATAATCTGAATGAACAAACACAGAATTCTAGCATGATGGTTGCAAGGCTCTGCAGTTTGGCAGGAGAGATGCTAACGCTCTTTGTGCTTGAATAAACTCCTTACCTGGAAAAAGTGTTGAAGTCTGACAACGAGTCAGACATTGTGATGTTACCCTGAGGCAGAATCACAGCCAGTAGTTGCCCCAGGAAGTTGAGCTGCTTCTGGGCACAAGCCTTTCCCTGTAGACATACCACACACACACACATAAGCTCTCCGACCAGCTATACATAGAAGGGGATATTTAAGAGAAAGACTCTCTCTCCTTGATCTACAATTATGTAGCACAAAAAAGAAAGCAGTTTCAGGGGTTGAAACAATGCATTCGTTACCACGATAGGATCTGTATGGCAACAGTAACACTTTACTTATAGTATTTGCATACAGCATGGACACTATGGGTGGGTTCTCAAGATCCACCGCAAGTCTGGTTCTCTGGTGGTTGTCTGAATCCACCCATCTCTGGTCCCTGAGCTTTCTGCCCGACATCTGAAGCTGGGCAGAGAATGTCAGGCAGAAGGCTTGGGAACTAGAGGTGGGTCGATTTGGGTGACACGCATACTGGGGTCATGTACTACCTTGAGCCCAGAAGTTCCCAGGAACAGGACTTAGTGGACTGTGTGAACCCACCCTACAAGGAAGAGGTTCCCAGCTTATGTTGGACTACAACTCCCGTCATACTCAGCCACAATGGCTAGAGGCCATTGTGGTTGGAGATGATGGGAACTGCAGTCCAACAACACCTGAGAACACAAGTTTGAGAAGCCCTGCCATAAAGCAAGCCCTGCTAGGTTGGATCAAGGTTAGTCGAGCATCCTGTTTCAGTAGTGGCCAGCCAGATGCCTCCAGGAAGCCCACATGCAGAGGAGTAGCCTTTCCCCCACTGTTTGCCCCAGCAACAGGTGTTCAGAAGTACCCTGCCTCTGCATACTGAGGATGAAAAGTTAAGATAGTATTTAGAAGTTCTAGAAAGGAAAGCCTGAACAAAGTGGGTATGTTACTCCTTAATCATATTTCAACCCGGTAATTGTGAACTCCATCATAGAGAACACAGCTGTTAATTCCATTCCATACTTTATTACAGTCATCAACCAGCACCATATTCATTATAAGTAAGTCAAGCCACAGCAGTGGATTGAAAATTACAAGGCAGCAGCTTTAGATTAAAGGTGGCCAGGCAGAGGGGTTGGGAGTCTCCAGTGAACCGTTCAGGCATTAGGATGAGTGGCCAAGGGAGGCGGCTAAGTCTCTTTCCACAGATTCCCCAGGGGCCTACCTGGATGAGATCCAGGTCATCGGCTTCACAAAGCATCAGCTCATACCCCAACTTTGTCATTTCTGCCAAGACACCAGAGATGCAGTCAATCATCTTTATTACAGTCGAAGACCAGAATAAGACAGAACAGTAGAGCATGATTCAAAATAATAAAACAAATTATGGAACCATAAAACCATACTACTATAAGATTACTACTCTAATAGTGTAAAGATATTATCATACTATAAAGTTGCTATCCTTTGAAAAGAGGGTAGCTATGAGATTATTTAACAGCTGTATTAAAATTATGAACATATAAAGTGTGAAATATATAAAATGCAAAACGTGGTGGCTAAAACAGGGTATATAAAATAAGGCTAAATAAGAACACTGAAGAGGATAAAATAGTCAGTAGTTTAAAACTATACAGAGGTGATAAAAGGTCATAGCATGGCCGTCACAACCCAACGGGTTCTACTTGCTGTCACGCAGAACTTGGCAGTGTTATTCGTGAAGTCCAGGTCTTTGTCTGAAAGCAACAACTGGGTATAGATAGAGATGGTTTGGGCGGCCAGGGTACTTGTGAAGTAGCAGAAATATAAGCTTGGCCTGAATGTCACTATAAAAGGGACAAAAGAGGAGTACACGTTCTGTGGTTTCTACCTCTTCCAGCGGAGGGAAGGGCATGACAACAGGCGAGGGTATAAGCCCTTCTATGGCTTGGGATTTCTAGCAGTGACAGGCATGCAGTGGGGGAGGCAGAGTATCTGAGCCTTTCCGAGAACAGGAAGGATGGAACCCTGCCGAGGTCAGCCTGGCGCTTGGTGTTCATTAGCCTCTGTTTGATTACTGTTTTCGCCTGGTCACACCCCATAGCAAGTGGGGTGTGTGTCTGTAAAGCCCAGGAGCGACAATTTAGTGTACATGGCCCTTTCCCAAGAAGACTGGAAATTGTCTTTAAGGGTCACAGGGGCCAGACCAGAGATGCAATACTACAAACAGTTTTAGCCAGCCATAATCACATGCACAAGTGCACACATACTATTCCCAGGCTTCTATCTGGTCTGGAAAGCCTGTTAAAATCTCTTTCCAAGCAGTAAGGTGCAAGCTCCTATTTACAGGGCAGCTCACGAACCTTGTGTTTGCAAGGCATTTATATACCAAGTTTCTGCTATCAAGATGCCAAGGCCATTTACAAACAGTGAGACATTGGCGAGGGGGTGGGGTGGGGGGATCCAAATAAAATTTCTGGACAGACAACAAAAAGCTGCTAGCTGTTACCTGGAATGCAAGGGTGGCTGACCAGAAAGAGCAGTGGGGGCTATGCCTCCCCCACTCCCCAAACAAAAAAACCCCCACACAGGATCCAGCAGAACATCAGACTGACAGCAGCCAGAGAAAACTCTCAAGCAGGGGGCTTCCTCCAGCCCCTCCTCCCCGGGCTTCTGACTTCCTAGCTGGAGCAGCTGCTAATCAAGCTGCTTCAGCTTCTGATCCCTAGTGGTTGAGTTGTCCACTCAAGGAAATACAAATCGGCCTCAAAACACAGCCCCTGAAGCCAAAAGGAACTATATTTCTCACCCATTTACACTGCCTTTGTGGGGGTGGGGATAGGCTGGCACTCTCTAGCAACCAGACTAGAGAGGCTATTCCAGAGCAGGCTATTCCAGCCAGCAAGAGCAAAACTGGAAGTTAGGAGGAAGAGAGGTTGGAGGAAACTCTCTGCTTGGGGGAGTTCACCGGCTGTTGTAAGTCTGATCTACCTGCATTTGTTGGGAGGCAGGAAGAGAAGGAGGAGAGAGAGAAAGTGGCAGGTTGGATGGCAAGGCTTGGTGAGTGTGAGAAAAGAGGCTTGGGGTGTGTGTGAGGGTGTAATGGATAGAGATGGGGGCTTGGTGAGAGAGAAGCGAAGCGAAGAGAAGCTTGGTGAGGAGGCAGTGTTCCCTCTAACGGGGATCCCCAGATGTTGCTGACTGCAACTCCCATAATCCCCAAGGGAAAGCCAATGAGGCTTGGGATTCTGGGAGTTGTAGTCAATATCTGGGAATCCCTGTTAGAGGGAACATTGTGAGGGGGGCTTGATAAGAGAGAGAAATAAGGAAGTGTGGCAAGGGTTGGTGAAAGAGAGATGTGAGGCTCGGGTGGGGGGGGGGCTTAGTGTCTGAGTGTGTGAGAGAAGGGAGCATGGCAAGGCCTGGCAAGAGACAGAGATGGAGACATGGCAAGGGTTGGGGGGAGAGAGAGACACTCTGCCTCTCATTATTCCTGTCTCTGCCCATCATCTGCCCACCCCGAGTCTTGGGATCCACCAGCCCTCATGGTTGGAATGTGCTCTAGCACTGAACCATGGCCCATGGGCCCTCCTGAGAGCTGATCCGTAACAGAGTAGGATGGAAGTTGCTGTCCCCATGTATAGCATAGATAGTTACTAGTAGAATAACTGCTAAAACAGGCCCCAGTTTTTAAAGAGGTTGAGAATTCCAGGCCAGAATACAATCTCTTCTTGTTTTAAGAGATGCATCAGCTTGGGAGAAGGGAGCCAGAGATGGACAGCTTGCAATGGAGAGTCTTCAATCTGATGAGTGTTTACTTGGAACCAGGTTCCACTGAATTGAATGGGGCTTGCCCCCATGTAACTGTTTACCCTTGCTAACTGGGCAAAGAGGTACCTTTCAAAGTGGCAATTATTTCTATACTGTACTTAGCAAAGAGAACAACTGGCTCTATTCAACCTCAGCACAGCAGCCTTCTGGCTTGGTTCTACAATTAAACAACCTAGGATACCAGAGCCAGAGTGGTGTAGTGGTTAGAGTGCTGGACTAGGACCGGGGAGACCAGAGTTCAAATCCCCATTCAGCCATGAAACTAGCTAGGTGACTCTGGGCCAGTCACTTCTCTCTAAGCCTAACCTACTTCACACGGTTGTTGTGAAAGAGAAACTCAAGTATCTAGTACACCGCTCTGGGCTCCTTGGAGGAAGAGCGGGATATAAATGTAAAAATAAAATAATAATAATAATAATAATAATAATAATAATAATAGAGAGGGGACAAAATCTGCTCCTACCTATCTGAGGCCAACAGGGCAAACTTAGCAACCATCCCAATGTTTTCTTCATTTTTCAATAGGAATGACTAATGACCATTAATTTATGCAAGAGAATGCCAAGCATTATGGTTGCGGCCACACCTGCCTACCATCACTAACACTGGTCACTGTGGTCTCCTCTGATAAATATATTATAAAAGGGAAGTAGTACTATTTGTTTCTATCTACAGAACATAAAGACACATTGCAGCACACACACACACCCTCCCCATGGTTCCCTGTAATGCAAAGACCTTCTGTCTACTACATGCATGCTTTCAATATGCATTTCACTAGTTTCCCAGCAATTCATACTGATGACATTTATCTTTTCAACCCGAGCACAATGAATACCTTTAATTTTCAGATCTGTCTGAGATTCCTTGAGAGATGAGATCTGTTCTCGGAAGGGAGGATACACACTGCCAAGGAGAGAAGTGGAAATCAGTCTTGCAGTCCCCTTATAAGAGCTGCAGAACAGGCATATACTGCTTGAAATCTGGCTTCAGCAATACAGTTGGAGCTGGTACTAAGAATGAATGAGAGAGAGAATGAAGGAACAAACTCTACCTGCTGACCCCCCACAGCAAATGAGAACTCTAGTTACTGGGGGATGAAAAACACAGCAAACTAAAAACTTAACTGGGTTGGGAAAGCAAGAATTACACCACACTACACAGAAAGGTCCATCAGGCCAAATCCCCACAAGAAAAATTATTGCTACTATTTTCTATTTCAAACCAAGTACTGTAAGTAAATAAGTCAGGACCTGCCCACAGGCAGACAGTAATAGCCAAGGAAAGACAGGAAATGAGAAGAGGCACAATCTCACCAGCAAAAGAACAAGGGCAGCCACCCTAGCTGCAAAATTCCCAGATAGCTCAGATATGATTTCCTCAGGCAGCTGGACTACTACACACCCTGCTCCACCCAGCATGGCATGTCTGAGGCAAAGAAGTGGGGAAGCAGAAGGATTCAAGGGGTGATTGTTGGCAATGACTGATACAATCCCAACATTATGTTATCAATTCCTAGTTGACCTAACCTGTGTCCCTCTGTATTTCCTCCTACTCGGAAGTTCCCACATGCTGTGGGACTACAACTCCCGTCACCCCCATCACACTGTCCTTGTGGCTGGGGATGATGGGAAATGTATTCCATCATCTGGGGACCCAGGGATGGGAACCTTAGGACACAGCACATGTTTAAAATCCTGAGTGCGCTTGATCATTTTGCAGCTAGTTTCCACCAGCAAGGGCCAATTTAGACAAACTGTCTCTCCCCACGCAGAGGACATGGTCAATGCTCTTGCCCGCTCTTATATTTGCAATCTGCTTCCCACGTGGTTTGACCCAACCATGCGGCAAACCTCCAGATCAGGGCGATGCACTCCCCGGCAGATGCTGGCATGGACAAACAAATGAAGGAAAAGAGTTTTCAGTTGTCACAGCTGCTACGGGAAACTCAGCCAGAGGAAAGCAATTCTTGGTAGCCTCCTTGGAAGAGGCAGGGCATGTCTGAATTTGAGTCAACATGGACTGGGAACAGCAGCAGCTTAACCCACAGAAAGGATGTACAAGATGCAAACATTACATAACATGCCCCAAACCTTAAGGATTGAATGTAACAGGCTATGACAACACATTTATGAAGGAAAAAATACTAATTTTGAAGTGTAAACAAATAATAAAGCAGCAATGAGGTCAAGCTAAAGATTCCCAATAGGGGCAGCAGACACATATGGAAAATATGAAAACTGGCATATACTGAGCTGGACCAATGGTCCATATACTGCATACACTGACTGGCAGAAATAATAGCTCGCCCAGCCCTATTATCCGGAGATACCAGGGACTGACCTGGAACCTTCTGTATGCAAAGGAGGTGCTCTGAGCATGCCCCATCCCAAGGACTGTTTAGGCAAATGAACTGTATCTATTTAGGAAGTGCAGTTAGGAAGAGGGGGGGAAACTCCAGGAAATGAAGGACTATTACCTGATGAAAATCCATTCCAGGATATCCAGACGATGGGGAGAGGGGGTACATAGCAACTGCAATATATCTTTAGCTTCTGACAGATAGACACCTTCCAATGCAGGGCAGCCCAGTTCCTGCAGGACAGTTAGAAACGGAAGTGGGTGGCATCTTAATTCACTCAATGCGTCACTTGCAGTCCCCCCTTCAGTCCTACAATAGCACTACTTTATGTTCTCTCCCCCCACCAATTTCCACAAGATGCCTGCCCTCCCACCCCTCACCCCTATATACCTACCCAGGAGAGGACAATTATTTTCAATTCCTAACAATATATGGAGCATCACAAAATTTCAAAGCATTTAAACATATCACTGCAGTAATATTTAAAACAACCCTGTACAGGAAGCAAGAATTTTTACATGGAACAGAGCAGGGGAGATTAAACAGTGGGGACAGACTCTGTATATTTCCAGAGGTAGCTAAATAACAAGTTAAGTTTAAGAAGTGTAAACGTTATGCTGAAAGGTGCTAGAAAGAGCCTGGAATCCTTTCCAACAGCTTATCACACTTCTTTGGGAAAACTGATGTCATGTGTGGTGTAGAGCCAAGAGTCAATGGGATGCAGTGGTCAGAGTGTTAGACTAGGATTGGCTCCCAATTTTGGAGTTGCCAGATGTTGTTGGACTACAGCTAGGGATGATGGGACTTGCAGTCCAACATCTGAGGACCCCAAGTTGGAAGTTCGCAGCGCATCAAATGTTTCCAAGACTTTCTCCAGCGGAGCACGACAGCAGCAACCCTCCCCTGCTCTTCCTCCCCAGCTCCTGGCGTTCAGCTACACTCCCTCTGAACAAAGAGGCTCCATTTAGCTATCCTATCTATCTTCCGCGAATCTGTATTATTTTGCGTCCTACCGACGCTGTAAAAAATCCAAAAACCAAGAACCAAAAACTCAGCGCCTTCCACATACCGAACGCCCGCCCCGATTCCTCCACTGGGCTGTCGGGCTGCCTTAGGCAAACCCCACTTCGCAGCCAGCCACTGCGAGGGCAGACCCACCCCACCCCTGGCTCCATTGGTGTAAGGCTCGGCGCGGGCACCGCCGTGCAAAGAGCAATTCATACCTTCAAGCGATCATAGACTGCGCCAGCAACCGCCGCCATCTTCCCGCCTCGGCACAAGCCCCGCCCCTGCTCCACTCTTATTGGCCACTGACGTCCCGGGAGCCTCGGAACTGCTAGGAAACTGCTAAGGGCAGCGATAGTAAGCTGAGATCCTGTTCTGTCATTGCTTTGGCTGCCAAGAGGTTTGTATTTTGCCCGGAAACCTCTTGGCAGCCAAAGCAATGACAGAACAGTACAACCTAAATGGTAAGTGTTGTAATTTCTTTACTGCCTTTACTGAGTCAGGCTATCTCAGTATTGTCCACACTGACTGGCAGCAGCTCTTCAGGTGTCTGGTGGGGATCTTTCCTAGTCGTACCTGGAGACACCTTGGATTGAATCCAGGATCTTCGCCATTCAAAGCATGTACCGTACTACTAAGCTACAGCACCTTCTCATTGGGCAGGGCTTGTTTGGGATTTGAACCCAGTCCCTTTTGAACCTAAGTGAGAATCATACCAGACCAACAAGTTGTGTTCTATCTACTGTCTGGTCCTCAAGTCTGGTCTGCACATGCAACAGAATAATAATAATAATAATAATAATAATAATAATAATAATAATAATAATAATAATAATTCTATTTCTATACCACCCTTCCAAAAATGGCTCAGGGTGGTTTACACAGAGAAATAATAAATAAATAAGATGTCTCCCTGTCCCCGAAGGGCTCACAATCTAAAAAGACATGTAAGATAGACACCAGCAACAGTCACTGGAGGTACTGTGCTGGGGGTGGAGAGGGCCAGTTGCTCTCCCCCTGCTAAATAAAGAGAATCACCAATTAAAAGGTGCCTCTTTGCCAAGTTAGCAGGGATAATGAAGTGGTCGAGTGAATGGAGATTATGATTGATTGATTTAACTTATGTCCCGCTTTTCCTCTGAGGAGCACAGAGTGGTGTACATGGTTATTTTTATTCTCATAACAACCCTGTGAGGTAGGTTAGGCTGAGAAACACAGTACATGACTGGCCCAGAGTCACCCAGTGAATTTCATGGCTGAATGGGGATTCGAACTTGGGTCTTCCTGGTCCTAATCCAGCACTCTAACCACTATGCTATGCTGGCTCTCTAACCACTCTAACCACTCTGCTATTAGGCTGTAGGTAGAGGCTGCCTCCCCCCCCCCGATGCTCCCCCATGTAAAACCTCCCTGCAAGGAAAAAGCCAGCTGTCACACCTCAGCTAAGCCTGCTTCCGTTTGTTAGATGCTGAGATCCAAGCAAGGTGGTTGCCAGTCCAGAGAGAAGAGGCAAGAGCGTGACCCCAAACAGGGACACATTTTGGGGTCTCACAGACCACTTCCAGGGAAAGGGGAGGTAGAATTTTTCCCCCCACCCCACCCCATGCGGGCACCATTGCTGCTTTAGTTGGGAACTTGGGCAGCAGTACCGGTATGTCTCCTGAGGCACCCACACTTTGTTCTTCTGGATATCAGCTGTTATAGATTATATGGCAAACAAGTGATTATTTTCTTACTTTTAGAAGCTCAGTTCTTCTAAAATTCTATCATATTTTTTTATGATTGAGGTTGGCTCATTCCATTTACAGTTAATCTGTGGAGACTGGATGCGTTACTCAGACATCCAAGGGAAAATAATCCAAATCTCCCAAATTAAGAACAGAAAATATTTTTGCTTAGGAGGGGGTATGGAGGCTTGAAACTCCCAGGCCTCAGTGATGTAATGTGTTAGACTAGGACCGCAGAAGACCTGCCTTCAAAGCCCCATTTAGCTATGAAACTCACGGGGTGACTCTGGGCCATTCACTTATCTCTCATCTAACCTACCTCACAGGATTGTTGTGAATATAAACATAACCATAACTTGGGTTCCTTGCAGGGAGAGCAGGATATAAATGTAAATTTTAAAAAATATAGGAGGACCTCATTATCCGCAGTGGTTCTGTTCCCGTAGATTACCAGAGGTAATGAAACTGTGGATAATGAGGTACTGAGTCTGGGATTATGGGGGTTAGACTCCTAGACTTTAATTAAAAAAAAAACCCCAGAAGCATACCAAAAATGTGAAAATGGCCCAAATAGTGCCATACCCTGCTCTGCAGGCCTTCAGGAGTCCAAGAATGCCCCCCAAAAGTCCCTGAAATTTGGCAAAAAAAGTCATGTGGTGGGTTTTTTTGTTTCTTTTAAACAAATGAGCCATAAAATGGCTCTCCTCCACAATATGGTGGTAGGAACTGACCTCCGAGGTCATTTCCAGCTACCCCAAACCCACAGCGATGTGGGATTAACCCCTTTTTGGCCCTTTTTTCTCCATGTATGCCAAGGCTGGGTGTCCATTACTCAACTGTGGATACACGAAACTGTGGATGGTGAGTCTGCGGATAGTGGGTATGCCCACAGAGGCATCTGAACCTCTTGCAGCCCTCTCAGCAAGGATCAGGCCCTCCATGTTATCCTTTAGATGACCATTTGGTTTTCTAAACACTTTCCCCAGAACTCATTAGCAAGTCCTATGATCATTTTCCTAGGAAGATGGAAACAGCACATATTTCCTCCAGAAACCAAAAATGCTCAGCTTCCCCATTTCTAAATCTCAAGGAGTAACCCAACCATAATGGGTTCCATACTTCCAGTCATCAGTTTTTAATAGCATGAATTTTTTTTTTAGCAATAAAAAACTCTGATGTCACAAAGAGATTAAACAAAAACAGAAACCAACTTCAGCCGGGAGTTTCATAGTCACAGGAAGTCTAATAAAATGCTTTTGGATCAGCATATCAAATTCTGGGTATGTAGAGGCGAAGTGTCGCTGTTTTGTTTATTTTTTAAATCAGTTTTTAATTGTCATTGCTGATCACCTTGAGTGCTTTTTGGCAATGGAAAGACGGGACACAAATTCCCAAATCAAATAACTTGGAGAAGGCTAGATGGATCCCTTTTCCTGCAGGTGTTTGGAACTGGGGAGCATTCTATCATACAGCACCCCACCTGGATTCTGACCTGTACCAGAGTTTCCCAACCTTGGTTCTAGAAATGTTGGACTACAACTCCCATCATCCCAAGCCACAAATGCCATTGTAGCTGGGGATGGTGGGAGATCTAGTCCAACAACATTTCTAGAACTAAGGTTGGGGAACCCTAGTGTAGGCCATGGAGACTGAAGCATGTGACCTTTACTTTCAGAAATATCCCAGTGACCTAGCCTTCCTGGTTTACACCATGCGATAGTTCTGAAAACATAGTGGTCTAGGAACATAGGAAGCTGCCTTATTCTGAGTCAGACCATTGGTCCATCTAGCTCAGTATTGTCTATCTTCACTGACTGGCTGGCTGTGGCTCTCCAAAGTTTCAGGGAGGAATTTCTCCCAGCCCTACCTGGTGATGCCAGGAAGTAAACCAGGGATATTCTGAATGCAAAGCAGATGCTCTGTCACTGAACTAGTGCCCCATCCCTTAAGGAAAATATCTTACATCAGACAGAGCCAGGGGCATAGTTATAATTGAGCGAAAGAACACGACCACGGGCCCCCAGCTCCTGAGGGCCCTCCAGCTCCATCCCTCCCTATTTTCTTCATTATCTCCCTCATTCTGGGGGGCCCCCTCTCCCCTAGCTATGCCCCTGGTCGTTTGCAAAGTATTTTCCAGCACTACAGAGGGCATTTCACTTGTATTGGAACACATCCCCAAAGCAGGTTGGTTCTCATCCAGCAGGGTCGATACCAACAGATTGAGTAAGTTGCTGCATTGCTGTACCAAGGGGGATTGCTGATCAGTCATATTGAGAAGTTGTGTGCATGACCTCCAGCTACCGCTCAGGACTGCTCTGGGGAAGGCAGGAGCATACCTGCCTTATACAGGAAGCTGCCATATACTGAGTCAGACCATTGGTCCATCAGAGCACTGGCAAGGGTGCACATGTACTCTGGCAGGCAGGCGGGCTAGCAGGCAGAGGGCACGGTTTCACAGGAGCTTGTCTGCAGTCCCCAAGACAAAGCAGTCTCCAGGGTACCCCTCCCCATGGCTCAGCTGCACATAGAAACTTTTATTTTATTTATTTATTTTATTTATCAAATTTGTACACCGCCCCAAACTTTCGTCTCTGAGCGGTTAACAGCAGCATAAAGCAGTTAAAAACATATTCAAAAACTAAAAACAATGTAACAATTTAAAAATAAACCAGAAATTACAACCTAAAAAGACTTGGCTCTAATCAGAGCCTGACACTCCTGCGAGGGTGTTGTTGTTGGGGAAAGGGGATGTTTTGCTGTCTGGCATCATTTCAGATTTGTGTTGGCATTTCTTTCCCCTGCCCTGCAATGGTCCTTCTCATGAGTTGTCTGGGGGTGTCCCCATTGCCTTTCCCTCTCATGCCTGGCCAGTGAGCCCTGGGTCAGGTGGCTGAATCCTGAAGAATGATTTCAGTGGCCCCAAGAGTGGCCCCCATGACCAGCCTTGATCATGAGTAAGCTTGGGGGACACTAACTCCCCAAAAGGGGCAGGGGCAGGGCCCTCCTTCCCCATCCTTTCTGTGGAAAAGGTAGAACTTGGCTGCTCGGGAATCCCTGTGGGGGTGGGGCTGCCTTTCAAAGCCTGTCAATAGCACCCCCACCCAAAGCATTTGCAGCCCGGACACTTAAACCCATTCACAATTCCCAGGTCTGGCCCAGTGTGAGATCTCCCAGCACAGGGATCAGTGGGAGAGGGAGATCCCCTGTTCCCAGGTGCCCTGGGGTGCGGGCAGGGGTGCACATCTCCACATGGGCGGGTGGGCTTGCAGGTGGCATGTTTTTGCAGCAGCTTGGTGGTGGTACCCAAGACTTGGAAAGCTGTTTCCGGGGTACCCCTCCTGACGGCTGCCATCCGCAAATCAACTTTGCTCTCTTTAGAGCCCCAATGGCCTGACACTCCCATGAGAGGGCAGTCCGGGGAGAAGGGGGACCACTTTGCCGCCATATCATTTTGGTGATTGTGGTTGGCTGTTTCCCCCCCTTCCCTTGGATGGCTCTTCTCATGAGTTGTGTGGGGGTGTCCACTTGGCCTGGCACTCTCTTGAGCCAAGGTTTTCCCACACACGGTCTGATGGAGGTGCATTGCCGATCCAGCGGCCCGGCCCTGCTAATGAGTAAGCCTGGGGGGCATGAACCCTCCAAAGGGGAGGGGGCTGGGTCCCCCTTCCCCAAACTTTCTGTGAAAAAGCTAGAAATTGCCTGCTCTTGAATCCCTGCTTGTGACAGCCCCTCAAATTCAGACAGGAGCAACCCTGTCCGCCCGAAATATTTGTTCCCCAGCCAGAGAGGGGATGTCCTGCGCATGCTGGCTATCCCTGCCATGAGGGGGCCCTTTGCCAGGGCATTCCCGCTTAAATGTACAGTGTAGGCACAGGGGTTGGGTGCAGACCTTTAAACCCGTTCAAAGTTCCCAGGCTGGGTCCAGCAATGCACCGTATGCAGATCTCCCAGTGCAGGGATTTCTGGGATAGGAGAGTCCCAGTTTCCAGCTGGCCCGGGACAGTGGGCTTGCCCTCCTTCGGGGCTGTGGGCAGTGGCACGCATCTCCACATGGGCATGTGGGCTGGCAGGGCACAGGGTTTAACAGCCAAGACTGGGACAGCACTTGCTCAAGTGCCCGTCCCTGCAGCTTTCCTGCACAGAGCATCCTCTCTCACTCCCCTCAGCCTGAGAGAGTTCTGTGGGGCAATGGGCTCGGACTCCAGTGTGATCATGTCCCAGATGGGACGTCACAGATGGCCCTTCTCATGAGCATTACTTAGGGAGCAAATATCCCCACCTGGGGAAGGGGCTGGCCACCTCTTCCCCAACCTATATGTGAAAAAGTAGAACTTTGCCGCCCTGCCTTTTATACCCGGCCCTGGGGACCCCTCCCCCCTGCATTTGCTCCCTTCCCAGTGCTGTGATGGGGTGCCCTGTGTGTGCTGCCCCTTGGAGTGTTTGTGCTTGTGAGTGTTTGTGCTGTTGCTCCCGTCTCGCAAAGTGCCCGTCCTGTCGTCCCGTGCCCTTGCCCTATCACTTGCCAGGTGGGGGGAGCAAGGGACAGAGTGGTAATTGGGGCTGCCCCCCGACCAAGTGACTGTGCAGCTTGACAGGCTGGCCAGCCTGGGATGGGGTGTGGCGGCGTCCCTGTGGCCTGGCAACTCCATAGCTGCATAGCTGACAGGACGGGTGTGCCTGGTTTTCCGAGAGGCTACCAGCGAGAAGTACCAAAAGAATGGAGCAGCCACATCCTCGGGCAAGTCTGCACTGCTGCCTCTATGATCACGGTTTGAAAATCGGTGCAAAGCGGTTATAGCTGCCACAGCAGTCGGATGTAATACTTTGGCGGCAAAACCTCAGCTGTCAGTGGGGAATCTTAGAGATAACTGAAGGTTCAAATTGGAGTTTGGCGAGGCAAACCGCAGTTAGTTTTGGCTCATAACCGCAGTTTTGCACACTTGAGCGTAACTGAGTTACAACCTCGGCCACAATTAACTGTGGTTAGTTGATATGTCTGAATATGGCCACTGACTGAGGTCCTTGGTCTGGGTGGGAATAGCAAGGCTCTCAGTTTGGAAAGTTTCTCTTTTTGGTTAAAAACCACCCCCGTTTTCACAGATGGTGTTGAAAATAAGAAGCTTCAGTCTACAAAAGGACTTGAAGCCTGCCAGTGAGAAATGAAAGTTCATTCATAGGCATCCTCTCTCCTATTTGTCACTTCCTGCTCCAGGGTTTTTACTGAATGTTAGAATGCAGCACCCTCTTCCCATATCATGTCAAATGCCTGCTGGTTCTGGCTTATAAACTGCTCATCTGCTAGCTTGGACACATATAGTAAATAAATAAAAAAACCCAAACACTAAAAATGCATAAACATTGGAAAAAATCAAAATACACTTAAGGTACATACATTATTTTTACCCAGTTCCTGCAGTGATTCTAAAGGTATCACACATTCTTAAAAGGGATAGCAAAAAAAAAAAAAAAGGTTACAGAGCCTGCAACACACATCTCTATACTCATAACGGAATCCAAAGCATCTAGGATATTATCAAGAATAACTAGAAGGAACAAGCTAACCTGTGCTTCCTTCTTGGTCCGTATCTGTGATCTCCATGTTCTCCCTCTTCCTCACTTGTTGCCATTTTGCCTCCTCCATTGGGAAACAAAGAGAAAAGGCCTCAGTAATTCTCTTTAATGTAGTAAAACATTGCTCACTGGTTGTGTCACAGCATGGCTACAGAAATCACTTACTCTCTCCAGGCAAAGAAGTGAACCCATTTGCTTCAGTTTGCCCTAATGCAGGGGTTCTCAAACTTGGGTCCCCCAAATCTGAGAAAACCTGCATGAGCCCCTGGTGGCGCAGTGGTAAAACTGCCGCCCTGTAACCAGAAGGTTGCAAGTTCAATCCTGACCAGGGGCTCAAAGTTGACTCAGCCTTCCATCCTTCCGAGGTCGGTAAAATGAGTACCCAGAATGTTGGGGGCAATATGCTAAATCATTGTAAACCGCTTAGAGAGCTTCCAGCTATAGAACGGTATATAAATGTAAGTGCTATTGCTATTAGGATAGTACAACTCCAATCGTCTCCAGTCACAATGGCCTTCAGTAGGCTCTTAAATGGCTCAACCATGCTGGCTGGGGATGATGGGAGTTGTAGTCCAACAACATCTGGGCACCCAAATTTGAGAACCCCTGCAATAATGGAAACTTACCAGTGTTCTCTGGGATGAGGCATCTGTCAGAACAGAGGATACCAAATGCATCATTGAACATTCCTTCCCTGTATGCTGCTTCCTGATGCGCACTCTTGACGCCATGCTTGGAACCATGCTTTCGAGAAATACGCTTTGGTTTCACACTGGCATCCCCCATAAGGATGTGATGCAGCTCCTTATAAAAGGGACATGTTACAATACCAGGCCCTAACCTGGAATTATGTTCCATCACCTTTTTGTATTCTAGTCGCAATGCATTTGTTTTGTACCGACATTGAACAGCTGTGCGCTGGTGACCCCGGGCAGCCATCTGCCGGGCAATATCTTCATAGGTCTCAATATTCCGGTGACTGCTCCTAAGTTCTTCTTGTATATTCAGGTCTCCCCAAATTTCCAACAGATCTAAAATATCTTTCTTCTTCCACAAAACACCACGGCCACTTTTTCCAGACATTTCAATGCTAATAATGTTAATATAGGTGATAATCCAATGCAAGTGCCAAGGCAGGATCAACAGTAAGTCACTAAGCTGGTCATCTGCAAAGCAATTCATTTAGAAGGAAAGAAAGAAAGAAAGAAAGAAAGAAAGAAAGAAAGAAAGAAAGAAAGAAAGAAAGAAAGAAAGAAAATTAGAATGGTGTTTAGTGGCAGGGAAGTGGTGAGAAAATAAAATAAATGAGAATGGCGTTCAGTGACAGGGAAGTGGGGAGAGGATGAGGCTCAACGCCTAAATACCACTGTCAAAACCATGCCTATCCAAAAACAAAGCAAAACATCAGAAAAGTTGTATTAAGAGCAGTACATACATGCAGGTCCACCGCTGTTCTCTAAAAGAAAATAAGATCGATTTTTGAGATAGAGTGTTCCATCTGCAATGGAAATACTTTGTTCACGCACTCACATACTGTCCACCTGCATTTCCCCGATTAATCTGCTGTACTTCTTACTGACAAAAAGTAAACTTTTATAACTGCATCCTCTCTCAGGGCATAGCTGTCCCATGCTTCCGGAAGTATATCTCCGGACAGGAGCATTTCTTGATCTGTTTTCATGCTGTAGCTCTGCCGTCACTATCTCATAGTATTTTGACAGCACGCAGAGACAGGGCTGCTGCAAAATTTGAAGTGGGGCTGGGCTGTGCATGATAGGAACAAAGAGGACTTCCCCTTAGTGTTTCCAGTTAGTGTGTCTCCAGTGACTCATTCCAGGGAGAGTTGCTTTTAGACAAATTGAGACTTGAACAGAACAGAACATACTTTATTTCGGTCGTTGACCAGAAACATTACCAAACAGTTTAGTCAGAAAGGTGATTTCAGTTGCTGTTTGGGCCCTCAAGAACCCACGTCAGCCACCAGCCACCGCCGTACTCGGCAGGTCGCGGGCGACCCACCGCCCGCCACCGCCAAAATCGCCGCCGCACGCCCGCTGCACTCAGCGGGCCGTGGGCAACCCGCCACCCGCCACCCGCCTCCGCCAAAATCGCCGCCGCACTCTATAACACCCCCCTTTCACAACATCATTCACCTTTCCAGGAGAGTTACCAGAGAGCAAGGGGGAGAAAGTATACCCAACCCAGCCCTGCTTAGATGGGCACGGACGAACTGCCATGAGAAGATAGTGTGAGTGCAAACTGGTACCTCTCTCTTGATTCTTCCTTCTTTTACTCCTGTGTGTATAAGTAAAGATTCTTTGGGAAATGGATTATTTCAACAGAGTGATAGTGTTAGTTCTAAGAGTTTTATGTATGAAGGGGACCTGAAGGATTACTTGTGTGTGTGAAGTGTGTCTGTGTGTGTAGCAGCAGGTATTTTTGAATGGAAAACAGGTTTGGTTTCATGTGTAAACCATGTGCTTCAATAAGATTGTTCTGGCCAACACTTGTTTGATATAACTTTCATGCATCCCTGCCACTAAGAGCTTGCAGAGAGACATGAACAGAATGGATCATATGTTGTTGAAAGATTTTTAAAAATCTATCATAATTTTTAAAAATAGGCACATAGTATATTCTGGGATGGATGTATATAAATAGAGATTTGGTTCTGATCTGATCTGTTCGAGTTGGTGTTGCATACACTTGCAATGAATGGGTAAATCTGTGCTCTAAATATAGGCTATAAGAAAGTACCAAAAAACCCACACACATTAATCTTACTACTTTGAGGTTCTTGTATCTTCATATCAATATATTTATATATTTTGTTTCTCTATCATATCTAGAATAACAAATAATCATCATGAACCTATAAGGAGGTTTTAATATCAGTATCTTTTTTTTTTTAGCTCTTTCCCCCTATTTTTTTAAGGAACATCTAAATTTTATCCAGGTAAAGCCAGTTAAAAGTTAAAGAGAATGCATACTGTCTCTCAGTGATGGTGTAAAATGGTAGGTGCCCCTGCCACATTAATATTTGTTCTTTTCTTGTCACTTCAAATGTTGAGTTGATTTAATGTTACTTTATATACTGTATACATGCATAATGATTTCCCCCCCACTGGTAATTTGGTGATTTGGTAATGTTTGCATCCATTTTCTTTTGGGAGGCAAAAGTTGCAATATAAAATGCATATAAATGCTCTGCTTTTGTGCTTTTTATAGATTTCATACAATCAGTAAATCCATGTGTCTTTGTGACATTTTCTATTGTGGAAACCTGCTCAGTGCATTCTTGTAGTATGCTTGCTGCCATTCTCAGGCTAGTCCCTTAGTCTCACAATAATATATGGAATAAGATGGTACTTTATTACTTCTTTTAGTGTCATCATTCTAGTTTTAAAATAAGTAGTAATTACACTACTAGTGTGTATCATCATTGCATCATAATTCTGTTGTTTGAGATACAGGCCAACTCCACAGGGTTGTTGCTTGTGAGGAAAAACCTAAGTATAATGTAGTATGTTGGGGGGAGCAGTGGGGGGGCAGGGCGGGGGGGGCACCATTTCAGTGCTTGCCCCGGGCGCCGTTTTCCCTAGTTACGCCTCTGCCCTGTTCACATACATACAGTAGATAGAACTGCTAATGTCCCCTCAGATTGGGGTGTAGCGATAATAGTTCCTATCTATAAAAAAGGGTGTCGAACTGATCCATCAAACTATCGACCTATAAGTCTATTAAGTATTGTTTCCAAACTATATGCCAGACACCTTTTGGCTAAGCTTACCGACTGGGTGGAAGCCCATAATGTTCTCGCCCCTGAACAGGCAGGCTTTCGCCAAGGGCGGTCCACTACGGAGCAGGCATTTATACTACAGCACCTAGTAGAGAAATCTTCTAGTAAGCCAGGCTCTGCCCTGTACATAGCCTTTATAGATCTGAAAGCCGCTTTCGATTCGATCTCCAGAGAAAGACTATGGGCAAAGCTGCATGAGTTATCTTTGGATAAGCACTTGTTAGTGCTGATTTACAAGCTTCATGAGAACACCTGCCTAAGAGTCCGCCTGAGCATACAGGGCCAAGTCTCGGCTGAAATTCCTACTTCCAGAGGGGTAAGGCAGGGCTGTATTTTGGCCCCCATTCTATTTAACATATATATCAACTCTATTATTTCCATCATGAGTGTCCCCTCGATCCACCCCCTCAAACTGGCCCATAAACATCTTGCCATTTTGCTGTATGCCGATGATATGGTCCTTATGTCCCAGACACTGGTAGGACTGAGACGGGCCCTTTCATTGCTCAGCTCCTATTGTGCTGAGGAGCTTATCGAAGTAAACTATCAAAAAACTAAAGTGTTAGTTTTTGCCAAGCGCCCCAAACGCCACACTTGGCGAATGAATGGTCATCACTTGGAACAAGTTAAAATCTTTAAGTACCTGGGCGTGGTTTTCTACTCCTCGGGTCAGCGCCAGGCACATCTAAATTATATCGTGCAGAACGCCCAAGCCTCAGCCCACCTAATCAGATCCTTTTATTTTACAAAGGGGGCTCTTTGTATTCCAGCCGCTCTTAAACTATTTCGTGCCAAGGTCTACCCTTTATTATTATATGGTGCTCAGTTGGGCCCTTTTGGCAATTTCATCACACTGGAAGCTATCCAAACAAAGTTTATTAGATCTATATTGCAGCTTCCCAGTTGTGTTCCTAACGCTGTCATTAGGCGTGAGGTGGGCCTTGGCTCCTTGGAGGCGGAGTATTGGAAATGCATTTTTGCATTTTGGTTAAAATTAGTCTTTTCTCAATCTGGACTTGCCCCCTTGGTATTAACTGACAAATTCGATTCTACCTGGAAGCGTCTTGTTAAAACAAAATCCCAATTTTATGGGTTTTCACTGGATATGCTTATTAGTTTGGGTTATGATTGCACTAGGAAGTCTATTAAACAACGTATTTCTGACACTGATTTACAGTTAGAAGTTGTCAAAATCCCAAAAGGCGTTTACCTTGGAGATCAGCTTTTTAACACAAAACCTGCTGCATACTTAAATAATATTTCTTTTCCCAAGTTCAGACGGGCGCTATCTTTAGCTCGATTAAATGCGCTCCCTACAGCGGTGCTCCAAGGGAGGTTTAGGGGGGTTCCTTACGCATCCCGACTTTGCCCTTGTGGTTCAGGCAATATTGAGACTACTGAACATGTTATTTTACATTGTGACCTCTACAAGAATGATCGAGCAACATTTATCTTGCCGTATCTTGTGATGTTCCCTGGTTACCCAGATGAGTCACTCTTAAAATTTTTATTGTCAAATTTTAATCATAAATACACCAACACAGTGGCTAAATTTTGTTATATTTTATGCAAATTATGTTCTGTTATGTGTGATAATGTTTCTGGTCAACGACCGAAATAAAGTATGTTCTGTTCTGTTTAAGTCTCAAATTGTCTAAAAGCAACTCTCCCTGGAATGAGTCACTGGAGACACACTAACTGGAAACACTAAGGGGAAGTCCTCTTTGTTCCTATCATGCACAGCCCAGCCCCACTTCAAATTTTGCAGCAGCCCTGTCTCTGTGTGCTGTCAAAATACTATGAGATAGTGACGGCAGAGCTACAGCATGAAAACAGATCAAGAAATGCTCCTGTCCGGAGGTATACTTCCGGAAGCATGGGACAGCTATGCCCTGAGAGAGGATGCAGTTATAAAAGTTTACTTTTTGTCAGTAAGAAGTACAGCAGATTAATCGGGGAAATGTAGGTGGACAGCATGTGAGTGCGTGAACAAAGTATTACCATTGCAGATGGAACACTCTATCTCAAAAATCGATCTTATTTTCTTTTAGAGAACAGCGGTGGACCTGCATGTATGTACTGCTCTTAATACAACTTTTCTGATGTTTTGCTTTGTTTTTGGATAGGCATGGTTTTGACAGTGGTATTTAGGCGTTGAGCCTCATCCTCTCCCCACTTCTCTGTCACTGAACGCCATTCTCATTTATTTTATTTTCTCACCACTTCCCTGCCACTAAACACCATTCTAATTTTCTTTCTTTCTTTCTTTCTTTCTTTCTTTCTTTCTTTCTTTCTTTCTTTCTTTCTTTCTTTCTTTCTTTCTTTCCTTCTAAATGAATTGCTTTGCAGATGACCAGCTTAGTGACTTACTGTTGATCCTGCCTTGGCACTTGCATTGGATTATCACCTATATTAACATTATTAGCATTGAAATGTCTGGAAAAAGTGGCCGTGGTGTTTTGTGGAAGAAGAAAGATATTTTAGATCTGTTGGAAATTTGGGGAGACCTGAATATACAAGAAGAACTTAGGAGCAGTCACCGGAATATTGAGACCTATGAAGATATTGCCCGGCAGATGGCTGCCCGGGGTCACCAGCGCACAGCTGTTCAATGTCGGTACAAAACAAATGCATTGCGACTAGAATACAAAAAGGTGATGGAACATAATTCCAGGTTAGGGCCTGGTATTGTAACATGTCCCTTTTATAAGGAGCTGCATCACATCCTTATGGGGGATGCCAGTGTGAAACCAAAGCGTATTTCTCGAAAGCATGGTTCCAAGCATGGCGTCAAGAGTGCGCATCAGGAAGCAGCATACAGGGAAGGAATGTTCAATGATGCATTTGGTATCCTCTGTTCTGACAGATGCCTCATCCCAGAGAACACTGGTAAGTTTCCATTATTGCAGGGGTTCTCAAATTTGGGTGCCCAGATGTTGTTGGACTACAACTCCCATCATCCCCAGCCAGCATGGTTGAGCCATTTAAGAGCCTACTGAAGGCCATTGTGACTGGAGACGATTGGAGTTGTACTATCCTAATAGCAATAGCACTTACATTTATATACCGCTCTATAGCCGAAGCTCTCTAAGTGGTTTACAATGATTTTAGCATATTGCCCCCAACATTCTGGGTACTCATTTTACCGACCTCGGAAGGATGGAAGGCTGAGTCAACCTTGAGCCCCTGGTCAGGATCAAACTTGTAACCTTCTGGTTACAGGGCGGCAGTTTTACCACTGCGCCACCAGGGGCTCATGCAGGTTTTCTCAGATTTGGGGGACCCAAGTTTGAGAACCCCTGCATTAGGGCAAACTGAAGCAAATGGGTTCACTTCTTTGCCTGGAGAGAGTGATTTCTGTAGCCATGCTGTAACACAACCAGTGAGCAATGTTTTACTACACTAAAGAGAATTACTGAGGCCTTTTCTCTTTGTTTCCCAATGGAGGAGGGAAAATGGCAACAAGTGAGGAAGAGGGAGAACATGGAGATCACAGATACGGACCAAGAAGGAAGCACAGGTTAGCTTGTTCCTTCTAGTTATTCTTGATAATATCCTAGATGCTTTGGATTCCGTTATGAGTATAGAGATGTGTGTTGCAGGCTCTGTAACCTTTTTTTTTTGCTATCCCTTTTAAGAATGTGTGATACCTTTAGAATCAATGCAGGAACTGGGTAAAAATAATGTATGTACCTTAAGTGTATTTTGATTTTTTCCAATGTTTATGCATTTTTAGTGTTTGTGGTTTTTTATTTATTTACTATATGTGTCCAAGCTAGCAGATGAGCAGTTTATGAGCCAGAACCAGCAGGCATTTGACATGATATGGGAAGAGAGTGCTGCATTCTAACATTCAGTAAAAACCCTGGAGCAGGAAGTGACAAATAGGAGAGAGGATGCCTATGAATGAACACCATGCTGAATGCTCAGATTCTACAGAGTTTGGCAGATTGCATGAGCAAGATGACAGAGGCTATCCTAGGTCAACCTTACACCAGCAATGCATGTCATACACTGGACTACTTGCAGCGATTCAAATAACTGCTCTTTCCCCCTGTGCTGTGCTCTTGCAATGAACAGCCAATGTGGAGCCCTCCTGCCTCACTCATTCACTCTACCTTTAGAACAGCTATAGGGCGGATAAAAATAAATGATTTTTTTTAAACCAAGCCTAGAACAGGAGATGACAGTTGGGAAGGAGAAGATGCAAGATGTTTGAAGTACCAGGCATTGGAATGTTCAGGTTGTGCTGCAGAGCTTGGCAAATGGGGTAGGAACATAGGAAGCTGCTGTGGTATACTGAGTCAGACCCTTGGTCTATCTAGCTCAGTATTGTCTTCACAGACTGGCAGCGGGTTCTCCAAAGTTGCAGGCAGGAATCTCTCTCAGCCCTATCTTGGAGATGCCAGGGAGGGAACTTGAAACCTAGATGCTCTTCCCAGAGTGGCCCCATCCCCCATCCAGAGTGGCCCCATCCCCTGTGAATACCTTGCAGTGCTCACACATGTAGTCTCCCATTCAAATGCAAACCTGCTTAGCAAAGGGGACAATTAATGCTTAACTACCACAAGATCAGCTGAGCAAAGAGACTAAGGCCAGCCTCAGCCAACTTACACCAGCAAAGTGTGCTGCAATTGGATTGGATTGGATCACTTTCAGTTTGTTACTTCTGAGGAAGTGAACAAATTGCTTCAGACTGTATGCCCTACCACCTGCTCTCTTGACCATTGCCCAACTTGGGTTATTTCATCTGGCAGTCATATTATCAGAGAGCGGAAAGCTCTCCCTTCACAAAGATAACGTTTTCTGGTTGGTGGTGGCCGCCATTGGTTGGTTGAAAGACTGCTGATAAAGTTCAGTCTCATGTTGGAATGCAGCTAAGGTACTTCTGCAGAGCTGCTGCCCTCTCTCTCTCCCTTCATCCCCACCCTGTATATCCCCCACTTCTAAAAAAAAATTGTTAAATTGGTATTGATAAATATAATAAATGCTTCTCTGAGGGAGGGCAGGATGCCTCCTTGTCTTAAGGAGGCTATTATTAGACCAATTTTGAAGAAACCTGCATTGGATCCCTCAGAGTTAGCTAATTACAGACCTGTCTCTAATCTTCCTTGGTTGGGCAAGGTGATTGAGTGAGTGCTTGCATCTCAGCTCCAGGCAGTTTTGGATGACACAGATTATTTAGATCCTTTCCAAACTGGCTTTCTGGTGGGCTATGGGGTTGAGACTGCCTTGGTTGGCCTGATGGATGATCTCCAATTGGCGATTGACAGACGTAGTGTGACTCTGCTGATCCTTTTGGATCTCCTGGCAGTTTCGTGCAATGGTGGCTCCGCCCCAGTCCAGGCCTCTAATTTGAATATTCATCCAGCAACTCCTGTCCTCCAGTGACCAAAACTCATTCCCACATATTTTGTATATCCTTAGGAGGGAATTTTGTCATATTTACCACTGATTTTTAAAAGATAGGCCTGATGATATCCAGAGCTGCCATCATGCTTGGCAGCAAGCCATACTCGCAAGCCCTCTCTTTCTTCAGGTTTGCATTGGTATATGCATGCACATACACACACACAGAGGCATCTGCCACTCATAGAGCATCAGGCCCTTATTTCTCTCTAAAAGTATACAGACAAAAATCCTCTAACGCATAGAGAACTGTTGTAGATGGTATAGATCTAAGCAAGGATGAGGAGTCCAGAGATAAATGTTAAATACCCCTGCTAACTTGGCAAAGAGGCACCTTTTAACCTGGTGATTCTCTTTTATTTAGCAGGGGGAGAGTAACTGGCCCTATCCACCCCCAGCACAGTACCTCCATTGACTGTTGCTGGAATCTATCTTATGTTTCTTTTTAGATTGTGAGCCCTTTGGGGACAGGGATCCATCTTATCTTATTTATTTGTTATTTCTCTGTATAAACCACCCTGAGCCATTTTTGGAAGGGCGGTATAGAAATTGAATGAATACATACATACATACGTACATACTTACGTACGTACATACAGGAAAGGAGAGACAGCAGCAGAAAGTGAAACAAAGCAAAACAGTTCAATCACAATATCCCTAAAGTCTCGAGGGATACATTTCTGATTCTGAGGGTAACTTCCACTGGTATCTGAGATCTACTGTACTAAAGAAATTGTACAAGGGAGACCTATCATGACAGTCACATAAAAGAGACTTCATCTTGGAATATTTTAATCAAGTTCCTCCACTTGCAAGTAAACATGCATGCAAAATGGAAACAATACAACAAACAAATGCAAAGTTTGATTGTCCAAAGGAAAGAACAGCATGAGAAGTGCTCCTGCTTTTGAAGATAAAGGAACATGTTTGCACATACACAGTCTTATACAGTTATAAACCTTTTTATTTCCTACTTCTTTCTTAAGGACTGCTTATCTTCCCATGCCATAACTTTTGGGTAAATTTCTGGACTACTTTTGTCTCATGTGAACAAAAATATAGTTGCTAATTTATGGTTTTGGCTGACATACTGCGCAAGGGTCAATGTGCATTTTAAAAAACTGTGTGCACAGTTGTGCAAGACCACTCTTGTGCAAATACAAAAATTGTGCAGGTGCAGTTGTGCGAGGGACAACCATTACTTCCTATAGTTGTTCACTGCACAACTCCTTTTTGGCAGTTCTGGTGCATTTGCGCAAAAGTGCCCTTGTACACCTGCACGCCCATTTTGTAAAAATGCACACTGACCTTTGCACAGTATGCCAACCACTATGAAAATAATGGAAGAAATGTACAGATATTCCTTTTACAGTTTGTTTGGTCAGTGCATACAGTGAGTACTACCAAATGAGCAGTAGTTATGAACTGCATTGACTTCTTTTGTTTAGCAGGATTCAACCTCAGCCTACTGGGTTCTGACGGCTACCCATCTGAACCATCTTCAGTGTCATCGGTGCAGCCTTATAATTATGAGTGATCTGCTGACCAATGTTCCTATCTATGAGAGAAAAAAGAATTCCGCCCAGTTCTTGAGAATGACCTGAAAACAATGTTACACCAGTTGGTAGTCTTCATGTTGGACTACTGTAATGCACTCTGTGCTGGGCTGCCAATACATTTCTGGAGAGGTCAGTCTCCAGTTAGCACTGTATGTCTGGTGGTGATTTGGAACCAGACCTTTTCTGTAGCTGCTCCTGGCCTATGGAATGCACTCCCAACAGATATCCGCAATTTAGGCTTGCTGTCGGTCTTTAAGAGAGCCATAAAAACTTACTTGTTTGGCCTGGCCTTCCAAGGTTTGTAAATTGTTTTTTAAAGTATTTTAATTAGTTTTAAACTAGCTGAACGGGCACAGAGCATATGCGCCCCTAGTTACCACCTCGTCCTGCCGGCCACTTCCTCAGGCCAGCATGGCTTCGCCTGCCGCCCGCCTCCTCACACCGATGGGGCTTTGCTCGCCGGCCGGCCGCCTCCTCACGCCAGCTTCACCTGCCGGCCGGCTGCCTCCCAACGCCTCCTCAGCATCCAGGCTCCACCACCCGCCCAAAGCCTGGAACTCTCACAAGTGGTGCCGCCACTCCCGTGAGAGTTCCAGCAAGCATCCCCAACGGCACGTCTATATTAACTATATAGATGTTTTTTAATTGTTTTTATATTGTTTTTAGCACTGTGTTTGAAATGGTGTGTGTTTTTATGTCTTTTTAAATTTGTTGTACACCACCCAGAACCTTTGATGGCGCGGTTTATAAATGTAATAAATAAATAAATACATAACTACAACAGTAAGAGGGAACTCAATTAAAAATTGCTCTCTGTTTGTTGCATAAAACAAACATGTGGCTGAGAACAGGTCAGTCATTACACTCAGGATAATAAGGAAAGCAGATGTTGAGGACAAATTATTGTATACTGGGATTTTGCCAGCTCCCATGCCAGGTGGGATGATCCCACCTGAATTTTGTCTCTCTCTCTCTCTCTCTCTCTCTCTCTCTCTCTCTCTCTCTCTCTCTCTCTCACACACACACACACACACACACACACACCCAGTTCCTATGATACTTTGGGGCTGAGCCTCAGGGCCTTAACTGCTGTCCAACAGACTGGGTCCAGGTCACGCAGAGGTCCACCGTGCCGAGGGAAAGGCCCGAATGGGCCGAAGAATGCCTGAACAGGGCCATTTTTGAGAGGATGAAGGCCGGCAGGGGGAGGGGGAACCTCCGTGGACCCCTCTGCCACCTCAGATAAGTCCCCTGGAGTGGGTAAGTTTACAAAAAATTAAAAATAATATTTTTTTAATAAAAGGTCTGCAACACACATAACTGGTGTGTGTGTGCAGGGGGGATCGAGGGGGTGCCGGACCAAACTGGCCTGGTCCGGGTCTGGAGTCAAACTGAACTGGGCCAGCCGGTTCGTGCACACGAAAAGAGATTTGTGGCGGGGCCTCTCATTCCTTTCTTTATGAACAGAGGGAAAAATTAAATCTTCCAATGTGTTGTGTTATTCCTTTTAAAAATGGTCTTTCAGAGTTTTCTAGGGGGGGAAGTACATGGCTGGGGGGCTGGGAGTCTAAAATAGTAGGAGGGAGGAAGACCTGGAGATGCAGTTATGCACCTCCAGGTTCACATCCACTTTGTGCCCCCAAATCCTTTGTTTGTTATGCTCTTTCCACCTAATATATGTAACAGCTGAAAGACTAAGCATACTTTTTCTTACATTGGCAGGTAACTTCTTTACGAAACAAAAAAACAGTCAGCCTTAGGTTCTGACTATTTGCATATAAGGTCATCAAGTTAGGCTTGTCCTCCAGCTACGGTCCTTTCTGGATAGAGATAGCCTGGCCACAGTGATCCATGCTCTGGCAACCTCCAGACTGGACTAGTGTAATGCACTTTATGTGGGGCTGCCCCTGAAGATGGTTCGGAGGCTGCAACTAGTGCAGAATGCATCAGCAAGACTGCTGATGGGCACTTCTGGCCCGATGCACATCACACCGGTCTTAATGGAACTGCACTGGTTGCCAGTATGCCACCGAGCCTGATTCAAGATTTTAACACTGACTTATAAAGCCCTGAACAACCTGGGCCCCAAATACCTGAAGGAACATCTCCCATATAGACCTGCCCATCAGTTAAGATCTGTAGGAGAGGCTCTCTTGGTAGTGCCACCATTGTCAGCAGTTAAAGGGGTAGGGGCACGTGAGAGGGCTTTCTCTGTGGTGGCCCCTAGGTTGTGGAATGCCCTCCTCTCTGAGGTTCACCAAGCTCCAACACAACAATAAAAACCTTAAAACAATTTAAAACCACAGTTACATTAAAAAGCTTTGTAAGAGATCTTTGACTCTCCAAAATCCCTGCAATCAGGAATGACTGGAGACTCCAAAAATCCCTACATTAATAGACTGTGGGTTCTTCTGATGGTCCTGGCTGTCAAGAATCCCAAGACTCAAGAAGACACAAGGAGAAGTGAGGGGATTATATTTAATCAAAACAGATTTATTTTCTTACCAATGTTCAGATGAAACACAGCATACAGCATGCAGCAAAATTACTTCTCTCACACAAAACAGTCACAAAACTAACAGCCTTGAGACACTGATAGAACAGCCAGACCCTTGCGGTCACAATATACTATACCCCAAGGGAACCTCGACTTGTTCCTCTTTTTGCTAGATGCTAGGTGCCGTCAAATTGATTGCTCGGATCAACTTCCTCCTTTCCTCCTCCTGTGTGCTGTGCCTGAGCCACCCTCCCTGAGGGAGAGAGCTCTGTACCGTCTATCCTCAGATTAGGGTCTTTAAGTATCCTCACCTTTCCCACCTACGCATCAATAGTGATTGGACAAAGAAAGGGGTCTTGACCATTCATGACCTTCGGCTAACCTGTAACTCTTGACATTTAACACCATTGGCTAGGGAAGGTCTGAAAGAGGAACCAGGTGTGCCATACGACAAGGAGAGATACGAAAGAGGAACCAGGTGCAGGTCGAGTGACCCCCACTTCAAATGGAACACCGAGTCTCGGCGTACTTTCGATCTGAGGTACTGAAAAATGAGGAAGCGTGCCCGAGCCGACAGGCTGATTTTAGACAAAAGCTCTAGATGGGGGCTGCTCATGACAGCATGGAAAATTTTGCTAGAACAGGGGAATTTGGCATGGTCTCATCTTACAAGGCCTAGACTGCAAACAGACCCATGTCAAGCATCTATCTAATACAATATGGCTAACCGATCTATGCACCTAGTCAATATAAAATTGATCCCAGTTGGATCTTACAGCTTGGGTGAAGAGATAAATCTTTAGGGACTTTTAAAAAGTTGTCAGAGATGGGGAGGCTCTTATCTTAGCAGTGCATTCCAGAGTCTTGGAGTGGCAACAGAGAAGGCCCATCCATCCCTGCGTAGCCACCAGATGGGCCAGTGGCAACTGCAGACAGACCTCTCCAGATGATCTCAGTGAGTGATGTGGCTCATGGCAAGGAAGACATTCTCTTAAATACCCCAGGCCTAAGCTGTTTAGGGCTTTATAGGTTATAACCAGCATCTTGTATTTTGCCTGGAAACTTATCAACAGTCACTGCAGTTTAAAAATACTGTATCTAGAAATGAGATTACGTGTAAATCATGTAACCAGAGCCAGTGTGTTATAGTGTTGAACATTTGGGAGACCTGAGTTCAAATCCCCACTCAGATATAAAGCTCATTGTGTGACTTTAGGACAGTCACTGCTCTCTCCTCTTAATCTATCTCACAGGGTTGTTGTGAGGATAAACATAACCATGTACATCGTTCTGGGCTCCTTGGAGTAAGAGTGGGATATGCATGTAAAAATTAATAAATGTACCAATGATTGTCAATAAGTAGATAACATGAAATGATACAAAGAGAGGTGCTGAAAATAGTTTCAAGAGCTGCCTTTCATTGTACACAGAGGAGAGAGGGAGAGAATTTCTAAAAAAGAAACATTTAATCTACCTCCGGTCACTGAAGGGATTAAACAAAGACTGTTGTCACTTTAACTTTCTCAGGAATATAATGTGGTGTTTGTTTACTTAAAACATTTTGCAGGTAGGCATACATTCAACAGGGTTTCTCCGGGTGCTTTCCAGATTACACACTACAACAGGGGTAAAATGCTTTGGCTTGGTAGGATCACATTGAAAATGATCCCCAGAATCTCAAACTCTTTCTATTTGTATTTTCAGTGGGAAAATACAGCTACTTTTTTACAATGCGCATGCAACATTGTAGCACTATAATGCAAAGATAAAATCCGAAAGAAGGCATCAGAAATGTGAACGGCACCTTGCTGTCAGCGCAGGGACTGCGTTGTCACAACACAGGAAGTACAGAAGAACACTTAGCAGATCCATAGTGACACTGTTGTAGGGTTTAATCTGGAAAGCACCCATGCTGGAAATGCTACTGCTGTTGAACTTTTGTCTATGGTGCAAATGCACAGAGCTTCACCAAATTCCTTTAGGCCCTGTGAGCTGGGAAGAGCTTGTGTCTATAGCTTTGTAAGGTTTTTAGTTGGCAGCCAAAGCCATGTGTTATTTTTCACAGTTCTCACAATGGTTGGAAGAATGTTGATGAACGTTCCATGTTGTGTTTGAAATCAAACAATGACGAGAATTTAGTGAGTGGCATGATGCAAGCCAAAAGTAAGCATATGATGAGCTTTAAAAAAAAAAGAAAGATAAATGAACCAGATACATGTGATTACAGAATATATATATATAAAATCAGATCTACCAAACTATTTTTTTGTTGAATGAGTTGGAGGAGGTACTCAGGAGAAAGGACAATGCCATTTTCACTTGACTCTGAAACTCCCTCCTCCTAGCCATGGGAATGAGCGGGGGGGGGGGGACGACCCCATTTGTTCCCAGAGCAACTGGGCAAGAAAAAGTTGTAAGTGAGAATGCTCACGTGAGCCATCCATGCATATGGTCCCCCACCTTTGTACACACATGCATGAGTCCTTTGTGTTTGAATACTGCTCCACCCTCCACAACAACCCCAGTGTAAACCAAAGCAGGAGGAGCTTCCTCATGCAAATAGAAATATCGTGTGTTATGAAGATTGCTGGGCTGAACTTGTCCCCTTTGCATGATACTTTACTGTGTGCAGAAATATTTTAAGATAGGGAAGCATTTTATTGGCGCAGTTCAGGAAATTGTTTGCCACTTGACATGTACTGGTGGGCGGAAAGGGGGCATCAGATTGTTCACCTCAGACAGCAAAATGGGGCAGCCCTCTTAAGGCTTTTAGGTCCAGCTGCACAACTGCCTCCAACCCTCAGGGCTACATCTACAAGTACATATTTTATTTTGGGGGTGTGCTTGCACATAGCGCGCGCGCGCGCACACACACACACACACAGGCCTATCCAAGTCATTTTTCTAGCCAAACTCCCCAGTCCACACATGAGGCAGTTATTGTGGCATCTGCTTTACGACTTTAGATATACATACGTATTTTAACTGTATTTTATGTTTATTATAAAATAATATAAATATGTTTTATTATGGTGCCCTCATTGTATCTCACTTGACTCTCCTCACCTCACCTCAGAACTCAACTGCCTCCCCCTAAAAATTAAAACACCCACCAAACTTTAAATTCTGGAGAAATTAACGATTGGAATGTGCAAGTATATAGAGGAGGAAATGGTTAACTGGAATCTTGGTGGGTGTTGCTATGTCCACAATGATCTGATCATATATGCTTGTGTGGCAACAGAAGGAGGAGGCTGTCTTCCTTACAGAAATAATCGATACCTCTGGAAATGCACACACAGCAGAATACTTACAAGAAGTAGCAGTAAACACTATAACAAACTGTGAAAACAAATTTTAAATGGCTAGTACAGTTTTGTCTCTGGAAATGCTGCACATTTGTCCAACATGAGAAGAAATCTGGGAAGGGAAGGTGCTAGGGAGGGAAGAAGTTGGCAACTCCTGCTTGGCTGGGCAATTCCATCCTGAGTGTTTTCACCTGCTCTAGCCCCCTCCAGGTTTCTGCCCTGTATTTAAGAGCTGCTTGAACCAGGGGCAAGAGCCAATGGGTTCTTGGTCTCACCCTTGTGGCAAACAGACTGTGGCTGGCTTCAACAGCAGGAAGGAGTATGAAGAATGAGAAATCTGGAACAAGCACCAGTCTCCATACTTGCTTTGGAGTCCTACCTACTTGGACGGCTGCATCTATTTTAGTGCGAGGGAACTTTCATTTTCTTGTGTTTGGCGTGCTGCTTCCATCAAGATGTATCTGGGAGGGTGTGTTAACTTGGTGGAGGGCCTTCTGATTGAGACTGTCGTTGGCAAAGGGCAATATGGTGGTGGAAATAAGACAGGCCTAGTGAAGGGAAAGCATGCTGGCTATCATGCCTTCATCATGCCTTCCAGTCCTTCTCCCATTCAAGGAGACGCCAATAGCTTCCTCAGCACCCCATGCTGTATGAAGGTGGTATTACTGAATGCCAAGTCCATACATGCAAAACCCATGGTCACACAGGAGACTATGCTGTGTGCATTACAGAGTCCTGGTATGCTGACCTGGTGTGTATTACAGAGTCCTGGTGGGATGAGGGAGGGGATGTAGCTCTACCCCAATTGCATCCACCAGGTTTCTGGGTACAGCATCTGGAGTGGGTGTGGAGATGGGGTTGCCCCAGTTCATCAGGAAACCATCCCCCTTCACCAGATGTACTGTCTGCCACTTGGACCAGTTTGAGAGCCTGCTTGTGGTGTTGGGATCACGAGACAAAGTTGGGATTCTGTTAGTATATTGCCAACCTCACTGTCTTAACAATCTCCCTGCATGAGCTGCTAGAGGTGATCTCAGATGTGGCACTGAGGCCCCCCGAGGCTGGTAGTGTTGGGGGACTTTAATATCAACCACGGGCTTGTCTCAGTTGATTTCCGGTCTCAGGCATGTGGGAGGTAATGCTTTCAATTTGGTCTTTGGGTCATTAGTGGACAGTGGTGCTCCATGGATAGTCCAAGAGGCTTTAATATCATTTTCATGGACAGATCACTGTCTGGTGAATGCTGGACTGAGGGTGGACCCCATCACTGTTGTTCCCTCTAAGGCACGAGCTCACCTTCCCCCAAGCCCCCACACAGCTGTTTTGTGCTGCTGCCGCCCAACCCCTCTCCCCGGCTGGGGAAAACTGCCCCATTTACCCTCCTCCCTGGCCGGGTGGCCAGAGTTGTTGCCAGATTTGGCTTTTTTAAAGCCAAATTTTGGGTTATGGCCCATTTGACTCACAAGTATACCCCTTAGGTTCTGGCAACACCCAGGTTGCTGTCGCGTGCCTCACCTCCTCCTCCTCACGGGCAGGGCCTTTTCCAGTTCCGGCTGGGGACGGGAGGTGGTGTGATGGAAAGTTGGTCCAGGGAGGGACTTCTGCTGGCCTGGGAGCGCTCTGCCCAGCGCCCTGACTGACCGTTTTAGTTGATAAATTTCTTCCACAGTGCTGCTTTTTTACATTTTCGATTCTTAGAGAGCAACAAATGCTTCCTGACCCTTGTAGATCATTTACAGCTTTCAGGAATGCTAACATTCAGGAATGTGAGCCCTTTGGGGACAGGGAGCCATCTTATTTGTTTGTTATTTCTCTTTGTTTGTTATTTCTCTTTGTAATTTCTCTTTGTAATCTGCCCTGAGCCATTTTTGGAAGGGCGGTATAGAAATCGAATTATTATTATTATTATTATTATTATTATTTCTTGTTTACACAGTCAGACAGGTGTTATTGACTGGTTTGTTTTATCCAGACATCGAGTCCTTCCCAAGGACCTGGGATGGCTGAATTTTATTGTCAGTTGTTATAGATATCGTCACAGAATATAGGCTGTTCCCAGTAAAGCTGCTTTTTGTAATTGGCTGGTGGTGATTTCTGTGGCTCCTATGGTGTTGAGGTGCTCTTCAAGGTCTTTTGGAACTGCACCCAGGGCACCAATTACCACTGGGATTATTTTGGTCTTTTTCTGCCACAGCCTTTCAATTTCAATTGGTAGATCTTTGTATTTGGTGATTTTTTCTATTTCTTTTTTTTTCTATTCTGCTATCCCCTGGTATTGCTATATCATCATCATCATCATCATCATCATTACTATTATTATTATTAAATGTTTCAACTTTGTGATCCCCCAGCAGGGAGCAGGCAGTTAATTGCTTCCTGATTGTGTCCCGCCCATAGTTCTGTGTACAGCAAAGTTTCATTTTCACTCTGCAAAGGTACCCCGCTGATCTCTGTGCTCTCTGCAGCAAAATGTGGTTAGTTTTGTGTGTGTACTGCACAAACCTGGCTGGCAAGAGCAAAAAGCTTGGGAGCTTTTTATATGTTACTTTGGTAAATTCAAACCTAAATTTAGTGGGGAATGGATGATTGAGTGTGTGCAAATTGTTTCTGTGTTGTGTTTAAAACTTTAAAGGAGACAGACAGAAGTGGAGGTAATGGGAGTACTGAGGAGGAGGAGAGGAGAAAATACTGTGCGTGTAGCCTGTAGAGGGAGATGTGTGCATCAGAGGAATTTGTGTGTCTGTGTATGTACAGGGAGGCGTGTGGGATGGGAAGGGGTGTATCAGAGGGAGTTTGGTAAATTTACCTAGGTGCATCTCTGCTGTGTTAAACTGTGTATGTTTGTGACTTGGTTTTACATAAAATCATAAATATTATTTATTTTTTTAAAAAATTTATTTGAAATGTTAAGGGGCCCCCGCAATGCTGATTTGCCCCTAGCCCTGCACCCCCTCTAGAGACAGCCCTGATGGAGGGGGAGGAGGATGGGAGGTGGCAGTGTCTCCCTGGCACAGAATGTTGGGGGGGGGGAATAAAATTTTTTGTGCAGCGTGCTATGTGTGCCGCATACCTTAAATTTCTGTATCTGTGTGTGTTGCTGTGATGTGTGCATACTGAATTGATACAGCTGACCAGAACAGAAATCTTACGACTCACTGATAGTGGAAATTAGGCTGGACCCCATACATCTTTGTAGGGGTGGGGGACCAGTTAGGATGGTCCACCCTTGGAGGTTTACAGATCCTAGTAGATTCCTGATGATTTGGGGGGATTTTCCAGCTGAGAGAGCAGCAGGATGATGATCCTGTTCATGCCCTAGTCTCCCTCTGGCATGAGGAGATGGGATGGACAATTGAGCCTAAGCGCAGAGGCGTAACTATAGGGGGGGCAGGGGGGGCACGTGCCCCGGGCGCCATCTTTTTTGGTCACATGGGGGGCGCCGCCATGACAAATTTTTTTTTAAATTTTTTTTTAAATTTTTTGTTAATACAAATGTTTCCTGCTCAGTGCAGCAGCGCTGCAGCAGTCAAGGGAGCACGTCGGCACCCCCTCCCCCAAGAGCGGTCCCTTCCGTGCCACCCGCGCCCCCCCCATTGCTTTGCTGGCGTCTGGCGGCCAGTCAGTGGCCTGGCTTGGCGGCAGGCGCTTGTGAGGAAAAACCTAAGTATAATGTAGTATGTTGGGGGCGCGGGGGGGGGGGGGGGCGCCATTTCAATGCTTGCCCCAGGCGCCGTTTTCCCTAGTTACGCCTCTGCCTAAGCGTCCTCTCCTAACCCACCGAGCCCAAGTGACCCATTGCTATACAGGAGAGTTGCGGGTGATGAAGCATGCAGGCAGACTGTTTGAGCATCCTTGGCAGAAAACTCAGAATCAATATGACCAAACACAAGCTAGAGCCCATGTGTGGAGGAACGAGGCCTAGACCTCTTGGGTTTCTATAAACAAGTCTCTGTATTGTACAGTGTATTAATATTTCCAAGCCGCCTCTTGTAAATAAGCTCTCATAAATGAATTGTATTGTATTTATTCTTAAAACCTCTGCATTATTGTAAATAGGATTTCTGTGCTTGCAAATCCCATGCATGGAGAAGGTGCAGGGTCAAAAGTTCACACTTGTTTTTCTATGTTTGACTGTTGATTTTTGGAGGGGAAAGAGATTTTTAAAACATGGAGGGAATTTTTGTTTGTTCTGATTGGCTGAGCTGAGAAACTGTTGGGGGCAAAAATGTACATATATTGAGGGGGCTTTGGAGAATGGAGAATCTGTTGAAGCAAGTCAGAGCTGGAGGTTGCAGAAGGAGGAAGAGAGTTGAGTTTGCTAGAGTGAGTCCAGGAGCAAAGAGAGTGAGCAGCCAGCAAGAAGAGAAGCCTAGCTGAAATTCCTAGAAGAAAAGGAAGAGCCAGGCTGGATTGAGCCCCAGACCTGTGCTGTAATTAGAACAAGAGACTACCTAGGAAGCCAGAAACTGAAAAGAGAGCCCAGAGGACTCTTAAGTAGGGACCTCTAAGTATAGAGTCAGGTAGTGATTGTATTTTTCCAGTTTTTATTTTCCCTTGGCCTTCTCTGTTAATAACCGTTATGAATTTGGGGTGGTTTTTTTTGCTGCAAAAGTAATGTTTTAATTGAGCCAATTTTTCTAAAAGTAAACTTTCTGGCTATATTAAAAATTAGAGGCGTGTTGATTTGTCTCAACGCCTATAAGCCTTTCCACACTACTGGGGTTTTTTTTTTTGGTAATTTTTGATAAAGGTAAAGGACTATTGTAGTGGACCTAGATATACCAAAAGTTCACTTGGTGGCAGTGGCAAAAAGGTTAGGAGGAACAGAAAGCTGTTCCTCCACACGTGGTGGCAGAGGTGGGATCTGTCACCCATGGTAGTACAGTGGGACGGTTCTTCCACACGTGGTGGTAGCAGTGGGATCTGTCCTGTGGTAGCACAGCAGGGCGGTTCCTCCACACCATGTTTAGGGCCTATCCTGTGGCAGTGATGGTGGTGAACAAGTTGCTTACCTGTAAACAAAGTTCATCTAGTGGTCATCCGTTCACACTGATGGGCTTCATGCCTGCGTGGAAGACCGTTTGGGACACTTCCAAAGCCCTCCTTAGTTCTAGCTTTTTGGCTGGAGCTCCTCTCCCTCTGGTGATGTCACACCCTCCTTCCCCCATCAATCTGAAAGAGTCTGCAGTGGGGAGGAAGGGAAGGGTGTGTGAATGAACAGATGACCACTAGATGAACTCCATTTACAGGTAAGCAACCTGTTGTTCATTGTCACATTGTTCACACTGATGGGCGCATCACAAGCTTACCAACCTGGAGATGGGCCCACAGTCACTGGAAGATGGAATGCAGCACAGCTCTCTCAAACTCAACATCTCACCTGGAACATAGGACCAACGCGTAGTGTGTGACGAACAAGTGTGGAGTAGGCCAGGTGGCTGCTTGGCAGATGACTTCTATCAGGACATTCCGGTCAAAAGCAGTGGAAGTCAAAACCGCCTTTGTGGAGTGCACTCTCTGACAGACTTTGTGGATTCTTTACCCACCAGTTCATAGGCTAGGGTGATAGTACTCACAATCCACCTGGCTATCGAGTGTGAGGCAGGCTGGGAGCCTAGTGATTTGGTGGCATAAGAGACAAACAGGGCTTGAGTCTTCCTGATGTGTTGTGTTCATTCTTTGTAGAATGCCAGGCAGTGGTGTACATCAAGGCAGTGAAGAATCCTTTCTGCTTGGGAAGCTGGGCTTGGGAAGAAGACTGGCAGGGACAAGACCTATGATCTGTGGAAGGTGCTTAACACCTTGGGGAGAAAAGTAACATCCGGAGATAACTTCCTTGTGGAAGACTTAAGTAGGGAGGGTCTACTCTCAGGGCTCTGAGCTTGCTTACTTGACACGCAGATGTAACTGCCACCAAGAATGCAGTTTTCCAGGAGAGGAGATGGAGATCAGATGTAGCTAAAGGTTCAAACGGTTTGCACACGAGTTGAGTAAGAACCAAGGGGAGGTCCCACATGGTGCCCGAGGTGCTGTCTGTTCTTTACAAGCTACTCCGTGCAGGGGCTTCCAGTTTGAGAAAGGAAGTTCCCTGTTCACAGCATCCCACAGGTATCATTGCCACATAAATGGCGTCTGTGTATGCATGGACGCCATCTTGAGTGCTCAGCAACACTGCACAGTTGCCATTTATGTGACAAGGCCCATGGGATGCTGAGAACAGGGAACTTCCTGTTTCCAAACAGGAAGCCACCACATGGCGTAGCTTGTAAGAATGGACAGTGGGACTGTCTGTTATGGACAGTGCTGAGCTGGGGTGGCAAGGGAGCAACACGGGCAGGTAAGACCTGCCTCCCTCCATTTAAAGCACCCGTTCCCCCACCCCACCCCGGATGTGCACAAAGCGCTTTGTGCACATTCCTAATCATTCCATAGGTCACAGCTGATCTCCCTACCTGTGTTCTTCCCAGACCCCTAATCATCTGAAGAACACAGATAGTATTTGGTAGACATCAGGCGGGCATTAGTGGTTTATATTCAACGCACAGTGCCATTTAGGAAATCTGCAGTTTGTGACTTATGGGGAGCCTAGGAAAGGCCACATGGTATCTGCTCAGTCCATTTCAGCCTGGATAGTGCAGGCCATCAAACTGGTGTAGGTGGTGGGGTTACAACCTCCTAAGATTCCTATCTGGGGCTATGGCCCATCCCACCAGGGCCATAGCTACGTCCTCAGCCTTTGACAGGGGCCTGCCCTTGGAATTTCATCCATCCATTCATTCAGTTCTTATACCACCCTTCCAGAAAGGCTCATGGCGGAATCCATTTGTCAGGCTGCTACCTGGTCATCTCCAACTTTGTTCATCAGACACTATACCCTGGACGTTCAAGCACAGGACTCAGCTTTCAGGAGTTCGGTCCTACAGCCTCTCTCCCACTGACATGCAGGGGCTACTCAACCAGCTCTCTGGGCTCTGTCACCTGCCTCCATTGATGATAGGAGCTTGCAATGCATCCATCTGTGTGATGGACAGAGATATTCAGGAATAACTTCAGGTTGCTTATCTGTAACTGGGGTTCTTCTGGTGGTCATCTGTCCATTCACACACCCGCCTATCCTTCCCTGCTGTAGAGCCATGTAGCAGTGGACTCTGGAACTGAGGTGGTGAGTGTGGAGCATGTGACCTTCAGCACAAAGCTGGAGAGATTGAAGCTTGGAAGGTTCCGGTCTCTACTTCTAGCCAGTGCAAAACCCATTTATGTGATTGGACAGGTGGCTACCAGAAGAACCCTAGTTACAGGTAAGCAACCTGATGTTTCCCTTCCCAAACTCCAATTTGAACCCTCAGGTTATAGTGAGTTTCACTGTTCTTACCTGAGGTTTGCATTCGGCAACGTTACGTCCGAAGGCAGGATTAGTTACAGCAAGCTGCATCCGGACTTGAGGAAGGAAGCTCCTCCTTTGCTCCTGCTGTGATTGGTTGCTGGGGCTGCCCTTCATGCCAGAAGGAAGCCCACTCAGCCAGTTCTTCCGCCTGCCCAGCAAGTTCCCCCTCCTCTCTGCAGTCTCCCAGAGGATGGTTTTAAAGTCTGTGAAGCATGTGTGTATGTGGGGGGTGGGGGTGGTCCACTGGACCCCACGGTTTCCCATCATGTGTGAATGCAGCCCTAGCTTGACTAAATCGGACACCATGGCAAACTATGCTTATTGTAAACCAAGAAGTGGAGGAGGGAATTGTTGGGGAGGAGGGAGCATGTGAGCTTCATTAGAATTAGCAAAGACTGTGCACTATGGTGCTCTTGTGCAACTCCCAATCATTTTAATGGGACTTGAACCTTCTAGTGGATGGGGCCTTCTAGTTGAAGGTAGCACCATTTCACAGGATGATCACATCTGTTTCCTACCCTTTCTTAAAGGAGCCCAAGAAAATGGACATGGGGATTTCCCTATGTTCCCACAACAACCCTGTGAGGTATGTTAGGTGAGAGATTGATTGGCCCAAATATCATCCAGTGAATTCCATGGCTAAATGGGGATTTGAGACCAGGTCATTTTTCACTACACCACACTGGATGTTGATTTGGGATTGGATTTTCTGTCTTGGATACAAAAATATCTTAGGCTGCCCTTGCAAGAGTTTGTGTCAAGGAAGATATAATTAAAGGATCTAGAAGCAGATGGCTGACTCCAGGGCATGTGCTAGCTTAAATCTTACCCATCACCCTGAATCCAAGCACAGCTCTCACTGAAGTGATGAACCTTTGCCTAAAACGTACCACTTCAGACCACAAGTGGGAGCTCACATGATAGAATTTCCTCCATACAGTCAGCCTGGCTGTAGGCTTCTTCTCTATAGCGAATATAGAGCAAATTAACTGATTTTATTATTGTTGCCTACCATATACTACATGTATGGGAAAGCTGGGATAGAAATGTTAAAGAAATACAATATAAATAAATGGTTAGAGCGACTTATGCTAGGGACATTGAGGGGATCCAACTTTACCAAAAGTCTGAATGTTTCTTTAAAAATCTTCCATACAAAAAGCAAATCCATACACATAATAAATTAGCATGTGAAGGGGAAGGCTAGATTAGAATCCTTCTCCCTGAAAGACTAATTTCCTAGGTGAAAGGATTTTATTTATTTATATTTTTTTGGTATGGAGAACCATTCAATTACGTGGGCCCTGCCTGCAATCTGAAATGATACCACCCAGACACAGATTTACCTCCTGTAACTAGGTATCCAGCCACCTAATGGCGCAGTGGGAAATGACTTGACTAGCAAGCCAGAGGTTGCTGGTTCAGATCCCTGCTGGTATGTTCCCCAGACTATGGGAAACACCTATATCAGGCAGCAGCAATATAGGAAGATGCTGAAAGGCATCATCTCATACTGTGCGGGAGAAGGCAATGGTAAACCGCTCCTGTATTCTACTAAAAGAAAACCACAGGGCTCTGTGGGCGCCAGGAGTCGACACCGACTCGACAGTACCTTTAACTAGGTATCCACTTTTAATTAGTTTTAGTCTTGATTACTGCTTTATCTTACTTTCTCAGCTATTTTATCTAACTTTTAGTTTGTTTTATTATATTGTATTGTGTTTTTATTGCATTAGCTTATTGTGGTTATTTGTTTTATTGTACGTCACCCTGAGCAACAATGTGCTGGAGGGGTGGGATATAAATATTTTAAATAAAACTAGGCCCACATGTACATCTGATACAGGAAATACAATTCTGACAGTCCTAACAGAGAGATCCCATGCTGGAAACTTAAGAAGCTTAAGAATGTTATGAAGAACTTAAATGGTGGTGGTGGTGGTGGTGGTGGTGGTGGTGGTTTTGTACAGTGTACGAAAACACCAAGATCTTGGTGAGGGCTTCTTATTTGGAGATCTCTAACGAAGACATCAGAGACCTTCTGGGTCCAAACGCCAATAAAAAACTGGAGGTGAGGACACCAGATTAGCAGGGTAGGACCTTAGTTTGGAGGAAGTTAAAAAACTAAATTCCAGAAACCACAGAACTCTAACCATGCACTGTGAGCAAAATGAACTATTTCAAGTATGCACATTATACAAAGAGCAATGAAGGCAAAGATTTGGTAAGTACATGTGGAATTTGTCCCCTCTGACTGCATCCCTTCTTACCATCAGCATATAGCCCTTCCTGTCTCTAGGCCATGAGTAGATAATCTTGGCTTTCTACTTGTTGCTGAACTACAACTCCCATCATCCCCAGTCACAATTTATTATGGCTGGGGCAGCAGCTGGAGAGCCAAGGTGCCTACCCCTTGCTCCAGGCCATGAAAGAGGACGCTTTCCCCCAGTGTGTTCCATTGCCCCCATCCTTCCCCTTAGTCATACCTTCTGTTCATTATCGATATTAGTGGTGGTGGGGAGGTCAATTAGGATTGCCAGGTACCCCGAGGCTCACAGGGTGGAAAGCAGGAGTTAAGGCTTGGTGCCTCATAGAGACTGGAGCCTACTGACCTGGTGTGGAGGTGGCTTCTGGTGGGCTAGGGAGCAGAGCATAACTGTGCCTGGTGGCTCTGGAAGGAGCCTGATGAACATGTGGGTGGAGCTCATAGCAAGCAAAAGTTCTCATTAAGCCAAGAAGAAAATAGGCTGGCCCTCTTTAGTTCTGGCCCTTAGCCTGAAGTTTTAGTTCTTCCCTTGGGAAGAACCCTAACCCCGAAATGGAGAAGGCTAAACCTCAAAACTTAAAGGCAGGCCTCAAGGCATAGAGATGAAGGTGGAATTAAAACTATGTGCTGGCTCATAGATAATAGGAGTGGGGTTTGTGGTGCTGTACACATTGTGGGGGAAATACCTCTTCCGGATTATTTGAAGCTTCTGGAGGTCTAATTAGTTTCTAGAGACTAAGCAATTTGTTTGGTCTTGTTGCAACTTATTGTGCAAATTGTACAAAAAGCAGATCCATAAACGTAATAAATTAGCATGTGAGGGAGAAGTCTAGATTAGAATCCTTCTCCCTGACACACTAATTTCCTAGGTGCAAGGGTTCCATTCAAGTAGGGGATGGGGCTACTCTGGGAAGAGCTTCTCCAAGACAGGGCTGAAAGAGAATCCTGCCTGCAGCCTTGGAGAAGCGGCTGCCAGTCTGTGTAGATCAGGCCTGCTCAACTTAGGCCCCCCACCCACAGCTGTTTTTGGACTACAGCTCCCACAATCCCCAGCCACAGTTGCCAATAGCCAGGGATTATGGGAGTTGCAGGCCAACATTGCCGGAGGGCTGAAGTTGAGCAGCCCTGGTATTGATAATACTCAGGTAGATGGACCAATGGCACATAGGAAGCACATAGCTTCCTATGTGCACTTACCTTCCCATCACTCACCATGCCCTGTTTTTCTCAAGACTGGAGGCAGTTCTGTTACATGTAACAACATAGTTAGAAATTTTACCCACAGTAAAATTACTCCCAATTACAATCTCTTATAACTACTGTTTCTGCTAAGGCGTGCACATGCTCACAAGTTTTTGGATGTCCGCTCAGTTCATTTTAGATTCCGCTCAGGTTGAATCAGGAAGGTTCCATTCTGAATGCATGTGTGCACACACTACCTTGATACTGCCGTCCAGAACAAAACTCATTCTGCACAGAGATGAGAAAAATTAGAGGGACCACTGCTTATAAGAGACAATAGAACCATAAAACATATGAATTTACCTTACCCTAAGTTGGACCATTGGTCCATCCAGCTCAGGACTGTCTTCAAGGCCTTGGGCAGGGGTCTTTTTAAGCCTTGCTGCCAAAGATCCCTTGACGGGAGATGCCAGCGATTGAATCTGGGACCTTGTGTATACAAAGCATACACTCTGCCAATGAGCTATGGCCCTCCTCCTCAATATGTATTGCATTATTAGGAAATGCCAAAAAATACAGTTGCTCTTCTCGTGACATCTTCACAGACAAACCAGTAGACTGGTTTACTTCAGCCCTTCTAGAGATGTTCTACTACAATGCCCATCATTCCTGACTATTGGTCACTGTGGCTGGGTAGGGGTGTGCATGGAACAGGTTTTGCGTTCCATTCCGAGTTCCGAACGGAACGCAAAATGGCCTGAAAACTCTGTTTCACTCTGGTTGGGTCACTGGGGTGACCCAATATTTCCACAAAACAAGCCCATTCTGTTCAGAACATTCCAAGTGTTCCACCTTTAAAAAAAAATAATTAGGATAGAGTGGAGCTGAGGGGCGGTGAGAAGAACCTTTAGCAGTAAATTCATCCTTACAGGCACCTTTAACATTAAAGTAATCAAAGCTCTTACAGCTTCGAATCTCTTGCCTCTTACTGCTAACTGAGCAAAGAGCCATCTTCTTAAAATGGTGATTCTCTTTATTGAGCAGGGGAAGAGCAACTGGCCCTATCCATCCCCAGCACAGCATCCCTCCAGTGGCTGTTGCCACTATCTTATGTTTCTTTTTAGATTGTGAGCCTTTTGGGGACAGGGAGCCATCCATATTTATTTTTCTTTTTCTATGTAAACCGCTTTGGGAACTTCTGCTGAAAAGCGGTAATCAATATTTGTAGTCATGGTAGTACCTTTAATATTAAAGTAATCAAAGCTCTTCTTACCAGTGGCCATGAACCAGGCTGCCACTGCATGCGCAGAGGTTCGGTGAACTCCAGAGACCGGCTGCCACCGTGTGGGATGCTGGCTGGAGCACCATGGCAGTGGTTTGCAGCGCCAGCTCAGTCTGTTACCACTGGTAAGGAGTGGTAACGTTCTGCACATCCCTATGGCTGGGGATGATGGAAGTTGTAGGAGGGCTGAAGCTGTGCTACCCTGCAGTAGACAAATGTGTGTCACAGACCCCATCATTGCTACTGGCGTAGGAACTGACATAATTACCCTAGGGAAAACAGCAAGTGTCTTCTCTACCCACAGATGTGCAGAGTGGTGACAGCTTATCTTGACAATTGCTGATAGGGAGAGATTTATGAATCCAGCATATTTTCAGCATGTCTTCAGGGTTTGTGCTTTTGGCTTGAGCTCAGTAGCAGACCACAAGGTTTATGGTGAAGTGTAAGGTTGTCATCTCCCCAGGATTTCCGGGTATTTACAGGATTTTAAGCATGTTCCCCAGATCCCGGTTAGCCTATTAGCTTGCCCGGATTCCCAGCTTTCATTTTAAAGGGCTCTAGCCACCTAAGGGCACAGCGGGGAAATGACTTGACTAGCAAGCCAGAGGTTGCCGGTTCAGATCTCCGCTGGTATGCTTCCCAGACTTACTTACTTTATTTATTTATTTTTACATTTATATACCGCCTTTCGTTAAAAGGAAACCCCAAGGTGGTTTACAAAAGTTAAAACATACAATAAAAAGGCAATAAAAACATCAAGCAAAAAATATAAAAACATATAAAAACAGGCATAAAAACAATACAACAGATAAAAACACACCGAAGCAGCAGTAAAATCGATTATGTAAAAGCCTGGGTAAAAAGCCAAGTCTTTACAAGCTTTCTAAAAGCCATGATGGAGTCTGAGGAACGAATGGCCACTGGGAGAGCATTCCAGAGTCTAGGAGCAGCAACAGAGAAGGCCCTGTCCCGAGTGCACGACAGCCGGGCCTCCCTCATTGTCGGCACCCGGAGCAGGGCCCCCTCAGATGTCCTAGTCAAGCGGGCAGCAACCCTTGGGATCAGGCGGTCCCTCAAATACCCCGGGCCCAAACCATTAAGGGCTTTAAAGGTCAAAACCAGCACCTTGAATTGGACCCGGAAATGAACCGGCAGCCAGTGCAACTCTTTCAAAATGGGGGTGATGTGTTCCCAATGGGCAGCTCCGGATAAAACCCTCGCTGCCGCGTTTTGCACTAGCTGCAGTTTCCGGATATTCTTCAAGGGCAGCCCCACGTAGAGCGCGTTACAGTAATCCAGCCGCGACGTGACTAAGGCATGGGTAACCGTGGCCAGATCTGCCTTCTCGAGAAAGGGACGCAGCTGGCGCACTAGCCGAAGCCGTGCAAAGGCACCCCTGGCCACCGCCTCCACCTGAGCTTCCAAAAGCAGAGCCGGGTCCAGTAGTACCCCCAAGCTGCGTACTTGCTCCTTCAAGGGGAGTGCAACCCCATCCTGAACCGGTAAAGTCTCCTCATCCCGATTAGCTCTCCTACTGACCAACAGTACCTCCGTCTTATCCGGATTCAATTTCAGTTTGTTAGCCCACATCCAACCCATCACGGCCTCCAGCCCCCGATTCAGGACATCCACCGCCTCCCTAGGATCAAATGACAAGGAGAGATAGAGCTGTCATCCGCATATTGCTGACAACTCAGCCCAAATCCCCGGATGACCTCTCCCAGCGGCTTCATGTAGACGTTAAACAGCATGGGGGACAAGACCGATCCTCGCGGGACCCCACAGGCCAATGGCCACGGGGCTGAGCAGTAGTCCCACAGCACCACCTTCTGGACCCTCCCCCCAAGAAAGGACCGGAACCACTGCAATGCAGTGCCTCCGATTCCCATACTCGAGAGGCGGCCCAGAAGGATACCATGGTCGATGGTATCGAACGCCGCCGAGAGGTCCAGCAGAACCAACAGGGACACACTCCCACTGTCTAGTTCCTGGCGTAGGTCATCCACTAGAGCTACCAAGGCAGTCTCAGTCCCATACCTGGGGCGGAAGCCAGATTGACAAGGGTCCAGATAATCCGTATCATCCAAGACCCTCTGCAGCTGGGACGCCACCACACGCTCCATCACCTTGCCCAAAAAGGGAAGGTTAGACACAGGTCTATAGTTATCCAGGTTGGAGGGATCAAGGGAGGGCTTTTTTAATAGTGGTCTTACCACCGCCTCCTTGAGGCACATAAGAACATAAGAACAGCCCTGCTGGATCAGGCCCAAGGAAGCCCATCTAGTCCAGCATCCTGTTTCGCACAGTGGCCCACCAGATGCTGCTGGAAGCCTCAGACAGGAGTTGAGGGCATGCCCTCTCTCCTGCCATTACTCCCCCGCAACTGGTACTCAGAGGCACCCCGCCCCTGAGGCTGGAGGTGGCCCACAGCCCTCTGACTAGTAGCCATTGATAGACCTCTACTCCATGAAGTCATCCAAACCCCTCTTAAAGCCATTCAGGTTGTCGGCTGTCACCACATCCTGTGGCAGAGAGTTCCACAAGTGGATCACACGTTGTGTGAAAAAGTACTTCCGTTTGTTGGTCCTAGACCTCCTGGCAATCAATTTCATGGAGTGACCCCTGGTTCTAGTGTTGTGTGAGAGGGAAAAGAATCTCTCTCTCTCCACTTTCTCCACGCCATGCATGATTTTATAGACCTCTATCATGTCTCCCCGCAGTCGTCTTTTTTCTAAACTAAAAAGCCCCAGGTGTTGTAGTCTTGCCTCATAAGAAAGGTGCTCTAGGCCCCTGATCATCTTGGTTGCCCTCTTCTGTACCTTCTCCAGTTCAACAATGTCCTTTTCAAGAAAGGCACGATGGCATCCTGCCCTCCCTTAATGAAGCATTAACGATCACCTCCAGCCATCTGCCTGTCACCTCCCTGGCAGCTTTTATTAGCCATGAAGGGCAAGGGTCAAGAGCGCACGAAGTCACCCGCACGCTGCCCAGGATCTTGTCCACATCCTCAGGCCGCACCAACTGAAAAGAATCCAACACAACGGGACCAGGTGGTACCAGAGGCACGTCTGCCGGAACTGCCAAAACTCTGGAGTCCAGGTCAGCACGGATGCAAGCGACTTTATCTGAAAAGCGACAGGCAAACTGATCACAAAGAGCTGTAGATGACTCCGCCCCCATTGTCTGGGGGGATGTGTGGAGCAAGGTTTTTACCACACAAAACAGCTCTGTTTGTCTGCACTGAGCAGAGGCAATGGAGGCGGAGAAAAAGCATTTCTTCGCCGCCCCCACCACCATGGAGTAGTCCCTAAAATGGGCTCTAGCCCGTGTTCGGTGAGATTCGTGATGACTCTTCCTCTAGCGTCGCTCCAGCTGTCACCCGAGTTGCTTCATCGCCCTAAGCTCCGAGGAAAACCAAGGAGCAGAACGGGCTCCACCAAGCCGGAGAGGGTGTTTAGGAGCAACCGTGTCAACAGCCCGGGCCATCTCTCAATTCCAAAGATCAACCAAGGCCTCGACAGGGTCACCAGCTCTGGACACTGGAAACTCCCCAAGGGCCATCTGGAATTCAAGTGGATCCATAAGCCTCCGGGGGCGGACCATCTTAATCGGCCCACCACCCCTGCAGAGGGCAGACGGAGCAGTCAAACTAAACCCCACCAGATGATGATCTGTCCATGACAAGGGAGTGGTCTCAAATTCCCCCACCTCCAGATCATATATTTCCTGGTTGGCAAAAACCAGATCCAGAGTGTGTCCCGCCACATGGGTAGGGCCCGATACCAATTGAGACAGGCCCATGGTTACCATGGAGGTCATGAAATCCTGAGCCGCACCCACTAGGGGGGCCTCAGCATGGACATTGAAATCCCCCAAAACAATAAGCCTGGGGGAACCCAAGGCCACCTCCAAGACCACCCCCGCCAGCTCATGTAGGGAGACTGAAGTGCAGCGGGGTGGACGGTACACCAGCAGAATCCCCAGCCTATCTCGGTGTTCCACCCTCAAGGACAAACACTCAAAATTCTGAGATTGCCTGACCAGGCACCTGGAAACGGGGAGGGTCTCTCAAAAGATGACTGCAACGCCTCCTCCCCGACGCTCGAGGCGGGGCTGTTGCACAATCTGGAAACCTGGAGGGCAGAGCTGAGAGAGACCAACCCTGCCCAGCGCATCCAACCAGGTCTCCGTCACACATACCAGGTCAGCACGCTCATCCACAATCAATCGTGGATGAGAGAGGTTTTTGCATTAACTGACCTGGCATTCAGCAGCAGCACCCTAATCCTCAAGGGAGTGTTCTCATAGCTCCCTGGGGTCAGAGGGTTGGGAGAAGGGCCGGAAAAAGGAACAGGCCTCAATTGCCTGGACCGGTTTCTCCTGTAACGGCCTGCCCAACTCCCACCGCCATACCTCCCTCTGCCCGCTACCCGTGATATTGCTGCCCCCACTCCATCCCCACTTTTTCGCTCTCCCAGACACATCTCCCCAGACTAACCCACCACAGCTTCTTGGCTTAATAAAAACCAAAACCAGACTTGTACAATCTCTTGCTGACTTCTTGATCGCAGGAAGACGGATCTTCAGGACAGAAGGAGAAAGATCTTCTGGGCCCCAGGCAGCTTGCCCCAAGGCTGAGAGCCACTTGGCTCGCGCCCTTGGGCCAGCCAGCCCTATATAGCAGCAGAAGCCCCAGCACAGCAACAGCCCAAGGAGATGATGTTACACACCTAAGGAAAGGAGGGGCAGAAGCAAAGACAGCACAGTCAATGCCCCACCCAAGCTGTTCCCTGATATTGGGCAGCAGCGATATAGGAAGAGGCTGAAAGGCATCATCATCTCATACTGCAAGGGACTCGGGAGATGGTAAAGTGTGCCTTCAAGTTGATTTCAACTCCTGGCAACCACAGAGCCCTGTGGTTGTCTTTGGTAGAACACAGGAGAGGTTTACCACTGCCTCCTCCCGTGCAATCTGAGATGATGCTTTTCAGCATCTTCCTGTATCGCTGCTGCCCGATATAGGTGTACCAGAAGAGATGTGAAGTGGCAACTTTCTGCTTGTTAGTCGAGCATTTCCCTGCTGCTGGTAGAATTTCCCTGTATTCTACCAAAGACAACCAGGGGGCTCTGTGGTCACCAGGAGTCAACACTGAATCGATGGCACTCTTTACCGTTAGCCCTTGTAGAAGCGGAGTTAAGGAGCAAAACCTGTGTAGTGGTTATTCTGATCAACTGCTGGACTTAGAGAAAGGCAGGTGAAGCACAGGAGGATGGCTGAGAGAGGTTCACAAAAAGAAATCGCCCTGAGGAATGTTGCCTTTGTTTTTTGTCAGCAGGGGATCCCAGTTGAGAGCAGTGTTTCCTCTAAGACCTGTGGATGCTCACAATTTATTTATTTTTTAATGTAGAGCTGGATCTAATTTTAGATCCAGCTCAGGTTGAATCAAGAAGGCCCCATTCTGAATGCATGTGCATGCACACTCTACCTTGATACTGCCACCCAGAGCAAAGCTTATTCTGCAAGCAGATGAAAAATAATTAGAGGGAATACTGGTTGAGATGATAGCTTGATTTTGATGTAGATCACTGCCTACCTGTGTATTGTAATGTTTAAGATTTTTGGCTTTATAGTGCAATCCATTCTATGCATGCCTACTTTTTAGTAAGTACATTGGTTTCAATCAGATTTTTACTCAAGTGTGTAATGACTGTAGCATTAACTGAAAAGCTCAGTGTATTTCTTGTTCTATTGCTGCTAATAATATCTCAGATTTAATGTAGTCTTCATCTATTTTCTATAGATACTATATTGTGTTTGTTCTTAAATTTTGCTTTAAGCCACCATGAATTCTCCCTGTCCCTGCTCTTTTTAGCTTTAAAAAATTTAATTTATATACTACCTGACTTCAATTATTGTTTTCATTTTCCAGCCTATACTAGTAATAGGAGTCATTTTGGTGTTATATTTTGTATTTATGTACTTGTCTCAGGATATAAATGGTGATTGTGACAAGGCTTGGACTGAAAGCCTTAATCCTTAGCACTAATTTTGTAGGGTCAATTGTAGAATTTAGTGGTGATGAAAATGCACTCAGCACTGTTCCTCAGCATGAGCTTTGAATTGGTATCTACACCAATCTTATCTGGTATCATCACCTTCACCAATAAATAGCATATTTAAACAAATTCATAGTATATTTATTCACCAATAAATAATATATTCAGGTACTGAAAATGGAGCAGGGTAGAAGTCTGCAGTTGATGAGGAATCAACACCCAGACTTTATATCCCAACACTTTCTAATATACATGTTCAGTTTTTAACCTTGATTACAGGAAGCACTAGTCTCTGTCTTAAAATGACACCAAAGTTAAAATCTAGTATCGCTCAGCTGGGCCCGCCAGCCAGAGGGGAAACCTTTTTACTTCTCCTTGTGGCAAGTCTCAAGATTAGTTTGCATTCCATCCACTCTTTTTCTTCTTGAAGATAACGATTTTTTCTTCAGCCTTTACTTGTATGGTCAATTGTAGTCTGAAAAATAAAACAGGTCCTGCTCCTCTGAATACCACCCCAGTTGTGAAACTTCCTTGAGATGTGACCGCACAAGACCTCCTCAGTATTTTGGGAAAGGCCTAATCAGACATAATATATATTCAAAGTTATGAAAAGGCACAGAATTAGAACACCACAGCATACACATATTATACTTAAGCAATATAATTGCTGGAGGAAAGCCCCAAAGAAGTCATTGGCGCATTGCCACCTCACTCCACCTTGATCTCCCAGGTTACAGAACATAAGAACAGCCCTGCTGGATCAGGCCCAAGGGCCCATCTAATCCAGCATCCTACTTCACACAGTGGCCCACCAGATGCCTCTGGGAAGTCCACAGGCAAGAGCTGAGGGCATGCCCTCTCTCCTGCTGCTACTCCCCTGCACCTGGTATTGAGAGGCACCATGCCTCTGAGGCTGGAGTTGGCCTGAATGGCCGCCTCCAGTACCTGAATGGGGAGGGAGAAGACGTGGCGGCAGCAAGTGGACGGTGGTGCTAGGCCAGCTGGAATGGGAAAGGACAGTTTGTAGTGGCTGCCTTTCCCCTTGGCAACAGGGACAGAGCGTAGGTGGGGTGGGGGGCAGCAGCTCCTGCCTCTGCCTCGACGGGTGGAAGGAGAAGTGGCCCATCTCTATTTGCCCCATTCACCAGGAGGAGTGGGGGAAGAAGCCCTGGAATGCTGCCTTACTGCAAGAGACTTTAAATTGAAAAACATGGAAGGGAGGGCAGAAAGAGGCAGCTGTCTCTTGCTACATCAATAATCACCACATTGCTAGCTCTTTTTTTTTTTTAAACACCTTCTGAAGTTGAGCCTATTTCACTTGTATCCCTTTCTCCAAAGAGCTCAGGGAAATGAGACAGGACTTCCTCCTTTACCTTAACAACTCTCTCTAGTAGATAATGTTTCTGACTGGGCCAACATCCACCAAGAAGGTTTTGTAGCAAGCACATGAAGCCAGCTCACCCTTAGTCTGTCCAACATTACAACCACTGCACTATACTGTGCAGAGGAGAGGAGAGTTGGTCTTGTGGTAGCAAGCACGACTTGTCCCCATAACAAAGCAGGGTCTGCCCTGGTTGCATATGAATGGGAGACTTGATGTGTGAGCACTGATATTGGCGGGTGTGTGTGTGTGTGTGTGAAGCCGCTCTGGGAAGAGAAGAAGGTTCCAAGTTCCCTCCCTGGCTTCTCCAAGATAGGGCTGAGAGATATTCCTGCCTGCAAGCTTGGAGAAGCCATTGCCAGTCTGTGAAGACAATACTGAGATAGATAGACCAATGGTCTGACTCAGTATATGGCAGTTTCCTATGTTCCTATACTGCCCTCTGAATTATAGGGACTTAAAAGTAGGGGCAGCAAGGGTCTTGGAATCGAGGAGTCAACAACACCAGTTGCAAAAATGACGACTTGAGGAGGCAGAGCCATCCTCGGTTATCTGCTGCACCCTGTGCATCAAGACTTTTCTGTATGGGTGCAACTTTATATCTAAGTTAATAGAGATCAGAGAGTCTAACATAAAACCCCAAAAAGGCACCAGGAGAACTCTGTCCTTTTACAGATATGAACACTGAGTCTTCCAAGCTAATGTCACTACACATTATCAGTGTTTTCCTATACAAGTTCTGAATTGGGTTAAAAGGGTATCTGCCACCACTGACTTCTTTTAACCACCTGGTAGTATCAATGGAAGGGGGATTATATATACAGCCAAGCACAAAGGTACTATAGGTAATTTTCAGGGCAGAAGGAGAGAAGAGCTAGGAAGTTCTAGCAAGAACTGAAAGACTGTTTGCTCCTAAGCATGTGCAGAGTGCTTTCCCCTCAGCATTGGTAGGCTAGGCTGTCTAGTTTTTATTCAGTGGAGAAGGACACTGCATCAGCAGCTGACAGTCAAGAGGGAACCTTGGAAAATGAGGGAAAGAAAATTGGGGGAAGCATGCTGAAGAGCTGTCAGTGTAAGGCTGAAGTCCTATGCACACTTAATTGAGAGCAAATCCCACTGAATGCAGCAGGACTTTCTTCTGAGTGACAGTGTTTAAGACCTTGCCGTGACAGGAAAAAAAAGAAGGCAGGGAAGGGGTGACAAACAAGATTAAGAGGGGGTTGAGATGGAAGGATAAAAGAGGAAAGTCAGCCACGAGAGCAAGAGAAACACAACGTTAAGGCGGCAACCTTACCTTCTGCAGACTTGCCCGGGAGTAAGCCCCGCTGAACTGAGCAGGATTTACTCCTGAGTAAATATGCAGGGGTTCACTGCCGTTGTGCAACAGGGGAGGAAGAAGAGGTGCCTGGACAGCAGGAAAGACCAAATTAAGGGAAATTGTGAGGGGGGCAGGTGGGGCGGGGCAGGCCGGCATACAGTCTGGTCTGGTAACATTTGCTTCTGAGAGGAGGCTGTGGAGGCTGCATTCCAGGCAAGGGGGGCAACTGCTTGGGGAACAGTTTGGGAGGTGGGCTGGCAGGCAGGATCAAGGAAGGCCTTTCCTTCATCTCTTAAGGAAGGGAGGGAAATCACGGCTGCCCACTCCATGCTCCCTTCCCGCCCTTTTGCAAGAGCTCATTCTCACAGTAGAAGCCAGGCACTCGCGCGCGCGCACACACACACCACCTCTCTCTCTCCCCATTAGCTCAGACCCCCACTTCCTTTCCCACCTCTCTTCTAGTGGATGAGCCCCTGGTCTCCATTCATGTGAAAGGGCTGTGCACATATCTTGTTTACCCGTGCCTTTACCCTAGCTAAACATGCAGCCGTAACGCTCCAGGAAGAAGCAGCCTAGTAACTGTGCACCCCACTGCCTTTTTTCTCATTTCTCCTAAAATCCAAATGTGTTCGTTTCTCTCTAGCCAGCCTTGAGTGAACATAATTCAAAAACCCAAGCCAAATTAACTCCTTGTGAGCTATAACCTAGTCTTTGTAACTTGTTGGTTTATTGCTAATTAAGTGTTGTTGCTCTTAACCATTATTTTTTCTCTTTTCTGTATCCCTAAACCCTCAAATAAAACCTTACTTTATTTTTGAACTTTAACCTCTCCATTCAGTTCTTTCCATGACCGAAGCTGTGAACAAAATTATGAAGGTGGGCTGCTCCATTTAAGATAGCTAATTCCCCCCCACAAGCCTAAAATGTAGCTCAGGGTCCCTGCCAAGTCCCTGGGAGCAGTCCCATTAATACCCCACTGACAACATCTATGTGTCTGTGCATTAATGAATGCATCTCTTTCCTCCCTCCTTTCTTTGAGCCGGGTCTCACCATTAGTGAGACCCGGGTTGGGGCGGTGGGCGGAGAGGGAGCCCTGGGCGGCCAGATCGGCTGCCCACACGATTGCTAGCTCTGTGACGGAGCCGGCGGGGGCGAGCGCGCAGGGCATGCTGGCGAGACCCCCGGAGCAGGGAGGCAGCTTTTCACCTCCCCTCCAGGGGTCTCCTCATGAGTAGCCGCGGCACGGAGCTGCACCGCGGCTACTCACAATCAGAAAGCCCGAGTTTGTGGAGCACTCGCTCCGCAAACCCGGGCTTTAGGAAGGGCTACCAAAGCGGGTGACCCACTTGTAAGCCACCGGGCTCGCCTGCAAGCCCGGTGGTTTACACGATCAACAAAAATCAGGCTAGGTTTTCCTAGCCCGATTTTTGTTGATCGTGAGAATAGCCCCTTTCTCTCTCACAATAGGTTTACCTACAGACCAGGGGGGGAAATGGTCTGGCATGCTTCTGTGCCTTTAGGAGAAACATCATATGTAGAAATTAGTAGGTGATGCTTTTCATGGCATATATGATATTGCTTATTTCCATGCTTTAACTGCTGATCAAGCTCCTTTTCAAGATGCAGTTGTTGGTAAATATTTGGCAACCTCACACCAAAATGTATGTTTCTTGGGATTCTTCATCTGGCCATGTACCAGCTGGCCTGCTCTCTGCCAGGTAGGCAACTTTGCTGGTTAATTTGGCTACCTCCAGCTCACATACTCTAGGCCAGGAGTGCTCGCCTTCGGCCCCCCCCCAGCTGTTTTTGAACTCCCATATTCCCCATCCACAGTGGCCAATAGCCAAGAATTATGGGAATTATAGGCCAACATCTGCAGGAGGGCCGAAGTTGAGCAGCCCTGCTCTAGGCCAAGCTCTTGTTGCTGGGCAACCTTTAATATATAGGCCCATGCCAGGCAATGCCTGTGGAGAGGTGAATGTATAATAGTCTTAGCTGGCCTAGTTGGAGGGGAGGGGAAAGTTTCCCCCAATTGCAGGAGAGAGGAAATGAAAAGCCAAATAGCTTGAGAATGACTCTCAGTCTAGACGGACTGCTTGGCAAGGTCACCTGTGACTCAAAGTTGTCTGGATAAAGAAAGAATGGCAGAGAATATTAATGGGTGGAGGGAGGGAGCAATGCCATTGAGCCACTCCGTGACTGTTCCATGAAGGCTGAGGTACAGCAGAAGGATCCTTTTGGTGGGGGGCACAAAGAAACCCATGCTTGCCAGTGAAGGCTGCGGTTCGCATAGGGTGACCCACCCTTACACAAATGACTATCCCCAGGACAGATAGCTCAGAAACTACAAGGAAGCAGATTCAGGCTAGACATTAGGAGGAATCTCCTCTCTGTGAGAGCTGTTCAGCAGTGGAAGAGTCTGCCTCGCACGGGGTGGACTCTCTGTCACTAGAAGTTTTCAACAGAGCTTGGATGGCCATCTGTCAGAGATGCTGCAGCAGATTCTGGCACTGAGCAGTTTAACTAGACCTTGGAGTTCCCGGGTTCGAACTCTAACATTCAGTGATGTATTCTTGTAAAGGATCTCCCACCTCACTGGACTATGCCTTTAGGCCTGCAGTTTACATATTGCTCAGCAACAAGAGCTTGGTCTGGAGTAAGTGAGATGAGGTGGCCAAATTACCCCAATCAGGCAGGGGGCTGATTCAGAGGCCAGTTGGCAACGGGCCAGATGAGGAGTCCCAAAGAAAGATACATTTTGGTGTAGGGCTGCCAAATATTCATTAATATTTGCTCCTATGCCTTTGACAGGCATTACTCTGTTAAAGACAATGGAACATATGAAGTAGCCATTTAAAAACAATAAGCAGTATCGCACGTTTCAAGCGTCCCAAACCACTCACAATGATTTACTAAGATTGTCCTATAAAAAGCTGAACACTTTCTGATGGCTCAAAACAACAGAAATAGGGAGAGCAAGCCAGTGGCTGTGAACTAACAATATGTCCTGGCCACACTAGCACCCTTTAGGTGTAGGGTTGCCAAATATTAATGAACTCTTGCTCCTGTGAATGCTCCTTTTAACAGGCATTGATCTGCAGGCCTTAGCAGGTGATGGTGCTTATTTTTAAATTACTACTTGATAGGTTTCACTGCTGAGCCTTTGGTGTCGATAAAAAGTGGCTAAGCCTCAGTAAGTCTGGCTCAAATGAAGATATGATTCCTCTTCTGGGTGTCGTCAGCTTACTTTTCTGTCAGCTACCCTCATGATACCTCCTCCAAGTGCCTCCCTGCTCTAGGACTAGGCCCTGTCCACACTCTCCCCTGTCACTATTCTTCTCATCCTTTGGGGTTGGCACTGTTTTGTTTTGTACTTACTTGCACAATCATAACAGGTGTCTTCTTTCAAGCATCCCAAACCGCTCACAATGATTTACTGAGATCTGTCCTGTTAAAAAACTGCACATTTTTGATGATTTGAAACAACAGAAATAAGGAGAGCAAGCCAGTGGCTTTGAGCTAACAATGTGCCCTGGCCCAGGGGCAAAGGAGGGCTACATAGCCAAGATCCATATCCTTTCCTTCTGCCTCTTGCTATTTATTTCCAATAAAGCCATAGCCCATCTTATTATTCCAAGAGGTGAAAACTTTTCCATATATTGCTTTTAAATCACAATCCTATTTACTCAGGGTGAGCTCGTCCACTAGGCAGAGCTATATAGAGTTATATAACTATAGCTATAGAGTTATAGAGCTATATATAGAGAGAGAGTTATATATATGGCTCTATCTATAGTGTTATATAGCTTTATTTATCTATTTGATTGATTGATTGATTTCTATACCGCCCTGGCTCAGGGTGGTTTACACAGAGAAATAATAAATAAATAAGATGGATCCCTGTCCCCAAAGGGCTCACAATCTAAAAAGAAACATAAGACAGACACCAGCAACAGTCACTGGAGGTACATAGAGCTATAGAGTTATAGCTATACAGCTATATTCTCTCCCTGAAGTATTGCACAGTGTTGTAAGAATGTAATCTGTAATACTGCCCTCTGCCCTCGCCAAAGGAGAGCAAATGGGGCACATTCTGCACCCCAAAATACACAGTCTCCTTTGCTCGTCGCACCTCGGCCCCAATAAACAGCTAGTCTCGTAATGATCTCTCTCTTGAATATAAATGGCCAGCCTCAGCATTCATTTCCAAAAAGAAATAGTCTCAGACTGGATTTCCTAATTAACAGCATCTTTTTATCTCTGAAGTGTTAGTTTTGCCCCCATAAATAGACTGAGAACTCTATCCCACTGTATACTCAAACCAGCACTGGGTAGTCATTCACTGGTCATTTGTGCAGTCTGGTTATCCGACTTCATGAATAAGCAGCCTGCATGGCTCAAAAAGTCTGAACTTTGCATTTCTCGGGTGGGGTGGGGCACCAAAATCAGACCTCACCTAGGACATCAAAGGGTGGCCCTCCTCCATTTACTTGAAAAAAATGGCAGGTGATCCTAACTATTCCAGGCACCCATGCTGAATTGCTTATTACCATGAAAGATGGAAGCCAGCCTGGGCACAGATTTTGAAACATCACCACTAATGCACATCGGGTGGCTTGTGAAAAAACAAATTTAGCCTCTGGTGGCATGTGTTGCCAGAGGCTAACGCAATGCATGTGTTGTGTCTTACTGCATTTATCAGTAGGAGCATTTTCAGACAGTAGGCTTTACCACCGGTTTACTGCGAGAGCTTTACTGCGAGTTCAAATTTGACCAAAAAACCCCGACGCAACAAGTGGATTTTTAAATCCTGGACATAAATCGGGATAGGCTCTAACACGAAATGAAAAACCCAAATTGTGTGTGAAGTGCTCTCCAATATCCTGCACGGACTTCAGTGTGATTCTAGCCGATGTGCAAATGTATACCCTCCATTCCAAGCTAAAAGCCCCATCTGGAAATGCTCCAGCAGTAATACTTCAGAGCAGAATGCTTCATGCCAGTACTACTGAAGGGAGGATTGCCAGCCTTGTGATAGCAAGTATGAAGTGTTCCCTTTTCTAAGCAAGGTTTGTCTTGGCTTACATTTGGATGGGAGATTACAAATGAGCAGTAGGGATGTGCACGCTGCCGACATCCGTGTTTCTTAATGTGCACTGGGGCAGCAGGCAGCAAAGCTCCCTGCCGCCCTGTTGCCCTCGTCTTCCAGATATGACTGGAATTCGCTGGCACGGACAGACACACGTGCAGGCCCATCTGCGACTTCCGATCATATCCGGAAGACGAGGGCAACGGGGCAGCAGGGAGGTACGCTGCTGCCCCAGTGGGCTTTAAGAAACACAGACGTCAGTGGTGGGAAAGTGGCAGGAGGGGTAAGTGCACCCTCCCCCACTCAAAGGGAGATCCCCGCCACCTTCGAACCAGTTCGATGGGCCTCCGAACCGGTTCCATGCACATCCGTAGTGAGCACTGAAAGATATTCCCCTTAGGGAATGGGGCCATAGTTCAGTAGAAGAGGATCTGTATGTTTGCATGTAGAAGATCTGAGGTTCAATCCCTGGCATCTCTAGGTAGTGCTGGGAGAGACTCCTGCCTGAAACCTTGGAGAACCACTGCCAGATGATACTGAGCTAGATGGACCAAGGGTCTGACTAGGCATAAGGCAGCTTCCTATGTTCCTATGAGTTCAAACAGTTTTGCAACACTTTTGATTCAGCAAATGCACATTTCCTTTTAGGCAGTAGTAGTAAGTGCTGGTTTTTGCTCTCAAAGACATTAGATAAGCAGGACTCAAAAGAGAATCCAAGATAAGTGGTTTCTTGTTTTCTGTCTGGCTTTTATCTGGATTTTCCAGGCAGTTTATATTAGTAAATAGTTCCTAGTTAAGCATCTCCAGGTTCTTCCCCTGTTCCCACTAGGGATGTGAAAAATTTTCAACATTGAAATGTTCATCTCGAAATGGGTCATTTCACATGTTTTGAGCACAAAACAAAATGCTATTTAAATAAAGGGCATGTTTTGAACTAGAAACAAAAAGGACTATTTTAATTTGAAACATTTCTATGTTTCAGGCACCATTTTGGAAGCCTGTTTTTCCCTTGCTGATTGGTTTTCTGCCACTGGCTTCCAATAGGCTTGTGATCTCCTTGCTTCTTGGTTGATGTTATCATACAAATCAAGTGTTGTCACAAATGGAGGGAGTTTCAAAAAGTGTTCAAAGAGACTGGGAGGCAGAGAGCCCTTATAGTGTGCATCTCTTGAAGAATGATCAGGAGAGGAGGAAGGAATCATGGAAGGTTTGATTTTGTGGTTTTCTCAGTTCTGAATAGGATATGCAATGCTATTGCTGCTATAACTATCTGGTGTTGCTGGATCTCAGATTGACTGTGTTTGAAATGTGTATTCTGTGTTGGGAGGGACAGATTCCCTTCTACTGTGGGCTTCTGCAGTGCTTTTCCAGGCAGGGTTGCAAAATGCATTTCAAATTGTAATGCATAACTTGTGAGTGCAGCCATAGGGAGCAAACTGAAAACTCAAAACACCCCATTGTTCCCCATGGATAGCTCCTAGGGACACCAAAGTGGGTTGGGTGCAGTGTTCTCTCTAATTTTTTTTCATCTGTGTGCAGAATGAGTTTTGTTCTGGGCGGCAGTATCAAAGCAGTGTTTGTGCACATGTATTCAGAGTGGGGCCTTCCTGATTCAACCCAAGTGGGATTTAAAATTAACTGAGCGGACATCAAAAAACCTGTGAGCATGTGCACGTCCACACGCCTTAGAGAGAACACTGGTTGGGTTGTAGGGCATGATGGGTGCTACCTACCATTCAACCCACAAAAGAAATGGGCAAGCAGATGATTTTAAACAAATTTTTAACCTTTCCTAAAAACCCTCTAGGAAAAGATTGACAATTTGTTAAAAATCACCTGCTTGCCTATTCCTTTTGTGGGTTGATTGGTAGGTAACACCCATCATGCCCTACCACCCAACCCACTTTGGTGTGCCTAGGAGCTACACATGGGGAACAATGGGGTGTTTCAGATGTTTCCCCTTTGTTCCCTATGGCTGAAACAACTCAAGAACAACCAGTTCAACTGCAGTTTCAATGAAACGTTTTTGGCCATCTGCATTTTGTTTTGAGTTAGAAACAAATTGCAAAATCCGTTTCATGCACATCCCTAATTCCCACAACACTGTAGGTTAAAAGCCATGGCTGCTATATGATGAAATGGTTATGTAAGATGTCCTTAGAGCCAACGGTTTAAATGGAATTTGCTTCCAAGAAAGCAGGCTTAGGGTTACAAGCCTAGGGCTACAGGCCTTATACACTGATCCTATACCTGTTTATTCAGAAGACTCGTGAAGTCCAATGAGACTTTTTTTCCAAATAAGAGCACTTAGTATGCTTTATTTATATAATTTAGTTATTAAATCTATATCCTGCCACATCACTTGTTAATAAATCTCTTGGGGCGGCTTGCGATATATAAAACGAATAACATATATGGTTACATAAATAAAATGCTACTCATTAAAAGTAGGAAAGCATGTTTATTTATTAAGAGATTTTTACCCTGCCTTTTAGGCATGAAGACCTTGCATAGCAGGCACAGAATTTCCTAATAAAATCACAATATGATCTGAAGGGGCAAAAAATAAATTCCAGATGGTTACTGAAACAGAACAGCCTTTGCTCATTTCCTGATGACTATAACTGAGCAGGCCCATCAAGCTTCACTAGGGAGTTCTATGAGGCAAGTACCACCACCAATGAAAAGGGACATCCCCATTGGCCAGAAACCAGCCTAATATCTGACAACACTATTAAAAGGACGACCACAGGGCAATGGAATGCTCATATGGGAGAAGATGTGCCCTAGGAACATTGGGCCACGCTATTCAGAGCTTTAAAGGTTAAAATCAGCACTTCAGATTGTGCCCAGTAGCTTAACTGGAAACCAGTGCAGTTTTTCAACACAAAGGACAATATTTCTATATTTTATTTTTGATTTAATTTGCTATCCTGTCCTTCAGTTTCTAGTAGCACCCACAGGGTGGCTTGCAAGCAAAACACAACTAGTTACAATTCAATAACTTAAAACAACATACAGACTAAGGTGGTGGCAGGAGAGAGATCAGTAGTATGAATAAATTCAAGAACAGATTTATTTATTTTTAATGGTGACATTAAGACTGTAATCCCATGTATGCTTATTTAGGAATAAATCCCATTAAACACATGGGAATTGCTTCTGAGTAAACATTCTTAGGCTTGCACTGCACAAGGCCTGAGTTAGCAATGGTCAACAAGATGTTCTCCAGCTGTTGTTGGACAACAAGTCCCATCATTCCCAGCTGCAATTTAAATGATGTTGGACAACAGCAACTGGTGAGCCTCAGGCTGGCCTGGTTACTTGGATCAATAGAAAGGTCTTTGTGTAGCACTTAAACAACAGAAGATTTGGCACCGGGGGCATTTTCACAGAGCAGGCATTACTGCAAGTTTACTGCAAGTTCGAAGTTGCCCCCAAAAAGTGACGCAGAGAGTGGATTTTTTTAACCCTGGATATAAATTGGGCTACACTCTAAAAACCCGAATCGTGTGTGAAGTGCTCTCCGATAGGTCACAGGGACTTTATGGTAAATCTGGCTGATATGTGAATGTATCCCTCCATTCTGGAGGAGATGCGAGATAAAAGCCAGGTATGAAAAACCTCCAGGCAATTCCAACTCACTTCAGAAAGTGGGGACACCCCAAGAAGAGCATCTGAGGACGATCTTACTATTCTGGCAGGTTTGTGTGAGCGTTGGTAGTCCTTTAGATCTCCAGGTCTCAAGGTGAGTATGCTATAAAGGTTACACTCAGGACTTTGGGTTGTGCTCAGGCAGAAAAAGACTGGAAGCCAGACGTTGCTTAAGAACTTGAGAGATTGATTCCATCTAACCAGTTCCAGTCAACAATCTAGCACAGGCCTGCTCAACTTAGGCCCCCCCCAGCTGTTTTTGGACTACAACTCCCATAATCCCCAGTCACAGTGGACAATAGCCAGGAATTATGGGAGTTGTAGGTCAACATCTGCAGGAGGGCCGAAGTTGAGCAGCCCTGATCTAGCAGCTGTATTTGTATCAGGTACACCTGGACTCCAGTTCTGAGGAGGACCTATTGGAGGAAGAGGGGGAGCCCACCCAGCCTGGATCCCTGATCCTGATGACAACCTTTCCCTCAGGCTCAGAGTAGCCAGAGTCCCCCTACAGAGCAGGATTGGCCTGAAGATCCAGCATAGGAAGCTCCCTTCATGAGCTCATGCCTCCAGCTACCTTGCATGATGAAGGTATGGACAATTTGGGACCAACTGGCATTTCCAAGTAGTCTTTAAAGACAGTTCCCTGTACAACACAGCATGGTAGTCTAGTCTGGGGTGTTGGAGCCCTCCTCAAGACCCCAACGGATTCTGACAGGTTAACACGCCAAGTGACCAAGGAGCTCTCAGAAGGTGATGACTGGGGGAAAGACATCCTCTCAGAAGATCCTGAACCTGTTTCATTGCCCATCTCCAAGGAAGTCTCCTTTCCGGGGCCCTCCAGGATCTGCAGGCCCCACCCTACCTGATGCCTCACCGAGCCCCACTGGCAGCTTCTGTGCCAATACCAGGTCAGAAACCGGATTAAAATTGATCCAGTTAATCAGGTACCCAGTTTCACCACCACTACACACTAAAGAAGCCTTCAACAAGGGAAAAATAGCAACTGACTAATAGAACAATTTTCCAGTTAACAAGGAAAGTTTCTTCAGGAATGCTCTCACAACTGCCTCTTTCAAAGCAGCTGGGACCACTTCATCTTGCAGAGGCACTTTTATTTATTTATTTATTTATTCGATTTTTATACCGCCCTTCCAAAGCTGTTTACAATTAAAAACAGAAATCATTAAAACCAACAACAATAAAAACAGAAATACAAAATATGAAACACCAATTTAAAAACATCTTAAAAACAAAACAATTTTTTAAAAACAATTTTAAAAAACAAAACAATTTTCACTTCTCAGGCCTCCAAGGGTTCTGTGAGATCACCCAGTTGGCTAGATTGAAAAAGGCCATTGCAAAGCAATGCCTCCAGCTGAGGCTGATGGTCCTGAAGGATACCAAGGTTGAACGTATCAAAAGATGCACATTTCCCCTTATCTATCTCCTGTTTAAAGTTGTCAGCCAGGATGACTGAGGCAGATTCTATTCTGAAATTGACCTGAAATGTCTTAGGTTGAATTAAAGACTGGTCTTTGGTTTAGGTTTATGTGAGCAGCATTTTAGACAGTCCCCATTCCTTGAGCTGTTTAACATCTTGTAATCTACTTTATAGCTGCTTCCCTCACAAACACAAATAAATCTCATGTACATTTAACTAAAGTTTTATTCAAAAACAACTCCATTTTCTCCTTTCCCTTTCCCTCCCTTTTTTCTCTTACTCCACCCCACACACTCTCTACAGGATCCCCACTGGGACAAACTTCAAAACAACACAAAAGATTACTAGATAGGATACAACACATCCCTCCCCTTTATAAGAACCAGAATCAAATTAATTTAAAATTCAGTGACAAAGTCTTTAAGTTCTTTAGATGGTCTCCTGTCATGCACACTTCTCCTAATTCTTAGGTTCTCTGGCACAGGAGATATTAGTGATTTTTTTTCTTTCATCAGGTTCCTCTGTGAGGTCAAAACTGGAGGCAAGATCCAATTCCTCTCTCCAGTTCATCTCTTGATATCAGATTCCTTCCCTCTTGTCTCACAGTATGCATGCTGGAAAATCTCAAACCGTTCAATTTCTTTCCATCAGCCAATATGACAGGATCTCCTCAGATTTCAGTAATTTGTTTGGGTTCAGAATATCGGGAAGAACATCCCTTTCTCAGTTTATAAGGCAACCATACTTGAACAAAGTCCCCTACCTGAAATGTTTTCTGTTTTGCACCCTGTTTCTGATCCACATACACTGTGTATTTCTCTTGCTTCTCCCTTACCTGATCACAAATCTCTGCATCCTCAGAGTGAGATGGTATGGAGAGCCCTATCAGGTGTTGCCTTTGGGTTAGTTTGGTGGTAGCTTTGTGTCCTCTCAGAAGGTCAAAAGTGATTTTCCTGTAGTAGAATGAGGAGTAGTTCAATAAGCAAACCGAATTTCACCGTTTGCCTCTTTCCAGGGTTGTTATTGCATAGTAGCCAGTTGTAAACTTTCTTTTACTAATCTGTTCATTCTTCCATTAAGCCATTCCCTTGAGGATGGTACAAGGAAAGAGTATTGTATTTTATTCCATGGTTATGCAAGTATTGCTCCATTTCAAATAAGGTAAGCTGTGTCCCATTATCAGTCACTAGTGTTTTACAAACACTCTCCCTCGCAAAAACTGTAGCCATGAACTGGGTCACCTTGTTTGTAGTAATGTTGTCAGCAAATGAAACTTCTAGCCACCTGGAATAGTAATGCACCATCACTATAACAAATCTTTGTTTTGCATTATAGTTATAAAAGGCCCCATTATATCTGGATCAAGGGACCATTGATCTACTCTACTGGAGTCAAGGGGGTGGTAAAAATCTTCTCTGATTTGTCATAGTCAGCACAAGCCATACAGTGCCTGATTACATTTTCAATGTGTTTGTCCATATCTGGCCACCAAAATTGTTTTCAGATTTGCCTTGTATTCAAATTCATGCCCAGGTGACCTTCGTGGGCAATTTTGATCACTTTTGTTTGTAAGGAGGTTGACCCCACCAAATGATCAGAGAAATGTCAAAGAGATACAGAGCTGTAATAATGGGTGACTTCAATTACCACTCACATAGACTGGGCAAATTCACATGTGGGTATTGACAGAGTAGCCAAATTTCTAGGCATGCTAAGTGACTGTGCTTTAGAACACTTGGTCGTGGAACCAACCAGAGAGAAGGCAACCTTGGACTTAATCCTGAGTGGTGTCTAGGACCTAGTGCGAGATGTCAGGGTTGTAGAACCATTGGGGAACAGTGACCATAGTGTGATCTAATTCAGCTTATATGAAAGTGGCCAATGGAGTCCAACGCAGATATGTTGGACTTCAGAAGAAGAAACTTCTCCAAAATGAGGGGATTGGTAAAAAGGAAGCTGAAAGGAAAGTCAGGAGGGTCAAATTACTCCAGAAACTATGGAACTTATTTTAAAACCATAATAATAGAAGCTCAGTTGGAATGTATACCAAGAAGGAGGAGGAAAGGTACCACCAAATTCAGGAAGACACCAGCGTGGCTAACAAGTAGAGTCAGGGAAGCCATAAAAGGGAAGAAGACTTCCTTTAGAGAATGGAAATCCTGCCAAATGAAGAGAACAGGAAGGAACATACACTCCAGGAAATGATATGCAGGGAGACAATGAGGGATGAAAAAAGAGAGTTTGAGGAGCACATAGCTACAAGTGTCAAGGTGAATGCTCCTGTGTGTTTTGCCTTGCTCCCCACAAATTATGTTTTGTTTCTGGCTTTTGTTTTGGTTTCTTTCTGTTAGTCAGTCATTGTTAATTTAGCTACTTTGGAAGTTCCAAATTAGGACAGAAGATGTGGAATATAATAAATATCTGAATAAATGAGTAACAGTCTTGTTCACTGATTGTAAATGGGAGGTATTAAATAGGTGTGTTTAAAGGAAGAGGCAGTGGATTTATAAAAGCAGGACCAATAGTTCCCATGCGATATGTTTTCTGCTCGAGAGCCTACTTGTCAGGCAAGCAAAGAATTGGCCCGTGCATGCTTTCTTCTCTTTTCCCTAAATAACAACCCTTGTCTTACATAGCAGCTAAGGGGAATGGAGTGTGACCTGGATCTGGACTGCAGCAGCCGGGTGGAGAGGGTGTTCCCTTTTGCTCCCACCACAGTCCTGATCCAGATCACACATATCCAGGGTTCCCTCTAATTTTGTTCATCTGTGTTCAGAATGAGTTTCGTTCTGGGCAGCAGTATCAAGACAGTGCGCACGCACGTGCATTCAGAATGGGGCTTTCCTAATTCAACCCAAGCGGGATCTAAAATTAACTGAGTGGACATAAAAACCAGTGTGTGTGTGCATGTGCATGCGCCTTAGAGGGAATACTGCACACATCTCAAAGCATACAGAGGGCAAATATGTGCTTGACATAACATGTAGTTCGGCCCTCGTACCTGTAAGCATTTAGATGCTACCCTTCCCAGGAGTGATTTCACATAGTGATTTCCCTCTATTCATACACTCCTCCTCCATTTATACATGCTTGTCTATAGCCCACTCCACTCCCTTAAAAAAAATGAAAAAACCTTCTAGGCTATCTCTCCCTGCTCCCTGTTTGCCCCATAGTCCAGGAGGTGACCTTTTCTATCCTTGGCAAACAACATATCCCATTATTCTTCTAAGGCCTCATCATCCCACAAGCCAGGCATGGAATTAAGGCCAAGCTGGAAGTCCAGAATGTCCCATGATGTGCCTGGGGCAGTGCCTCTTGCCATGTATTTATTTGGACAAAATTACATAAAATACTTTTTGAGCTGCCTTTTCAAGTGTTGTTGTAATGGGAACCAGCCGCTTGAGCTGAGGGAAAGATGGTTTCTATCTGGAAAATGGGGCCAGGTTGAGTGAAAAACAGGAAGGGGGACATAACTTGCTGAGGAGGCTGCTGGAAGGAAGATTTATTCATTTATTCATTCATCATTTATTCTTCCTAATAAATTTTAGCTCTTTCTCAATCTTCCCATCTTTTTGTTTCTAGGCTTACAGCACCACCTCTACATTGGACATTCCTCCAAGGACCAGAAGCTGCTAACTGGAGATTTGTTTATCTGGCAAAGGTGCCCCTAAAAAAAGAGGGAGGGCAGTAGGGTTGCAAGGACACATAGAGTGTCTTCATATACAGTAGGTATAAATAGTTACAGAATAGTTTCTATACTAATGGATGTTCACGTTCTTAGTGACACTGAGGCAGGAGTGCTCCTTCCATGAGGGGAGGGGAGGCAGTCACCTCAGGCAGCAGTTTATTTTGGTGTCAGAAGGGTGGCAAGATGACCCCCATTGCTGCTTTCTTCTGACATTGTGCCCTCACCATAGAAGCAGACCTTCACCACCACCTCCTCTTCCTAATTTCCTCTTTCTCTTTGCCGCCACCACCTACCTTGGCATAGGATGTGCACATCTTCCTCACCTCATCCTTGTGTACTACTGCGCTGATAATGAATTTCACTTCCTCCCCTTTTCATAATCAGCCCAGAGGCACAAGAGGGAGGAAGTGGAAGAGGGCACATGAGGCACATTGTGTTAGCCATCACTGCTGCAAAGAAATAGGAGGCATAGATGAAAGATTTTCTGTGTGTGCATGCACATGAAATAAAGCAACTACTATTGCTGCTCTGCTTGGGGGGGTGAAGGGGGGAAGAAAGTGTGCATGAGAGGGTTGGTATTTGATGCCTACCTCAGGTGTATAGAAGCCCTGGGCTGCCACTGCACCAGAGATTAGTCCTGAAATCACAAGATTTTCTGATAATATGTGATTTAAAAAACAAACAAAGCTAGTTTTAACTGGGGCTGCCATCCTGTGCATCTGTGAGTAAGCCCTATTGAACTTAGTCAAATTTTCTTCTGAGTAAAACATGCCAATGATTGAACCATATGGCCATGGTACTCATGTGATTGATTGATTGATTGATTGATCAAGTGCCATCAAGTCGGTGTCGACTCTTAGCGACCACATAGATAGATTCTCTCCAGGATGATCTGTCTTCAACTTGGCCTTTAGGGTCTCTCAGTGGTGCATTCATTGCTGCCGTAATCAAGTCCATCCACTTTGCTGCTGGTCGTCCTCTTCTTCTCTTTCCTTCAACTTTCCCCAGCATTATGGACTTCTCAAGGGAGCTGGGTCTTCGCATAATGTGTCCGAAGTATGATAGTTTGAGCCTGGTCATTTGTACCTTGAGTGAAAATTCTGGATTGATTTGTTCTAGGATCCATTTGTTTGTTTTCCTGGCTGTCCATGGTATCCCTGAAAGTCTGCTAGAGCACCAAAGTTCAAAAGCGCCAATACTTTTCCTATCTTGCTTCTTCAAAGTCCAGCTTTCTCATCCACAGAGTATCACGGAGAAAACCATTGTCTGAACGATTCTAATCTTTGTTGGTATAGACACGTCACGGCATCTAAAAATCCTTTCCAAGGCCTTCATTGCAACCCTACCAAGTGCTAGTCTGTGGCGTATTTCTTGACAGCTGGATCCTTTACTGTTGATGGTTGATCCTAAAAGGCAGAATCTATCCACCACTTCACTGTCTTCATTATCAGTTCTGAGGCTGGTTGTGTATGCGTTGTCATTAGTTTAGCCTTGTTTACATTTAGTTGTAGTCCCATTTTTTTTACTGTGCTTCTTGACTTTCATTACTAGAGCTTGCAGATCATCTGCATTCTCAGCTATGAGAGTGGTGTCATCAGCGTAGCGCAGGTTATTGATGTTTCTTCCTCCAACTTTAAAACCACGCTCATCTTCTTCCAATCCAGCTTCTCTCAGTATATGGTGAGCATATAAATTGAATAAAGAAGGAGAAAGTATACAGCCTTGTCTTACTCCTTTGCTGATCTGGAACCAGTCTGTTTCACCGTGTTCCATCTGGACGGTGGCTTCCTGTCCTAGGTTTCTCATGAGAACAATGAGATGTTCTGGGATGCCCATTTTCCTAAGGATATTCCACAACTTGACATGGTTGACACAACTGAAGGCTTTTCTGTAGTCAATAAAGCCCAAATTGAAGCGGGTCTCATGATCAGTGAGACCCGCCTCAAGAGGCTTAGCCCGCTCTCCCCGCAGACGAGCAAGGAGGCAGCCCTGGGCGGCTGGATTGGCCACCCACACAACTGCTGGCTCCGTTATGGAGCTGGTGGGGGTTGGAGAGACCGGGGGCCATGCGGCCACTGGAAGCTCCAGCATGCCCTGCATAGTGAACCCCAAGCTGGGAGGCTGCTTTTAAGCCTCCTGGTTGGGGGTCTGCTCATGAGTTGCCACAGCGCAGACCCGCATCGCAGCAACACACGATAAAAAAGCCTGGGTTAGCGGAGCGCTCGCTCTGTTAACTTCAGCTAAGGGGAGGGATATTTAAGCAGGTTACCCGCTTTGGTTCTCACGGTCATACAAAATCAGGCTAGGCTCCCTTAGTCCAATTTTGTATTATGTGAGAATAACCTCCAACGACTTCTTTCTGGTATTCTTTGGCTTTCCCAATTATCTAGCATGCATCAGCAATGATGTCTCTTGTTCCTCTGCCTTTTCTGAAACCAGCTTGAACATCCGGCATTTCCCTTTCCATGTAGGGCTCTATTCTGTGTTGGATGATCCTGAGCAGGGGCATAGCAAGGTTGGAGTGGGCCCAGAGACAAGATTTTAAAAGCCCCCCCCCCCCCCGCCACTGAAGCTCAGCTCATGAAGTAAAGAAATCTTAAATGAGGCTGAATAGTGGTAACAAAAAGCATAGTAAAATTCAGACAACTGTCTCCCCTTGCCCTATTATAGTTACGCCCCTAATCCTGAGCATTATTTTGCTAGCATGTGAAAAAATTTGCTAGCATTATTAGCATTATTTTGCTTTGCATTTTCACATGGAGTACTTATGTACTCCATGTGAAAAAATCCTGTTCCCAGGCAATCTAAATTCTGTGTCAAGAAAAATTGGAATCGGCAGCCTGTATGCACCGTATGTATTGGACCAAACTGCATAATTTCTCTTATTTCTGCAGTTTGTTCAATAGTTTTCAGCTTGCCTCATTTTTTTAACTTGTCATGGGAGAGGAAAAAAGATATACAAGACATTGAAACCCCAACCTCTGACCAACTTATTTGGCCACCTGTCCAGCTTCTGTCGATTCAGCAGGCATTACCTCATTGTCTTTCAAACATAAAAACTGGGTAGGAAAGTGCTCTTTGTTAGAAAGAACCTAAGAACAGCCTTGCTGGATCAGGTCCAATACAAGGCCTATCTAGTCTAGCTAACGTTCTCGGGAAGCTGGGTTCTGTGCCTAGTACCATGCCCTGCATCTTTTCTTCATTCCCATGGAGTCCCAGCATACATAAACACAGTCCTGGCAATGATTTTCCAAGCCCAAGCCCTGATTTTCATTGTCATAACTCAAGTCCCATCCAAACCTTGGCACTTGTTACAGAGCTGACGGAAGTGCTTTGGCAGCCCTGTTGCCCTCTCTTCCAACGATCTGTTGCTATGCTCTCCCCAGTCCAAGTCCTGCTCTAAATAATACGAGCAGTGGGATGGGAGCGGGGGACACGGTGATTCATAGGCCTGAGATTCTCGAAGTTATCAGAAGAATTAGCAAGTAAGCCTGGAGAGAACTGATTGTTTGTAAGGGTCAAACATTAGATATGATGGAGATATATTTGTCAGTTCTTGATTTTTTAAAAGCTGCTAATTGCAGCCATGGGCACCCTAATTCAGATTGGTACCATAGCATGGAACAAGGTAACCACCTCCTCCCTTCTTTCCCAATGATGATCGCATCCCCACCCCCTAGTGCCATATTGTACCACATGGTGGCTTTCACAGCTTCAATGCATGCACCAGCCGGGCCGCTTCTTGGAGAAAGATGGTCCAGCCCTCTTTGCATGCTCTAGTAATGTTCAGGATAAACTGTAATGGGGCTGCCAGAGCATTTGGAAACTTCGGCTGGCACAGAGTGGCCAGGCTGCTCACGGGGGCCGGCCTTACAAGGTAGGACGAATGAGTAAAAGGCACTTGGGAGGGAGTTCACTCCTTAGAGTGTCCAATCACACAGTCAATCCCCCTTTTTGAAAATATGAGTCATAATGGAGCAAGGATGAGGGTTTAAGGACAGGCTCCAAAATGTAAATAGAAACAGTTCAAACTCAGTCCTAGCATTACAGCTCTAATTTGCAGGCACACTCACAATGCAGAGTCTTTCGTGGACAGCTCAGATGGTACAAGCTGGTTAGAGCTCTTGGATGGGTGGCTGACAGTCAGTGTTACAAGAGCTGCACTAGCTCTTCCACTTGGTTTCCAGGTTAAATTCAAAGTTCTGATTTTAGCCTTTAAAGTCTTAAGTGGCTTGGGACTCAAGGATCTAGGGGGCTGCCTTCTTCCACATGCACGTGCCCACCATGGAGGCCCTTTTCTCTGTGCCTCTGCTTCTGAAGTTGGGTGGGTGCCTCTTGGAGACAGAGCCTTTTCAGTGAGGCCCCGAACTGTGGTACCCCCTCCCCTGACAAGTGCCTCGGCACCATCTTTATTGTATTTGTGGCACGAGGCTAAAGCTGTGCTGTTAATGGTATTAAATTGCCTTCTACTTCTTGATGTTTAACTGATTCTACCAGCTGGTTTTATGGTTCTCTCATTGCATTTATAGCTTCATAATTTAATTTTTATTGTATTTTTTAAATGTTTTTTCTTACAAGTCACCTTGAGGCAAAGTCAACAGAGAAACGTTGTATAGTCAATTTGTCACAGCATCTAAATATCTGTCCCAAGGCCTTCATTGCAACCCTTCCAAGTGCTATTACTGGATCCTTTACTGTTGGTGGTTGATCCTAAAAGGCAGAAGCTATCCACCACTTCAAGGTCCATTATCAGTTCTGAAGTATAGCTCTTGTTAATGCCGGGGCTGGATGGGAGAGAGAGGCACAACCAGAGCTTCTGGAAACTAGAGACAGATGAACCTCAATTGGTGGCCCCTTGGCTCCATCAGGCAAGCCTACTACTGACCACAACAGTCTTTTAGATTTCACCTCAGATCAATCCTTTTGAAATAGATACTTCACTTAGTCCCAGTTGTGGCAAAACTAAAGGTATAATTTTATTAAGGGAAGGGCGAGGTAGTCATGGTTAGTATGAGATGGAAAGGGAGCAAATGTTGGTTGCAAAGCAAAAATAAAAAATAAAACACAATTTAGCCTGTCTGGATAATTTGTTCCTGAGGATGCATCCACTCTGCAGTTGCCCACACCCCAGTCATGCTGAACCAGGAGTACAGGAAATGTCTCAGCTCTTTGCCTCCCTGCTCAGGACCCTCCAGCATGAGTGAGAACCTGGAAGTGCGGGCAGAGTTAGAACCAACATTTCTCCAAAGTGGAATTTGAAGTGCTTTCCAGGTTTCCTTTCAAGGAGAAATTTTCTCAGATGGTTTCTTCATATCCCAGTTGCTCTGTTCCTCCAGGCATCTCCATCAGCCATGTTTATGGGTGAAGCAAAGTGTGGACGGGATGCCTCCAAGACATCATGCTGCCGATCTGAAAGGAGTATTACAGAGGGTGTGTGTGTAGAGAAGACAACTCTCAGTTTATGCACAGCTGTGTGAACCTGGAGGGAGGCCAGGTTGTTTGGGAGCACGAGACGTTCCTGCAGCAGGCAGAGTTGGAGGCACTTACCCCCCACTAGCAGAGAGTTTAGCACTGCAGCCACCCAAATTGCTACGCTAATCATGGAACTGGCTGGGGCCATATCGAAGCTTCAGGTCATAGCAGCTCCTCCCTGCTTTTAACTTTTTTCCATGGCTGGCTGGTTTTAGGATACCCTGATTTACTTCTCTTTTAATCCTAGAGTTGGATTAGTTCCCTTGTCCACAGATCCTTCTGCACTTAGCAGCAAAGACTCGGTGCACTTGTATGCCAAACAGATGGCTGCTGAGAACTTGAAGGGCTTGAAAAGTAGGGTAAGAGAAGGGGGTTTGAGCTCAAAATGCCTGAGAAACACTGGCCCTCGCCATCCTCTGTCATATTGCAAGGGATTCCAGGACACACTTCTGGAATCACTTATATACTGCTTCAATATCAGCACCCCAAGCAAATGTGCAATGTGTCAAGCCAGCTCTGCAACACAGTGGAAGCCAACTTCAAGAGTACAACCCAGCCCTTTAAGTGCAAGCCATATGGCACTATACATATGGGTGCCTTATGTCAAACTCAGTATCCAGCACTTCTACAGTGGTGCTCACTCATGTTCTGAGAACTGGTGGTATCCCCAGCGTGCCTTTATTGGAATTCCCTTTTCCAGTGACATCACTTCCCTCCAATCAACCCTCCTTTTGGCTTCCAGGCAGACATGTAAATGGGAAGGTCTCAGGGGAGAAAATGACATGATGTCTGGGAGGAATCCACACTGCAAAACTGAAAGCAAGAGAATTTGAGGGATGAGTAACATATTTTTGTAAGGTCAGGTATACTGACTGCCTTTCCCAGCAGCAGCCTGAAATCTAGTGATTAAATTAACAGTGATACTTGGGCTATTCACATGACCTTGTGGGTGGTGGGGAAACAAAGGTTGATTGGGGTTCAACCTACCTTTCCCCAGACAATCAACCTTTGTTTCTTTGGTGCGCGATCCACACTGCTCCCAGCAGCATGGATCAATAGAGGATGGGACTCACTTTCCTGGCCTCCGAATATCCCACAAAGCACTGTGCGATGAGTGCGGTGCCTTGGGGTATTAGATGGGCACTCTAGGCACCCATCTCTGTGTCTTCTCAGGCTGCGTGCAGCCCAAGGAGACATATGCTCCCGGCAGCCAGGTTATGGGAGCGCTTGCTCCTTTAACTTAGGAAGTGGGGTTAGGCTGGGTGAGAGAGCCGCGATCTGCACGGATCACTGCACTTGACACAGGCATCCTAGCCCAGGCTAGGCTGCTTGTGAGAACAGCCTCAGTATTTATTCAGCACTTTTCCTAAAAGCCCAACGCGCTTAAGCATACGTGGTAATTCTTGGGCCAGTGCTGACCAGCATTTATATCTCCATTTTATAGACTAGGGTGGAGGACCTGCCTGGAGTTGAGAGGTCCTGGCTTACCTAAGACCTCAGGTGGCCCGCTTCTGATTTCAAAAATGTTGGTACCTAGGTGGGACCATGAGCAAAGCAGGCACAGGACCTGATGGACTCCAGTGGGAGTTGAGCTCATAGCAAGAGCTTTCTGGAGATGGGAGCAATGGCTCAGGGCAGAGCATCTGCTTTGCATGCAGGAGGCCCCAGCTTCAGTCCCTGACAGCATCTCCAGGTAGGGCTGGGAGAGACTCCTGCCTGAAACCTTGGAGAGCTGCTGCCGGTCAGTGCATAGACAATACTGAGCTAGATGGACCAGTGGTCTGACTCAGTCTGAGGCACCTTCCTGGGTTCCTATGTTCTATTTGGATGACCATTTGCTTGCACTAGCAGAAGCAGTGGGATGAGTGTGTACCTCTGCTGCAATGTAGGGTGAATGACCTTCAAGCACATGGGGAGTGGGGAGAGAGGGAGATTTAAACCAGAGCCATGATGCAGGGGAAGGAGGTTTTAGCCCTTTGCCCCTGCGTAAATTCACTGATTTAGAGTAAACAGTTCCTCTGAAGCTGCTGTAAGCCATGAAGAAGAAAATTACGGGCTGCGGGCACAATTTGTGTGTGCAAAATTTTTCTAACTGCAGCTTCTGGATAAGATATTTGGATGAGGATATGACAGAAGGAAGAAGGGTTAGACTCAGCTCCCACTGCACACTCAACCCAAATTCCACCCCCATAACTGCTTTTTTGGAAAAGTTAAAAAAAGAAAAGAAAGAAATCTGGGAGTTCCAATCACATCTGGTTTGACCCTGAGTCATCTTTTTGACCTCACAGGCTAACTCCAGAGAAAGGACAGCTACTCATATATCCGGAGCTGGCTCAGCTGCAGCAGGAGTTTGCCTGAAGATGTACAGAATATCTACGTAACACATAATGCGGCTACTCACATGTGCATGCAAAACTGGGCTAAGGGATCCCGGCGATCAGGCCGATCCCTGCGGCTCCACAGTGGCAAACCCACCTAAGTAGCCAGCCGATAAAATGAGGTTATAGGAGCAAGCTCCCAGGGTGGCCACTGATTCGCCTCAACAGGAAGGCTTAGAAAGACTTCCTCTTTCAGCTGGGACTTTGCCTGAGCAGTGGTAAGTTTAAGGCTTACCATGGTCCCTCTCATTCATTCATTCGTTCTATTTCTATACCGCCCTTCCAAAAATGGCTCAGGGCGGTTTACACAGAGAAAATAACAAATAAATAAGATGGCTCCCTGTCCCCAAAGGGCTCACAATCTAAAGAAAAACAGAAGATAGACACCAGTAACAGTCACTGGAAGTACTGTGCTGGGGGTGGAGAGGGCTCTCAGCTCCTGTCTTCCACTGGCGATTTCCTCTGGCTCTAGCAAACAGATCCTCCCTGCTTATTTCACAGCTAGCCTCCACTGGAAGCTATTCCACTGCCAACCATTTATGGATGTGCCTCAGAAGCCACTACACCAGATGAGAACCAAAATGGTTATAAATAGACATTAACCGAAGAAAGAAAACCTCGGGACTGTTCGTACATAGTCCTCCTTTATAAACCAGAGACAGAGTCACAAGCTGAGGAAGAAAATGTTTTGCCTGGCTCTGTTTCTTTGGGTGTTTTTTTGGGGGGGGGGTTACTAAAGAGTGGCTTGAGGAGTACTTTGAGCTCAGTTAGAGTGTGGGCCTTCCCTGTTGGAACTGCCCCTGCAGGCATCCTGATAGGATACAGTTTGCATTATCCCTGAAGAATCTCACAACCATAACATGTGTGGGGAAGGAAGTCAGGGATGAACCTACCTTCCCCCCCACCCCACCCCCCATCGATTCTGCTGTTGCTTATAGGAACATAGGAAGCTGCCATATACTGAGTCAGACAATTGGTCTATCTAGCTCAGTATCGTCTTCACAGACTGGCAGCAGCTTCTCCAAGGTTGCAGGCAGGAGTCTCTCTCAGCCCTATCTTGGAGATGCCAGGGAGGGAACTGGGGACCTTCTGCTCCTCCCAGAGCGGCTTAATCCCTTAAGGGGAATATCTTACAATGCTCACACTTCTAGTCTCCCTTTCATATGCAACCAGGGCAGACCCTGCTTAGCTAAGGGGACAAGTCATGCTTGCTACCACAAGACTGGCTCTCCTGATCTAGCAGCGTGGATCAATCATCCACACAATCCACGCTGCTCTGAGCAGTGTGGATCGCTTAAGGCCAGAAAAATGAGTCCCAGCCAGAAAAATGAGTCTCAGCCTCTGGGTATTCCACTATGCACCATGTGATGTGTGCAGTGCATTGGGGTAATCCCACCTGAGCTAGGCACTCTAGGCGCTTGACTCTGGGCATGCTTGGGCTGCATGCAGCCCGAGCACACACATGACCCTGGCACTGGGGTTAAGGGCACACTTGTACCCTTAGCCCTGGCTAAAGGCTGGGGGTAAAAGATGGGTTAAGCGGGGTGGCAGCGCCGAGATCAACCTCGATCCTGGCACTCCACATGAGCAGCCTAACCCAGGCTGGGCTACCCTAGCCTGGGTTAGGCTGCTTGTGAGAATAGCCTCTCGGTGTAACGAAAAACAAGTTTTCTTTCCTCCTTTTAGGATTTTTCAGATATTCTACCTATTGGATATACTTCCCACTGCTAAGGAATCTGAGTTTCTGCCAGAAAATGGCTATGTGTTTGCAGAGGATTCTGGGCCACATTTTAGAGTGCACAGTCATATGGTGTGTGTGTGTGTGTGTGTGTGAGAGAGAGAGAGAGAGAGAGAGAGAGAGAGAGATTGGACTGGTTTGGCTTCACAGTCACCCCCTGGGATGGGGCTGTACCTCAGTGGTAGAGCATCTACTTTGTATGCAGAAGGCCCCAGGTTCAATCCCTGGCAGCTTCTCCAGGTAGGGCTGGGAAGAACTCCTGCCTGAAACCCTGGAGAGCCACTGCCAGTCAGTGTAGACAGTCCTGCGCTAAAAGGCTGAATGGTCTGATTCAGTAGATGGGAGCTTCCTATGTTCCACACTTAGTGTGAATGAATGGGGCTTAGAAGACACCCAACACTTCCCTGTTGCAAGAAGAAGATTGGTAGTGGTAAGCAAGATGTCTTTTGAGGGAGCTGGTCTGCCATTCTTTATCTTCTCACTGAGAGAGCTCTGATAAGCTTCCAAGGAACCCCGGGGTTCCCTGGGACAAGTTTGAAAGCCACTGCTTTAGGATGTAGAACAGCAATTCTGATCATTGAATGTTTAAAAACGGGGGTGGGGGTGAGGGCTGATTCAAGGGAACTCTCTCCAGCTGCCTAAATCCTTCATGCCATGTAGGGCACCAATGGGGCCTTCTGCTACAGTATATATGCTCAGCCAGTAAAAATCCATGCCACGCCATCAGGCCGATGCTAGTTTCTGCAGTCACAGACTTGGCACTGTGCAGGGAGGGGCCGGCTAGGCTCTGGGGGTGTCAAACCTCCTCTGCAGGAGCAGCTCATGACTTCTGGACAGTAGCTGGCTGTGTGCACGCACAGTGGCGCCATTCATTGGTGTGAGGCCTCGGAGCCTGGCCAGGTGCTCGTAGACAAACTCTCCTGTATGAGGTGGGCCAGATCCCCAACTGGCATTAATTGCCAGAGCCCCCCTCGGTTTTGCCAGAGCATTTGCTTCAGTCAAAGTTCTGCTTCCCTCCCCCTCCTCCCCATCAAGTCAAGAGTTGTGGGGATGGAGAATATAAACCTCTCACTGTACAGGAATATGCATCAAGTGGGGATTGCAGCCGTCTTGCAGTCTGGTAGGCAGCAAAATGAGGAAGCTGCTTCTCCTCACTCTCTTGGCCTTGGCCTTGTGGGGTGCCCCCAGCTGGGCTGCCAGAAAGAACCCCAAGAACCCCACCAAGGACTTAAGCTCCCCACTGTCGCCTGTCCAAAATGTGCCAGTCCATCCAGGGAAACGCCGAAAGCAACTGACAGCAAGTGAGGTCATCTTGAAAAAGGGCGTGGCGGAAGGTGAGTCTGGAGAAGTTGGTGTGGGTGAGGGAATCTTATAAGGGAGGGGCTTTGGAAAGGGCATGTGCAAAGAGAGGTGGTGAGGAGATGGGATAAATTGGTGGGTGGCCATGCATGCTAACAGAAAGTAGTGAAATGTACCAAACTCAAACAGTCTCTCACCATCATGGTTGCTTCTGGATAGAGCAACTGGGGGTGGGGGACGGAAACTCTGCTTTGCTACATCTCCCAGCATCTAGACCTCCAAGAGTATTTTAGCTCACACTGGTCCCTGACATATTCATGGCCAAGCCTAAGAATTAGGGTTTCCATTAAGCTAGAATTTCACAAGGTGAATTAAAATTTCACTCTCATGATCTTTTGCTAGTATTGGAGGATGCAAGGCAGAAGAAAATGCCAGCCAAGCTGCTTTTGCTATGAAGACAGAAGCATAAGCCATTATTAATTGTTGTTGTTGTACCAAATAATCAAGGCTGGTTGCCTTTTCTTGAGACAGAGGTTTGTCTCGCCCGGGGCAGGGGGCACGTAATTTACACACCAAATGTTATAGGGGACTGGCTAAAAAAGAATTAATCATAAATAGTAAATATTCACACCCACAAACAATCAAATCACAGATGGTAAGGAAGAACATAAGGAGATCAAATGACAGATCATAAGGAGGGATGTTGAGGTCTTCTCGGGATTATGCAAGTCAGGCCATAGAAAAAGCAAGAAACCAAGCAGAGACCGATGGATATAGGTTCCCTGGGCGGGGGGGATATGAGGCAGGATTGCCTGTTTTGAAGATTCCTTTTATCTCTGATAATTTTATTAGACAGTCTCATAGCATTCTAAAGGCCAATGTGGTTTGCCAAACAGCTAAGACCTTAAGGCAACATCTGGTGAGATCGAGACTATTTGATAAAAGGTGTGAAACAAAAACTTGCCCAGTGTTTGAAGCTAGGGAAGGCACTTGTAAACAGAAAGGTGTTGTGTATAAGATTACTTGGTTGGCGTAAGGCTGTAATAAAATTGATTCTGATTGTATGAGATTACTTGTGCGTAGGGTTGCCAACTGTCCCTCATTACACAGGATGTCCCTCATTCAGGGATGAAATGTTGGTCCCTATAGGGACGGCCATTTGTCCCTCATTTATTCAATAGAATAGAATTCTATTACATATACGTCAATAATACTCAGGCTCTTGATTACCACTACATACACCTCCCAGCCCCCACAAACTTGTGTCCCTCATTCTGGCAATGAAATGTTGGCAACTCTTCTTGTGCGGATTGTGGTGAACGTTATGTGGAAGAAACTGGAAGGCCTCTATTGACTAGGTTTAAAGAACATCTTGCAGACTCAGAGTACATTAATAGGGAAAGACCTTGGTCAATACATATGAGAGATAGGCACAAAGGAAAAACAATGCCACTTAAAGTGTCTATTTTGGAGACAGAATGTTGCACACTTTAAAAGAAAAATCAGAGAAGCAGTGTACATTGCTAACGAGGAACTTAAAGAAATTCTGAGATATATTGGCCTCTAAAGGGTGTCCTGCCTAACTTGTTCCCTTTCCCCTCCCCCTCTCCTGGTTAGTGCTGAGCTCGGGAAGGTGTCCTTATCTCTTCTCCCCCATGCTTTTCATCAGCTTTAAGTGATTAGCTGGAAGAGTTTCAGCTTTGCTATATAGGAATGCTGGTTCAAACATTGTTAAACATCTAGCATTGAACCCGCCCGCCTATGTCCCTGCAGAACAGGCCAAGTGGAGACAAGCACCCGTTCTATTTTATATTGTGATTTTTATAGGGATGCCCATTTAGGATTAATCTCCCCTTTGCGGACTGATTTTATAGGGCATCCCGATGATTTTTATTTGAAGTTTTTATTAGCCAATCCTGATGAGAATGTTATTAATAGAGTGGCCAGGTACTGTTATATAATTTGTAAAATCCGTTCAGGTTTTGAAATGTTTGATCTTGATATATTTATTTATATGTTTTCTGTTTTTGTGTGTTTGTTCTTTTTTGTGTTTTTGTACTCTGATCTATGACCGCAATAAAGATTGGATTGGATTGAATCTAGCATTGAAAATGATGTCTCTGTGTTGAAACGTCTGCTTCTAACAGAATCCTGTTGGATTAACCCCTATTATATGCAATAAAGAAGGCCTATAAAGGAGAGTTGTTTTTAGAATGTTTATCTAGCACTTTCCCATCAGGTCATCTGGAGGACAGGAGTAGTTGCATATGCAATGTAATGTGTGTGCATGTGCTGTCAGTGTTGTGGATTGTGAATGCATGTGCGCTGTGCTGCCGTGTGACGACTGGCTCCCTAAGAAGAGAGGTGTGGGAGTGACTGGAGCCCTTACAAGCGGTCTTGTCACAGATGTCCCCTGTGTCTGCTGGCTGACACGCCACTGCTGTGCAGACCAGCCAGCCAGCTCAGAGCAACACTTGATCCTATGGTGTGGGTAGGGATATGCATGAAATGGATTTTGCGTTCTGTTTCGAGCTCAAAATGAAACACAAAACAGCCCAAATGTTTCCTTGAAACAGCGGCCGAACCAGCTGTTTCGACTAAACTATTCAAAATGTTTCAAGTGTTTCAACCATAAGGAACAATAGGGAAACCCGAAACACCCCATTGTTCCCCATGGGTAGCTCCTAGGCAGGGGCATAGGGACTGTGGAGCAAAGGGGGACAATTGCCCCCCCCGGCTGCCAGGGTCTGGGGGCGCTGCCAAGTCACTCTCTCGGTGGTGGTGCTCCCTTGCCCCCTCCTGCACCCAGCTGGCAAACGGAGCACTCGCTGTCTGGGAGCACGAGGCATGCCCCTCTCCTCCTCCGCCCGTGTTCCACTGAAATGCTGGCTGTGCTGGGAATGAAACGCTGACAGGGGAGGAACAGAAGAGGGTCCACATTGACCCTCTCTTGAGCACTGGCCCCGCCCCCTGCATCTGAGCCTTCTCAAGAAGGCCGGGAAAGGAGCTCCCAGTCAGTAATTCCACAAACCACTGACTGGGGAAAGGAAGCTCTGCCAGGGATTGTCCTGCTCCGAGCTCAAAACAGGCCCTTTATTTAAAGGGTTTTCTGTTTCGAGCTTGACACACTCAAAACGGCCCGTTTCAAGCCAAAGCATTTCAACGTCCCTAGTGGGTCCTCAGGCCACCAGACTGAACCCTCAGGCCACCAGTGGCCTATCCAAGCTGAAAGTCGAAATGTTCTGCCTTCCTTCAGTGCATGATTATGTATAGTGCTGGGATTCTTCTTCACATTTCATGACTACAGTGTATGAGTATGGAACCAAAGAACAGTAGTGATTCTGGGTAAACTAATACAAAATCAGAGTGTAATTTTGGGTGTGTATTGGCATCCATCCATGGATGGATATTCCATAGTCATGTCTTTCATTCCTATTTATTTATTTATTTGTTTATGTGTAAAAGTAAAGTGTGCCATCAAGTCGCTGTCGACTCCTAGTGACCACAGAGCCCTGTGGTTGTCTTTGGCAGAATACAGGAGGGGTTTGCCATTGCCATCTCCCGTGCAGTATGAGATGATGCCTTTCTGCATCTTCCTATATCACTGCTGCCCGATATAGGTGTTTCCCATAGTCTGGGAAACATACAGCGGGGGTCCAAACCGGCAACCTCTGGCTTGCTAGTCAAGTCATTTCCCTGCTGCACCATTAGGTGGCTCAGTATATTTGTACACCTCCCCAAATGCATATCTACAAAAAACATAAAACAAATTAAAACATAAATTAATTAAAACATTAAAGAACAGTTTAAAACCACAATTCTAGTTTTAAAAAAGATTAGGTGAATAAATGTGTCTTTAGAGGCTTTAAAAAGCTGCCAGAGATGGGGGTCTTATTTTGATCTTATTTTGGCTGGGAGCACATTCCAAAGCCTTGGGGTGGCAACAGAGAAGGACCATCCCTGAGTAGCCACCAGATGAACTAGTGGCAACCTCAGATGGATCTTTCTGGATGATCTCAATGGGCGGCGGGGATCATAATGAAGAACACATTATCTTAAATATTCAGAGTCTAAACTGATTTATTATATCAATAAATCCTATTTCAAAGACACACCATCAGTCTGCATTGATTTTTCTTGCACAGGAAACCAAAAGCCAAGGTGTGCTGTGGGCCCCTAACACTTTTCATCACTTGAGTAAATGGAGCAATCAGAGGCAGCATAACAGTATCCTATGGCAATGCCTCATAATCTCATCCAGATTCTCTTTGGGTCCTCCTCTTCCACTTTGCTCAAAGGATCAACAACTTCCATAGGCAACAGGGTGGACGTGCAGGGCAAATTCTATAAACAAAGTCATATCACTCATCACATTCTCTTTAGCCAGAATCAACTTGACCCAGTGCTGCCGAAGCTCTATTCAAGCTACACATTCAAACTAACCTTATATGGACCTTTCTAATCCAGATTCTCCTTTTTTCTAGAGTGACATTCCTTCTGCTGAAGCTTTCCTAGACTCGGGGATTTACTGTGGGAGGAAGAGGTGTAAGTTAGGTAGAGAGTCCATTAAGCATGTACAAGTGCATACCAGTGTAAATAAGCATAAGTCTGAGTGAACTTGGGCCGTTCACATTGCGACTTTGTATTACAGTTGATTATGTTTCTTTATGGTTTTTCAAATGTTGGTTCATTCACACAGCCAGCTCCTCCTGATCCATCCTGTCCATTTCTGGCCAATGGGATTGCAGGAGAGGCCCCCATCTCCTGCTTCTGATTGGCACATTCACCTGTGCCCAGGTAGTGAAGAGAATGGGGGGAATACATGCGTGTGCATGCATGGTGCCTGCGGATCCCCCCAAATGTAATTTTCTGGTGGGTTATGTTTTTTTTAAATTCCCAGTGTTGATCTAGAACTGCACACTAGATCAATGGGAAACTCCAGCTACTGTAATGGAGCACTAACTCTAAGCCATCCTTTGCAGTCTCACCGGGGATAGGGATGGGGAGTGGGAAGCCTCCCTCTAGAATTGAAGCACTTTCCATTCTTACTGTTACCTGGAGTTGTGTGTTTTTGTTTTTGTTTTTTAAAAAATAATTTTCTGACAGTGTTCTTGTGCAAGAAAACCAGTATAGCAGAACACTAGAGCAACTGGAAGATCTACCACATTGACAAGGATATCTCATAGGACAGCAGAGAACCTCACAGGCCCCCCACCCCCACCCCCACCCCCCCAGACACCACAGAACTGTTATTATGACTTCCTCTGTTTATGAAAAGAAGCATTGTGGGCTGCTCTGATGTATTGGTGTTTTTGCACAAGAACCTCACTGGAGGCATATTTAAATATATTAAGGAACATAGGAAGCTGCCATATACCGAGTCAGACCATTGGTCCATCTAGCTCAGTATTGTCTACACAGACTGGCAGTGGCTTCTCCAAGGTTGCAGGCAGGAATCTCTCTCAGCCCTATCTTGGAGATGCCAGGGAGGGAACTTGGAACCCTCTGCATGCAAGCCTGCAGATGCTCTTCACAGAGTAGCCCCATCCCCTGAGGGGAATCTCTTACAGTGCTCAAATGTAGTCTCCCATTCAAATGCAACCAGGGCATACCCTGCTTAGCAAAGGGGACAAGTCATGCTTGCTACCACAAGCCCATCTCTCCTCCCTTGTGCTTTACACTTGGGACTCCATCAGATACTCCCTATGATCTTCGTCCTCCCTTGGTTTTGCCACCCGGGACTTCAACAAGTGCTCCCTTGTACTTTACACTTGGAACTCCATTGTGTGCTATACTTGAAACTCCATTGAGCACTCCATGTGCCCTCTCGCAACCGACAAAGAGCTTGAAATCACTAGTAGCTTGGATTATCTCCTGTCCACCCGCCATCGCAGCTGGGGGTGTCAAGTTTTTCGTGCCACTCTCTGGATCGGACCTTCTGCCGATCCATCCAGCTTGCCTAGCCACCATAGGAAGCTGGTCTCACAGAGTTACCCTTCTTGGGGACACTTCTCCTTCTACTAATTTCTGCAACCCTCCTGCTTCCAACCACACTGAGGAGCGAGACTCTGCAGTTCTTCCAGGATCCCTGGGGTCTCGTTGTCCAGATCAAGTGAATATGAGCCTTCAGCTCTCCTTGGGCCCAGAAACTATCTCTGCTCCCCTTTCTTAAATCTAACCCCATATCTCTCTCTCTCTCTCTCTCTCTCTCTCTCTCTCTCTCTCTCTCTCTCTCTCTCTCTCTCGCCTGTTTCTCTTGCCCACCTGGGATCTGACACAATTAGACTCTAAGCTAAAATGCCTCATTGTAGTTAAATGTATTTTTGTAGATATATTTCTTTAACCACATGATTCTCTTTTCTGTACCCCCTACAATAAATATCTTCTTTTTATTTTGAAACAATATCCTTTCTCAATCCAGTCTTTGAGTCCAAATGTTTGCACAAATTAAAACTGGTGGAACTGACCCCCTTAAGAGCTAATTCCCTTACAAAGCCAGAATATTGGTGTGTTGACCAAACACTCCAGGGCAGTTCCATCAACAGGCTTTCCGACACCCCTCAAACTCAGCTTTTACTGTGTACCAGGCATATAATCTTCCTTATCCCCTGCATCCCCCCACTACAGAATTTGAAACCTGCTATGGGGTTTGCTATACCATGCCAGGGCAGGGGCCGGGGAATCGGTATTAGATGGAGCTCTGGACCGGAAATAGGCTGCAGAGTGCAGGAAGGAAGTCTGTCCAGGAGTGGAACTGAGAGGGGTGGAAGGTCCAGACAGCTAGCCACACTTCCATCTCACACATTATTGCAGGGATCTCTCCATATGGCTCCACAAAAATGCCCGAGTATATCACACAACTGTTTTCGACACTCCCCCAAAGTGCCACTTTTAAAAGATGCATATATTACACATTAGGGCCATTTGTCATGAAAGGTGTTGAATAATGCTGCTGGCTGTATGAATACCACCTTGCTGTTACTGTATTGAAGTCACTGTAAACCCTCCGCCCCCTTGCCTGAAGAACCCCAACCCTAATCCCAGCGAAGCAAGAGTAAATCACTGTTTGGGAAAAACTCCTGGCTAATGCAATACACTCTTTCACAGTTCCCTAGTCAGCTTCCCAAGCAGTAAGGAGCGCCGAGTAGCCACTACAGAGTCAGGCTTCCTTATGAGAAGGGAGAGTACCTATGGCATTTGGGGAACACTGGTTTATTTACAAATATACAATTGAGCTTGGAGGAACAGGCAAGCACCCCAACAGACAATGAGGTGGGTCTCATGATCAGTGAGACCCGCTTGGAAAGGGTTTGTGGGGAGAGCGAGCTAAGCCTACTCTCCCCGCAGACTATCAGCAAGCCCTGCCTGGGCAGCCGGATCGGCCGCCCACACGACTGCCAGCTCCGTCATGGAGCCGGCGGGGGCTTGGGAGTTCAGGGGCTGCGCGGCCCCCAGAAGTTCCAGCATGCCCTGCACGAGCACGCAGAGCATGCTGGAGAGACCCCCCATGCCGGGATGCTGCTTTTTAGCTTCCTGGTCAGGGGTCTCCTCGTGAGTTGCTGTGCGGTACGGAGCCGCGGCGTGGTAGCATATGATCCGTTAATCCCAGTTAGCGGAGCACTCACTCCGCTAACCTGGGCTAAGGGGAGGGCTTCTCAAGCGGGTTAGCCGCTTGTAAACCACAAGCCTGGTGGTTTACACGAGCAGCAAAAATCGGGCTAGGAGTGCTTTTTGCTTGTCGTAAGAATAGCCTCACTGCCTGTCTTTACAGTGGCACTGGCTTCCCCCCAAAACAATCAACATATCTTTGGAGCCTCCCTTCCAGCTGCAAAAACCCAGCATTTGTTCTCCTTCACTGGCTACATTCTGACCATCCAGGGGTGGCCCAAGGTATTGTGGCCACGCTTTGAAAGTGCATGGCAAGCAGGAGGCTGGGAAGGTTGCCAGCAGCCTCCTCTTCTCCCCTTATGCTTCTTGCAGGCTCTGCAAGGACTGTGAGGAAGGATGTGCTCCTTGCAAAGTTTGCAAGGGACTGATGTGTCCCAAAGAACTGCTCTGATGGTGATGGTAGGGAGCATCTTGCTGCCCTATCAGCACCGCGATCACCTGCAACCTGAGATGACTGCTTCACCTTGCCTCATGAAAGGGCTGCCCTTGCAACCACCCCATTCCTCTCTCTGGTATTCTCTCTCTAACTCAGGCAGAACCCTGATCTCAGCCCTCTTCGTGGCTGCCAGGTGTGTCCAGTGCCCGGTGTGTCCAGTACCAACAAGCCATTGATGTTTATAGTGTTCTCTAGCTCAGGGTTGCACAACTTTGGCCCTTCCGCAGATGTTGGACTGTGACTCTCACCATCCCTGACTACTGGCCAGTGTGGTTGGGGATGATGGGAACTGTAGTCCAAAAACCATTGGAAGGCTGAAGTTGTCCCGCCCCTCTCTAGCTGTTAGTGCCCACCAAGGGAACACGACCATTAAGAGAGGGGACCACAGCTCAGTGGTGGAGCATCTGCTTTGCATGCAGGAAGTCCCAGGTCCAATCGCCGACATCTAACTGGCTTGGAAAGACTCCGGCCTGAATCCTCAGAGAGCTGCTGCCAGTCTGTGTAGACAAGACTGCACGAGATGGACCCAAGGTCTGACTTGGCACGAGGCAGCTTCCCGTGTTCCGGTTCCTACAGAACTTGTTCCCCTACACTGCGCACATCTCTGCACCAGACTACCTGTGCCACTGATGTTATTCGAGACACATTTTGATCCCAGCCTCTGTCATGGCCCAGACTTCTGACTCAGAAGAGTCAGAGGAGGAACGGGAGGATTCGCCTGCTAGTGAGGGCTCAGAGGCACAGCAGCAGGATTTGGCAGGGAGACCAGACTCTGGAGCTGAGGAATCGGAACAGCTGCCAGACATGAATCCTGAGCAGGAGCAGGCTGATTAGGAGGAGGCTGGGATTTCACCTGTCTTGAGAAGACGTCTCCAGAGGAAAGCGCAGTGGGAGACACGCAGGCACAGGAGATCACAAAGAGGAAGCAGAAGTGCTGACTCAGGGAAGCCTGATTGGCTGCTGGTTCTCTTGAGCCATATATTAAGCAGTCTGTGATTTCCACCGATGCTGTTAGCAACTTTTGCTGACTGCGGACCGTGTTCTATTTTGAATTCTCAACTTTTTCGAGTTCCAGTTTGCCCTTGTTCTGTTCTTTCCTGCTCTGTGTTCTTGTTTTGTTAATTCCTTGCTCTCGTGTCCTCTGTTATTTTTCATTCCTTGCTCTGTTGTTTTCTTTTCAGTTGTTACTCAATTATTGTTAGAGGGGGGTACCTAGTTCAGTTCAGGGGACTTGATTCATTTACTATTTTCTTTGGGAGCCTTTTGTTTTCCTTTGTGCAGCTTTGCTGCTACTTTCTGTTTAACTCACAGGGGGAGTGCTGAAGGGGGTTGTAAATCCTGTTGGTTTAGCCGAGCTAACAGATTTACGATAGCCTCCTTCTAAGGAACTCAGAGCAGCTTCCATAGCCCCCCCCCCCTTTATCCTCACCCTGTGAGGTAGGTTATGCTGAGAGAGATGACTGGCCCAAGGTCACCCAGTGAGTTTCATGGCTACATGTAGATTTGAACTCGGGTCTTCCCATTTCTAAGATAAATGCATCATTAGCCCTGATGGGCTTAGGTTTGCATAGGAACATAGAAAGCTACCATATACTGAGTCAGACTATTGGTCCATCTAGCCCAGTATTGTCTTCATAGACTGGCAGCGGCTACTCCAAGGTTGCAGGCAGGAACCTCTCTCAGCCCTTTCTTGGAGATGCTGCCAGGGAGGGAACTTGGAACCTAGATGCTCTTCCCAGAGCGGCTCCATCCCCTAAGGGGAAATATCTTACAGTGCTCACACATCAAGTCTCCCATTCATATTCAACCAGGGTGGACCCTGCTTAGCTAAGTGGACAAGTCATGCTTGCTACCACAAGACCAGCTCTCCTCTTCTACCATCATCCATGGCAAAGGCAAAGTGTTAAAGAATAGGCCTGCTTGGGAACCATCAAAACCAGCCTTACTCAATAAGTACAAGCAGTTGTCCAGAGTGTACAAGTTCAGCAAGTAACAGCCTATTCTGGGAAACTTTCACAGGTTGTCCCACTGCCCCAGAACCTTGGGACCTCAGGGCCTGAGGAGAAGATTGTGCCCCAACCCCCAATTTCCCACATCTCGTCCCCTCCCCCTCATTCCATTCACTTTCAGAGCAGAGGAAAGAGGCTGCAAGTGGAATAAGTACCCATGAGTAGGGAACCACATCTTTGTCCTGCCGTATAGCAAAGTGTGGGATGGGAGCAGCAGAATTAACTTTTCACCTAGGACAACGATATGGCTGGGTCTGGCTCATGTTGCTCGATATTTTCTCTACAGTCCTCAGGAACTGGAACCCAGCATCCCAGTAAGACTGCCTCCTCCTGTATTAACCTTCCTGTTTCCTGCTTCAGGTGCCATCCTTTTAAGAAGCTAAATGGACACTCAAAACAGGCCCTTCTCTGTGCTGGCACCACGATTGTGGAATGCTAGCAAAATGTTTATCTATGGTGTGTGTGTGTGTGTGTGCGCGCGCGCGCACACACGCAGCAGGTATTTGCAAGGGGCTCTTGGGAATGCAAAGTGCTCTATGCACAAAAACACATTGGACTCCAATCCCCCATGGTGTCCATGGTGTCCTTGGTGTCCTTGAGCCAGGGTGGCTGGCTCACCCTGTTTTAGGGCTGGAGGCTGGAGAGCAGATTTTGCCTCACCACAGGAGTCCCTTCCTCCCTCGTGAAGGACTATAATTTTTGCCATAGGAGTGAATAGCAGTCTATCACTTAAATGAGAGAAAGGGAAGAGGGTACATTTAGAGATACCATTGGCATGGAAGCTGAACTGGCTTCTTTGCCTTTGATGACTCCAATCCTGAAGAAGCAAACTTGGAGTTTTCCAAATGGTGATTTAATGTACCTTAGGTTGGGGGAAAGTTCATATGCGAGAACCATTCACAGCAATGTCAGGACAGTGACAGAAGGTGCCGTTCATACAGACAATGGCATTATTCAGCTTTCCCCCTGACAATCCACAGTTACTGCACATTATATGCATCTTTTAAAAGTAGCACTTTGGTACAGTGCTCAAAACAGCTAAACTTGAGTGAAGCCACTCATCTGGAAAAGTTCCTGCATCTATCCACATAATTAGCCTCATCCTGGTTCTGTTTGTTGGTCATTAGAATGTGGTGGAATGTAGGGAAATGGCATTTATTTGGATAGATAGATGGGGGAATGTAAATGTTTAACTAACCAAGATATCCTTGTTTCTCTTTCCTGTTCTGTTTCCCAGAGATCACTAAGTCTGGAGCTGGTGTGGAGAGTGTTGTGGGAGAAAAGGAGATGCGCCAGAGAGAGGGGAAGTCTTCAGTCGTGAAGAACAGTGTCTTGAGGAGGAAGGAAGCAACTGTCTCCCATCTGGATGGCCAAAATCTGTGGAAGGGAGATGCGGCCAAGAAGGAATTGGCCAAAGTTGAAAAAAAGGTGTTGGGCAGCAGGAAAATGGAGGCAAACAGCACCACTACCAAGCCAGAATCCACTGGGTCAAATGCCAGCCTAGCCCCAGCAGGAGGGATATACCCCCAGAGAGGTATCACAGAGGGTGGGGATAAAGGAATGAGGGCATACCTGCTAATAGGCCTGATCTAGCTATGTTTTAAAATAGTACCTACTTTAGACTCCCAAGTTTGCTTACTAGGAATTGAATTGAGTAGGCCTTACATCTGGCAAATGTGCTTAGGATTGTTCTAGGATTGGTCTTGTGGTAGCAAGCATGACTTGTCCCCTTAGCTAAGCAGGGTCTGCCCTGGTTGCATATGAATGGGTGACTAGCACTGTAAAATATTCCCTTTAGGGGATGGAGCTGCTCTAGGAAAAGCATCTAGGTTCCAAGTTCCCTCCCTGGCATCTCCAAGATAGGGCTGAGAGAGTTTCCTGCCTGCAACCTTGGAGAAGCCACTGCCAGTCTATGAAGACAATACTGAGTTAGATGGACCATTGGTCTGACTCAGTATATTTTATTTGATTGATTGATTGATTGAATGAATGAATGAATGAATGAATGAATTTTTTAACCATCCTTCCTAATTTGGCTCATGGCAGTTTACAAGCAAAACAAAAACAGTTAAAATCAGTCAACAATAAAAACAAAAATTTTAAAATACCATAAAACAATCAGTTAAAAAACAATTTTAAAACCCTAAAAACCCCAGTACATTAAAAAAACAAAAACAAAAAACACCCTTACAACAATTTAAAAACCCTTAAAACCAGAAAAGTCTTAAGGGCTCTCCTGAGGGTCAATAAAGAGTTCAAATTACAAATTTCTGCAGGGAGCGCATTCCACAGCCCAAGAGCGGCTACAGAGAAGGCCTGCCTGTATGGCAGCTTCCTATGTTCCTACTTGTATGAGATCAGTTTAACTGTTTATTCAAAAGGCTTATTCACACAACTGTGATGAAGTGGGTAGGGCATCCTACCCAGTTTTGGGAGATGTGTGCATTCCCAATATTTGGTCATATGCTTGTAAAAAGCAAGGAAGGACAAATGTACCCCACCCAGACTCCACTCCCAGCTTCTGAATGAGGTAGGAGGAAAAACTGCCTTACCCAGTAGTGGGAGCTCAGCTATCAAACCCCTTGCCTGCTGCCTTTCTTTTTGCAAGCACATGACTGAAAATCTGAGCACTCAGACTCCCAGAACTCAGTAGGATGCTTATCCCATTCAGTTCACGGTTGTGTGAACAAAATGAAAGTCCATAAACTCCAAATAGTTACCTTTTTGCACACATTTACCACCCTGTTGTACTCATAGCCAGGATGGCAAAAGGATATATTTAGGATTTCCCCTCTGCCTTTTCAAAGCATGCTGGGGGTGGGGGGATAGGAATTCTAATCTGCATTTGTGATTCTGCATAAAGGATCAAGGGATGTTAGTCCTTCAGGATTACTTCGTTAGGACTCCAAGGGCAGGATGATGCAGCCATGCAGAAAGCCAGGGCTTAGCTCAGGGTGTCAAATTTTACCAGCCACATCCTATACTAGTTTCCAATTGGTTGTGAGGACATGGTAAAACATTTCCTCACCATGCAGCTGGACACTATGAACGACCCATTTCCTATTTGGATGAAGTAACTTTGTGGTTGAATTTACAAACAGCTGACAAAAAGTGAATCATCCTCTGTATCTGGTCCTTGTTACACAACTTTGGGCCACTCTGCAAGTTCTAGTAATGCTTAGCATTTATACAACACTTCTTAGAGGTTTCCAAGTGGTTTATATATACAATTATACAAACTCTACATCAGCCTAAGACATGCCACTATTATTAACCCAAATTGCAGATGATGAGGGGACAGAGGTTAAGAGATGGCAATTTGCCTGAGGCCACCTTATAAGTTTGTGGCTGAGGGAAGATTTGAGCCAAAGACTTTTTGGCTCACCCTGGCTGACACTCTTAGCCATTAGCTTACTAGTGGCCGCTAGCCACTCTTAACTATTTAACCACTAGTACCAGCTTACACGGAAGCTGGCTGAAACAGCCTCCACATGGCAGTTTCTCCATTGTACAGGCACAAAGTGTACTGTGCCTCAGCATAGGGAATCTCCACGTTATTGGCAGCCACCAGGAATCTAGTTTGACCCCTTTTGGAGACAAGGCATGTCTAGGCCTGGTGAGAACCAGGACGGGAGGCTGCTTGGGAACCTGATATGCCCTGCTCTGATAGAAGGGTGCCAGGTTTCAAGGCATCCTGGACAAGTTGCCCTTCTTGGACCCCCTCCTTCCTGGGTAAGCCCTGAAAGAGTGACTTTGCTACCACTACACAGAGGCTATGGGCAGGAGTGTGACACGGTTAAAGTGGGCCCTGGGATAAAAAAACGAAGATGGCCCCCTGCCCTGCTCACCTTCTTCAGTTGGCCATGAGGGGGAGAGCAAAAAGCATGCTGTCACATGCAGCTAGAGGTTCCACCTCCCTAAGTGGTCCAGGGTCATTTGTGCCCCCTCACCCTGTTCAATTACCCCTGGCTATACCCCTGGCTATGGACACAGAGGTGGAGGTTGTCTCAGCGATCAGCAGTGGGCCCTTTTGAAGCCCCTGGGTCCTCAGCAGCTGACCAACAGTGCCAGCCCTCGATACTGCCCTGAGCAGGGTAGTCTGGAGATGTAACTAACTGTTACATAAAGCTGCTTTCCTTACTTCCCCTTCCAACAGAGAGGGCCCTAACCCTGAGGCACAGTGAGGCAACCACCTCAGACGGTGGATTCGGAGCATCATTCAGCATGACAGATTGATCAGACCCATGGGACATGTGGAAGTTCTTCTACACAGGCCTCAATGGAATACATGGGAGTTGTGCAAGACCCATACAGAAGAATTTCCCATGTGGTCCATGATGTATGGTGTCCCCTGTTAAATAGAGAATGTTCTAAAAGGCAGGATGCCTCTGAGTACCAATTGCAGGGGTGTAACAGCAGGAGAGAGGGCATGCCCTCAACTCCTGCTTGTTGCTTCCACCGGCATCTGGTGGGCCACTGTGCGAAACAGGATGCTGGACTAGATGGGCTTCCTTGGGCCTGATCCAGCAGGACTGTTCTTATGCTCTTATGTTCATTCTTACTTAGGGTTTGTGCCCCATGTTAGCTGAAGGGGAATGCCATGTGAGTGGCAAAATGTTTTAGGCTGGTGCTGATCCCTGACTTTCAACATGCATCTTCCTTCCTGGCAGGTGTGACCCATCATGCCAAGAAAACACTGGTGAAGGAACATGGTGCCCCCCAAAGGGCACAGGCAAGAAAAGACTATGGCACGGTGCACAAGAATGTTACTCTGGTACAGGCAGGAAAAACGCCAAGTCCTCAGCCCAGAAATGAAAGCCTAGTACTCTCCAGTTCTGCCCACAAAAATGCTGGTAAAATAAACAAAGGAAAAGAGCCCAGATTTCTCCACAGAAATGGCACCCGGGCATTGTTGCAAAAAGAGAACCTCTCTTCCCACAGGAACACCAGCAGCTGGCTATCATCAGGAAAGGAACATGGCACCCTCCACAGAAATGCTAGCCACACCCTGGCGTGGAAGGAGCGGAGCATCCTCACTAGGAACAGCACTCGGGCACAGGGAACAAAAGAGCCTCCGTTTTCCCACAGGAATTCCAGCCAGGCTGTATCTGGGAAAGAGCATGACATACCCTCCACAAATACCACTTGGACACAGCCATGGCAAAAGCGGAGAAATGCGAGCCATGCACAGGCAAACAAGAGGCCCAGCGTCACTCACAGAAATGCCAGCTGGGTAGGGCCAGGAAACAGGCATGGCACCCCACACAGGAATACCAGCTGGGTTGAAGCCAAGAAGGAGCCCAGCCTTGCCTATAAGAATGTCAGCTGGGCACTGCCACAGAAAAAGCTCAGCCTTTCCCTCAGGAATGCTAGCCAGGCACTGCCATTGGGAAAGCCCAGTTTCCCCCATAGAAATTCCAGCTGGGTACCACCAAGGAAGAGGCATGGTAGCCAGCACAGGAATGGCAGCTGGGCAGAGGTCAAAAGGGAGCACAAAGCTTCCCACAGGAATGCCAGCTGGACAGTGCCAAGGAAAGAGCCTGGTTCTTCCTACAGCAATGTCAGCCGAGCATTGAAAGAGACGGGGCATAGAACCCTGCACCAAACAGGTGGCCAGACATGGTCAGAAAATACACCAAGTGTTCGCTTCATGAATGCCACCCAAACAGAGGCTGTGAAAGAAAAAAGCTCCTCCCACAAGAATGTCTTCCAGGCAGGGACAGGCATGCCAAAATGGCGGCTGGCATTTCCAAAGGAAAGAGATGAACCCATCCTGCCATCTCTGCCCACAACTTGCCTCCTTTCTGAACATGCCATCGCTTGTGGCAATGCCCGCTTGAAACATGTGCCAAAACTGAATGACCCTGTCCTCAAGACCCTCTACCTGGCAGGTGAGTCTCTGAGATAGGCAAGGAGTTTCCCATTCACATGTGCCTCCATTACCTGACAGGGGTGCAGATTCCCCCTAAGCAATTGAAGAATTCCCCCTTCATTTTACTGAACCTCCTCCCCAAAGTGTTAACTTTTCACCTCCCCCAAAGTGTTTTCCTTTCCCCAGCTATGAAACAGTATTTTTATCTCCCCCTAAAATTAAAAACTGCTTCCCCTAAAACATATTTTTCTCCCTCCAAAAATGTATTTCTTTCCCCCCTCAAAAATGTGAGGAGTTGTGCCTCCTCAAGCTTTTCTTCTCTCTGTACCCCTGTTCCTGGATGTACATCTACAACCGGGTGACTGGACCATTCACTTATCTGTCACCCTAACCTACTTCACATGGTGGTTGTGAGGAAAAACATAACCATGTACACCACTCTGGGCTCCTCAGAGAAAGATTGGGGTATATATTATTATTTTTAATTACTTTTTACATTTATATTCCGCTTTTCCTCCAAGGAGCCCAGAGTACTACATACTTGAGTTTCTCTTTCACAACAACCCTGTGAAGTAGGTTAGGCTGAGAGAGAAGTGACTGGCCCAGAGTCACCCAACAAGTTTCATGGCTGAATGGGGATTTGAACTCGGTCTCCCCGGTCCTAGTCCAGCATGCTAACCACTACACCACGCTGGCTCACATACACGTGCACGCACACACCTTCTTTTTCCTCGTCTTTTCCCTAGTGTATGTACTCTGCTATCTCACAATGGAGCAAGGTGGACTTGTGCCTGCTGGCACAGAGGGCATTACAAAGAGGGGCAAGTGTAATGCCATCTGGCCCAGCAGGATTAGCCTGTTCTGCACTCTTTTGCCCACCTTGAACCAGGGCTCTGTGGTGGACCAAAGACAGCTAGAGCTGTAGTTCTCTGAGTTCTGGGACTATCCTGAGGTCTAGTAACATTCCTTTCTTCAGACATGCACCCAACCAAATATGTAGGAATTATAAACAAAACTTTTGTATCTAATTTCATTTGTCTCTTCTGTGGATTACATTATTAAATCTAAAGTATTAGACAAATAATTATGAGTACCCAGACATTGCTACCACCTGGAATCAAATTTCATGCAAAGAATACAACACATAGAAGTATAATATGTTTCCTTTGACGGGAGACAAAATGAGTATCATTTTTAAGAGAGCCAATGATAGTTTGCGAGAAATGAACTTCCCATGCACATTTCTTTTATCTAGGGTTGCCAACATTTCATTGCCAGAATGAGGGACACAACTGTGGGGGGCTGGGGGGCGCGCGCTGGTTCGAGGGCCGGCAGGTGTATGCAGTGGTGATCAAGAGTCTGAGTATCATTGATGTATATGTAATTGAATTCTATGCTATTGAATAGTGCCGGCATTGCAGGGAGAAAGCAGAAAGGAGGAGGAGGATCAGCAAACCTGCCCCTCCCCCTGGATCTGCATATAGGGCCCCTCCAGAGAGAAAGGGAGGGAGAGGTGAAGGGGGCCAAGGGGTTGCTGTGAGAGAAAAAGCAGGAGAAAAAGGAAATTTAAGAATGGAATTGGTGGTGGGGTTATTCCCAGCCAGAAAGTAAAGAGTTAGTCTCTAGGGAGGATTCATATGTAAATGGATTCTCTGCATGCCTGCTTTTATGTCAGGCAGGAACAGAGGCAAACTGTTCTCAAACTTCAGAAAATCAGCTACTTTTTCACGACGGACATAGAACGTTGTAAGCGTGTAAAGTCAAGATAAGATCCAATGCTGTGCGAACAGCACCTTATGCAAGACGGTGTCCAACCCAGATCATATGAACGTACATCAAGCCTATACAAAATTGCAAAGCATTTTTAAGAAGCTGTCTGGAAACCACCCAGATATAGAAGGAAACCATGATTTCTCACTATGGGAACAAGTCTAAGGGAGATGCAGGCTCAAACACTCTCCCCTGCTCCTATTTTCTGCATGAGAGGAGAAGAGAGACAACATCCACTTTTGGTTTGAAATAAACCACAGTTCCACATTATGTTCAAATTCAGGGAACCGTGGCTTAGTTCAAACCACAGATAGGAAAACGAACAAACTATAGTTTGGAGGATCGGCATGTGAAGTGTTGACCCAGCTCTTGTGTTGCTATTACAATATCCAAAGAAGGTCTCTGAATAGTCTTTCCTCTTCCCTGTAACTACTTTGGGAGTCATTTCATTAAGCAGGAGCATCATTAGGGGGCCCACCCCCACAGTGAATGGCTCAGAGCCCCAAATTTCATCAACCACCCACCTCCCTCCTCCATGACCTCTTCCAGAAAGGAAGTGCAGCAATGGAGGCGCCTGCACAGAGCAGGGGAGAGAGCTCCCAGCCTCACCTAGCACTCTGCTGCCTCCATCTTCATAGATGCTGTATTATAATATTAAGGTGAAGTGTGCCGACAAGTCGATTTCAACTCCTGGCGCCCACAGAGCCCTGTGGTTTTCTTTGGTAGAATACAGGAGGGGTTTACCATTCTGTCCTCCCGCACAGTATGAGATGACGCCTTTCAGCATCTTCCTATATCGCTGCTGCCCGATAAAGTACCAGTGGGGATTTGAACCGGCAACCTTCTGCTTGTTAGTCAAGCATTTCCCCGCTGCGCCATTAGAGACTTCAAAAAACATATGTAATTAAGCTGTGGGGTGGGGGGAGTATGATTGAGTTTAATTATCAAAAGGGGGTTGTGGACTGGACCCTGGATCTTTTAAGAACCTAGCAATGTCCCATCTTTAACATCCTTCACCAGCACCCTTTTATGCTTTCCCAGAGAATGAGATCACCAGTGTCCCAGCTGAGATTTTCTTTGGATTGCCCAATCTGGAATGGCTGGATCTCAGCAAGAACAAGCTGGATATGGCAGGTCTGCACCCAGAAGCTTTCCAGGTAAGTGACTAGGACAGACTACCTTGCTAATGCCAATGAAAGAAGGAAGGGAACCAGGCAATAATGCTTTCCATAATTTTTTTTTAAAAATTTCTGGGTCTCAGTTTCCCAGCAAGTGAAAACTCAGCAATCCATCACTGCTCATAGTAATAGGCATTAATTCATTGAATTAACAGGCATCCAGAATCATGTCTGTATTGGTTTGGTCAATGCTAGCCACATGTAGGTGTAACACTAAACCAAGTGCATGAGCAGAGCCAAGAGGGGTGCATTTGGGGAGAAAACAGTATAAAATGAAAGGGTTACGCACTTCTGCACAAAGGTCGAATATGAATCTGATGGATATTTATATACCGCTTTTCAACAAAAGTTCCCAAAGTGGTTTACATAGATATAAATAAATAAAGTGTCTCCTTGTCCCCAAAGGGCTCACAATCTAAAAAAAGAAACATAAGATAGACAGTAGCAACAGCCACAGGAGGAATGCTGGGGATGGAGAGGGCCAGTTGCTCTCCCCCTGCTAAAAAAAGTGAATTGTCACTTTATAAAGTGTCTCTTTACTTTAGTTAGCAGTTAGGTCCTGTTGCAAACTGCTGTCCCTACAGCTGATATTTTAAAAGCTGGCTGTGTGTGCATGTGTGTGTCCCAAACTAGTACCATCTTCTGACTGGCAGTAGATCTCCAAAATCTCAATAGGGTTGCCATATTCTGGCTTTCCAAATCTGGGTGCCTGATTTGCATATTATATAAACTGGCTTGAAAATAATTTTTGTGCAGAATAGTGACTGCACGTTTTGTTCCATAACTCCGCTTCTACTCCTGCCATATCTAGCTTAGCTTTAAACAAACAAACAAACAAACAATGAAAACTGAAATACGGGCAAATCTGGGTGGGCTAAGCAATATGGGTGAGATGCTTAAAATCTGGGTGAAACCCTAAATTTTGGGGGGTATGGCAACTCTACATGTAAAGAGCTTTCCTACAATTGCTACCTGAGATCAGTGTAATGTCATTGCCAGGGTGGACCATGCAAACTTGTGCATACAAAGCAGGATCCTCAAGACAGTAATAACCAGACTCTACCCAAACCTGTAGGAATCTGAGTAAGGTGCTATATTCTCTCTACTATTGCAACCACACATTCTTTTGTACGTGGCCGTGTTTTATCAGGAAATTCTATTCACTGCTGTATTGCTTTTGTAAATCATATGCTAAACAATCTCTAATAAAAGTCAATCTATATCATTTCTTAATTATATCAGAGTTGATCTCAAATCTTCTCCCCACCCCCATACAGAATCTCACTAAGCTGAAGCGTCTGAATCTGGATGGGAATCAGCTCACCACAATCCCAGCCTTACCCTCTTCATTACAGGAACTAAAGTTGAACGACAATAATTTAGAAGGACTGCAGAGGCACAGCTTCCGAGGTGGGGGTTCTTTCTCTTTTTTTAAAAAAAATGAGTTCCAATAGCTGGTAGTAGAATTCTGCATATGCTCACATGGCCCATGGAAACGATTTATTTTACTTATCATGGTTATTTTAAAGATCTATACCCGCTTTTCAATCAAATCAATCTTCAAGGTGGCTTACAACAGATTATAACAAAACAGTACAAAGCAATTAACTCATCTCTTGGTGTTTGGAAGGCTAAGAGAGGAAGGCTAAATCTTAAAGATTCAATGTTAAAACCTCTGGTGTTTCTGCTGTCACTGCTGCTGTCCTTGTGGAGCCTGCTGCAGGAAACTCAGGAAATGCATGTTACTTCCCAGGAAATGCCCTGCACTGCTAAGCAGCACCTAACCTTCAGCACACCAGAGGGTGCTTACCTTCCAATCCAGCAGCAGCAGGCACAGTGGAATCAGGCCCATAGGCATAAAATAAAGTACTAGACTGACAGTCCTTTGACTGGCGAAGATTAGATGCTTTTTACACAGCTTCTCCCCTTCACTAGAGAGTAAATGTGTCAGCTGCTTGTAGAAGAAAAGGAATCCAGGACTTTTTATTAGCTGTTATTTGGCAGTAGTATGCCCCCACTTGCACAAACAAACACACCCAAACACCAAAGCTAGAATCAAAGGCAAGGGTTCGTGCTCTTTTACACTCTAGTCTTATTGGGCTGAAAATGTGTTCTTTTTCTGGCTTCTGAAAAATAGGTTTTAAATGAACCGCCCAGGTACTTTTTGTATAGGGCAGTATATAAATGCACTGAATGAATGAATGAATGAATGAATGAATGAATAATAAATAAGTGCTGTGCACATCTTTTCTGCATAAGGAGGAGAGGAAAAAACCTGTCCCATATTATCGACATATTGCAGGTGGGAGTGGGTAGAATTAGGCTGAACAACATTATGTCCATATTACAGGGAGTGGGAAGCTGAGAGATAGTGGTTTACAACAGCCCTGCAGTGTAGTCCAGTGTTGCTATCTCCATATTAGATCTGGAGTGGGGCAGAGGCTGACTGGCTTATTACAATCTTGTCATGTTAACACCCCCATAATGCAGACCGGGGTGGGGGTGGGGGTGGGCTGAGGAAGGCTGTTTTACAACAACCCAGCAATGCAGTCCACTGTTTTTATTCCCATATTGAAGATTGGGGTGGAAATTACATTCAGCCTATATTATGACCTCCCCATTCTGAATCTGTACCAAATACAGATGCCCCTTCTGATCCATTCACCTGTATGCAGATGTGTTACACACTTGCCACCCAACAGCGTGAAGTGGAGATCCCAAATCAAACTAGAAACCAAGGAGTGTGTCTTTTTCTGACCCTATGATCCACCTATGCTGGATATGTGTGGGTAGGCTCCTGAAAAAGCTTGTTAGCAGCTGGCAAATGGTGTACACAGGAAGTTGTAATAGACATGGAGCCTGCTGTGAACTCTGTGCACCCTTCAGAAAGACCTTTTGATACTATCCTGTCTCTGGGAGCGGTGTGTGGTTTAGCAGCAATTGGAAGAAAATGTGAAGATTGGGCTAATCTGCATAGAGGCATGGAATTTGCAGAATTTGTTTGTCTCAGCTGCTTTGTCACAAGAGCTCTTGTGTCAGTTTGTCAACTTTTTTCTTTCTAACTGACCTCCTGTGCCTTTCCCAGTAGTGTGACAAGCAGAAATTCAGCCGGGAGTTCTTCACACCGCAGGCTTTACTGCGCGTTTTCTGCGAGGCTTTACAGCGAACTCAACTTTATTCCCAAAACCTGAAACAAAAAGTGGATTTTTTTTACCCCAGATATAAATCAGGCTGCACTCTAACGCACAGTAAAAAACCCGAATTGTGTGTGAAGTGCTCCCTGACAGCTCGCAGGGACTTTGAAGTAAATCTGCCCTCCATTCTGGGGGAGATGAGAACTAACGGGCTTCAAAAGCTAACCTGCTAACTGGGCAAAGAGGCATCTTTTAATGTGGTGATTCTCCTTTTTAGCAGGGGGAGAGTAACTGGCTGCATCCACCCCCAGCACAGTACTTCCAGTTACTGTTGCTGGTGTCTGTCTTGTGTTTCTTTTTAGATTGTGAGCCCTTTGGGGACAGGCAGCCATCTTATTTATTTATTTATTTATTTATTTATTTTTCTCTCTGTGTAAACCGCTTTGGAAACTTTTGTTGAAAAGCGGTATATAAATATTTGTTGCTGTTGTTAAGCCCTGTATGAAAAACCTCCGGGTGTGGCATTCCTCAGTTCTTTGCTGCATTCCTGTGTGTGAGACACAAGATTAAGGGCACAAGAGCAGGATTTTTTGAGAGTGGGGGGAACCTGGCAACCTTATTTAACCAGCGTTTATACTTTTATACATGAGTTGGACTGATGTAGATCAGTGTATCATTTCCTAATACACTCTTGGGGCTCCTTTTCCCACCCTGTACATGGGCCTTCAAAGAGCTGGTTCCACTATAGCTCTGGAGGGGACTTTATCTGGATTCCTCTTCTCTGCCCTGCCTCTCCACAGGCCTCTCCAAGCTGCTCACTCTGGAGCTAGAGGGAAACCAGCTGCATGATGGGAATGTGCTCCCTACCACTTTCAAGCCCTTGAGCAAACTAATCTACCTGCGACTGGATCGGAACCGCTTTCGGGCCATCCCTTCAGGTTTGCCTGCATCCCTGCAGGTGAGCAGGGTTTATTCTTTATATCAGGTTGCCAACTTCTGATTTCAAAAATTTTGGTCCCCTGGGCTGAGCCAAAAGCAGATTCTGGCAGATCAGAGGTGTCAATTCATCTATGAAATGCTAGACAGCAGGCAAGAAACTGTGCTTCTACCATACCATCCCTAGCTGCTCTTCAAAAACCTTTATCTTTCCCTGGCCTCATTTAACCTCATTTCTTAGAGTTTGGCTTTGTGTTATTTGAGGGGTGAGAGTAGGTGCTGCATCTGTAGGCTACAGGTTCCGAACCCTGTCACAGCCTGGGACTGGTAAAACTAGGACGAAGGCATGAGCAGCAGGAATGCAGTTAATGGGGGAGGCTATCAGTGTAGGATGGGTTTGAGTTGAAGGTGACTCCCCTGCCTTCCCTTCCGCCCTCCCTTTGCAGGAGCTGCATCTGGATTCCAATCGCATTGAGGAGGTGACGGAGGGTGTCCTCAACAAAACTCTCAACCTCACGGTGCTGGTTCTGAGCAACAACAAGCTGCAGGAGGATCACATTGCTCCCCGCGCCTGGATAGACCTCCCGTGAGTGACTCTAGCAAGATCAGAGCTTGGAATGGAACCCAGAAAGGATTGCTGCCTCTTAACTAGGGCTGCCAACTTTGTATCGTCCCCACCCCCCAACTTGGTCTCTTGTACCTTTAGTGGGAGCATGACAGGCAGAAAATCTGAAGCCAGTTTTCTTTTCTTCCAAATGCAGTGATAGGGGAAAACTTCACCTGCTGGATTTCTGCCTGTCCCATAGCTGTTGAAAGCACAGGAGCCCTGCCAAAGGGTGGGAAAAAGCTGCTATCAGCATTTCTTGCTGTTAGGTATTAAAACTCTGCCTTCCAAGGGACCTGGCCTAGCCTTGCGCCTTTCAACAATCTGTTGTGCAGAAATCAGCCACTGACGCCTCTCACAGCAGGAAGCTCCTACTAATGTTAGCAGATGAAACTGCTGCTAAACACACAGGCACAGGGGTTAGTATTAAAAAGTGGGCAGCTCTAGCAATAAGGGAATTTCTGTTCTCCCAAAAATTCTTCAGAGGCAGGGTGGTGGATGGATGACAGAGGCTGCATACATCAGACTGCACTACAAATATAAACTTGTTTCAAGTAGTGTTGCCAACTTTTGTTCTGGCCCGCCCCAGCCCCTGTCCCTTTAACAGTAGTTTGACACACAGAGATTCAGCAGGCAAAGCTTACCCACCACGTATCTGCCTGCTACAGGAGCAGGG